>NC_050448.1:124973264-125313055 GCF_903995425.1 Onychomys torridus
AATAAAGGCAATTTATAGCAAGCCAACAGCCAACATCAAATTAAATGGAGAGAAACTCAAAGCAATACCACTAAAATCAGGATACCAATTGGAAAGGAAGAAGTCAAGCTTTTCCTATTTGCAGATGACATGATAGCATACATGAGTGACCCCAAAAATTCAACCAAGGAACTGATATAGCTAATAAAAACCTTCAGGAACATAGCAGGATACAAGATCTACTCAAAAAAAATCAGTAGCCCCCCTATATACAATAGACATGTTTAGGTATGTTCCCTGTATTCCTGATCACTCCAAGACCTTTATCATGAAGGGGTGTTGGATTTTGTCAAATGCCTTTTCTGTGTCTAGTGAGATGATCATGTGGTTTTTTCTTTGAGTTTCTTTATGTGGTATATTACATTGACAGACTTTCATATGATGAACCACCCTTTCATCCCTCGGATGAAGCCTACTTGATCATGGTGGATAATAGTTTTGATGTGTTCTTGGAGTCTGCTTGCCAGTATTTTATTGAGTATTTTTGCATCAATATTAATGAGGGAGATTGGTCTGTAGTTCTCTTTCTTTGCATCTTTGTTTGGTTTAGGAATCAGGGTAATTGTAGCCTCATAGAAGGAATTTGGTAATATTCCTTCTGCTTCTATTGTGTGGAACAATTTAAAGAGTATTGGTATTAATTCTTCTTTGAAGATCTGGTAGAATTCTGCAGTGAAACCATCAGGTCCTGGGCTTTTTTTGGTTGGGAGACTTTTAATGACTGATTCTATTTCCTTAGGGGTTCTTCGACTATTTAAATGGCTTATCTGGTCTTGATTTAACTTAGGTATGTGGTAACTATCCAGAAGATTATCAATTTCTTTTAGATTTTCCAGTTTTGTGGAGTAGAGGTTTTTGAAGTGTGACCTGATGATTCTCTGGGTTTCCTCATTGTCTGTTGTTATGTCTCCTTTTTCTATTCTGATTTTGTTAATTTGGATGCTCTTTTTCTGTTTTTGTTTAGTTTGGATAAGGGCTTGTCTATCTTGTTGAACTGCTCAAAGAACCAACTCTTTGTTTCATTAATCCTTTGTATTGGTCTCTTTATTTCTATTTTATTGATTTCAGCTCTCAATTTGATAATTTCCTGGTGTCTGTTCCTCCTGGGAGACTTTGCTTCTTCCTGTTCAAGAGCTTTCAGGCATGCTGTCAAGTCACTAGCATGAGATTTCTCCAGCTTCTTTATGTGGGCATTTAGTGCTATGAATTTCCATCTTTGCACTGCTTTCATAGTGTCCCAAGTTTGGGTATGTGGTGTATTCATTTTTATTGATCTCTAGGAAGTCTTTAATTTCTTTCTTTATTTCTTCCTTAACCCATTGGTGATTCAGTTGAGCATTATTCAGTTTCCATGAGATGGTAGGATTTCTGTAGTTTTTGTTGTTGTTGTTGTTGAAATCTAACTTTAAACCATGGTGGTCTGATAGAACACAGAAGGTTATTCCAATTACTTTGTATCTGTTGAGATTTGCTTTGTGGCCAAGTATGTGTTCAATTTTAGAAAAAGTTCCATGGGTTGCTGAGAAGGAGGTATATTCTTTTTGGTTCGGGTGGAATGTTCTGTAGATATCGATTAAGTCCATCTGAGCCATAACATCAGTTAAGAACATTATGTCTCTGTTAAGTTTCAATGTGTCAGATCTGTCCAGAGGTTAAAGTGGGGTGTTGAAGTCTCCCACTATTAATGTGTGGGGTTTTATATATGATTTAAGCTTTAGTTATGTTTCTTTTACATATGTGGTTGCCCTTGTGTTTGGGGCATAAATGTTCAGAATTGAGATTTCATCTTGGGGGATCTTTCCTGCGATGGGTATGTAATGTCCTTCATCATCTCTTTTGATTGATTTTAGTTTGAAGTCTATTTTGCTGGATATTAAGTTGGCTACACCATCTTGCTTCTTAACACCATTTGATCGGAAAGTCTTTTCCCAGCCTTTTATTCTTAGGAGGTGTCTGTCTTTGAATTTGAGTTGTGTTTCTTGTATGCAGAATAATGATGGGTCCTGTTTTCTTATCCATTCTTTTAGTCTGTGTCTTTTTATAGGTGAATTAAGTCCATTGATATTAATGGATATTAATGACTAGTGATTGTTCATTCCTGTTATTATTTTTATTTTTTAGTGGTTGTATTTCTCTTCTTTGGTGTATACTGCTGTGGTGTTATCTATTGCCTGTGTTTTCATGGGTGTATCTGCCTTCCTTAGGTTGGAATTTTCCTTCTAGTGCTTTCTGTAGTGCTGGGTTTGTGGATAAGTATTGTTTAAATCTGCTTTTGTCTTGGAAGGTCTTGTTCACTCCATCTATGATGATTGAAAGTTTTGCTGGGTATATTAATTAGTTTAGGTTGGTATCCATGGTCTCTTAGTGTCTGCATTACATGTGTTCAGGTCCTTCTTGCTTTCTAAGTCTCCATTTAGAAATTGGGTGTTATTCTGATGGGTTTGCCTTTATAAGTCACTTGGCCTTTTTCCTTTGCTGCCCTTAATATTTTTTCTTTATTCTGTATATTTAGTTGTTTAATTATTATATCATGAGGGGGAATTTTTTGGGGGGGTCTTGTCTGTTTGATGTTCTATAGGCTTCTTGTATCTTCATAGGCATTTTGTTCTTTAAGTTGGGAAAGTTTTCTTCTATGATCTTGTTAAATATATTTTCTGTGCCTTTGAGTTGGTATTCTTCTCCTTCCTCTATCCCTATTATTTGTAGGTTTGGTCTTTTCATGGTGTCCCAAATTTCTTGGACATTTTGGGTCATGATTTTGTTGGTTTTAGTGTTTTCTTTGACTGATGAATCTATTTCTTCTACCGTATCTTCAACACCAGAGATCCTCTCTTCCTTCTCTTGCATTCTGTTGGTTATACTTGCATCTGAAGTTCCTGTTCATTTACTCAGATTTTCTATTTCCAGCATTCCTTCTGCTAGTGTCTTCTCCATTTTATCTATTTCCCTCTTCAGGTCTTGGACTGTTTCCCTTGTCTGTTTCATTGCTTTTTCATGATTTTCTTCCAGGGACTTATTGTTTTCTTCGCCTTTAATTGTCCTTTCCTCTAGTTTTTTTTTTTTTTTTATAGCATTCTTCCCATATTTTGTTTGTCTGTTCCTCCACTTTATTTTTGATTTTTTCTATATAAGGCTCTAGCCTCTTTATAATATTACTTATAAAGTTGTTTTCTTCTGCTTCTTCCATTCTGTGATGTTCAGGTCTAGCTGTTGGAGAAGGGCAAGGTTCTGGTGACGCTGTATTACTCTTTATTTTGTTTTATGTACTTCTTCCTTGATGTCTACTCATCTCCTTGTACATTCATTCTTGGTCTTATCAGTGTACTTGGTCCAGATAGAGCTGACAGATTTAGGGAGCCTCTCTCTGGTCCAGATGGAAGCTCTGGGCCAGATGGGAGCTCTGGTCCAGATGAGAGTGCTGGCCGGATAGGAGCTGGGGGGCTGGACTCTGTGTCTCAGGAAGTCCCTAGGGTCTCCTTATCTTTTCCAGACAGGAGCTGCTCTTGTCCAGATGGGATTTCTGGGGCAGGATGGAATGCTGGATGCTGGTCTCTAAGTCTCCAGAAGTGGCTGGGGTCTCCGGCAGATTGGTGTGGGGGCAAGGCGTTGAGGTTGTAGTTTCCACTGTATGGTCTCTCTGGTCCAGATGGGAGTTCCGGGGCTGATGGGAGCTGGGGGCTGGTCTCTGAGTCTCAGGAAGTGGCTGGGGTCTCGGGCAAATGGGTTTGGGGGCAAGGTGTGGAGTCTACCAGGTTTGGCTGCAGTCCTGGAAAAGGGGAGCCTTCCTGTAGGTCCCGCTGACTGGCACAAAACTGGGGCCAAGTTGGGCCGGTCCTCCTGGGGTGTCTGATGCCCAGGGCTGGGACCCAGGGGCAGTTGCCTGTCTGACTATAACCCCAGGCACTCACCTCTGGTCCAGGTGGGAGTTCCAGGGTGGATGGGAGCTGGGGGCTGGTCTCTGAGTCTCAGGAAGTGGCTAGGGTCTCCAGCAGATGGTTGTGGGTGCAGGGTGTGAAGATTGCAGTGTCTGCCTGCATTCTTGGAAAAGGGGAACCTTCCCGAAGGGCCTGAGTAATGGCTGGAAACTGGGGCCAAGTTGGGCAGGTCCTCCCAGGATGGCCGGTGCCCAGGGGTGGGACCCAGAGGTGGTTGCCTCTCTGACTACAACCCCAAGCACTCATCTCTGGTCCAGATGGGAGTTCCAAGGCAGGATGGAAGCTGGGGGCTCGTTTCTATGTCTCAGGAAGTGGCTGGGGTCTCGGGCAGATGGGTGTGGGGGCAGGGCATGGAGGTTGTAGGGTTCACCAGAGGGTCTTGGAGAGGGGGAACCTTCCCAGTGGGGATGGGGGGTCCTGCCCTATGGCCAGAACCTGGGGCTCAGTTGGGCAGGTCTTCCCTGGAGTGGCTGGTGTCCCGGGCTGGGACTCAGGTGTGGAACTCTCTGGGTGTGACCCCAGGTACTCACCTCTGGTCCAGGTGGGAGTTCCTGGGCAGGATGGAAGCTGGGGGCTGGTTTCTAAGTCTCTGGAAGTGGCTGGGGTCTTGGGCAAATGGGTGTGGGGGCAGGGTGTGGAGACTGCAGCGTCTGCCTGCAGTCTTGGAAAAGGGGAGCCTTCCCTCAGGGCCCACTGAATGGCAGGAACCTCAGCCCTACAACATTCTTGAGGGTGATGTGTATGTCTGTTTTCTCACTGTTGATGCTGTCAGTGATGTTTTACAAGTCAGTCACCTGAATTAGCAAACTTCATATGTACATTATTACACATAAATTACTCTTAAAACTTTTCTCAACAAAAACAGATAAAAATTCTTTACATAGTTCTTTATGATCTTAAGGGGCAAAGAACACATGCTTATATCCTGAAGAGTATATGATGCCTGCTTAGTAGAGGGTGTAGTTAAGAGGATCGTTAACATCTGTGTGTGAAAATTCAAGGAACTAAGACCATGTTTGTGAAGGAGCCAAAGGAATCCCCCCCATCCCTGAGCCAAAGGCCTGATTCAGAGGTTTTCTTGAACCTGCTTTGCTTTCCACATTAATAATTATTAATGGCTTTTGATTTACTACTGTGGAAAGATTTTCCGGAGAAGTAGAAGTCCAAAGATGCCAGATAATGTCAATTGTCACAAAGGAAATTTTGGATACTGTTTCTCCCAGTGTTGCGATGCATGCCAAAGGAGTCCTCTCCCCAAGTTATGGTGAAGCTTGTGCCAGTGAGATTAGGATACAAGCACCAGTTTCCCTTGTATAAGCAGTAACCGTCCAATGCAAGCATTGTTCATTGCTTTCCTTCTCTGACTCAAAAGCCTTTTGATTCACTCTTTACAGGAGGATGCATTCCTTAGGCTGAGTTATTAGAAAGCAACAGTGTGTCTCACACTCAGTGTAGCAACTCACAGAAAGCCTCAGGGATATGGACTGCTGTAGGTTATCTGAATAGTTCTTGCTCTCTTCTTTAGAAAATAAAGACTTCCATGCCCCAAGACTGGACTTAAACAAGTTCTATGTTCCCAGTACTCATGCCTTAAGGTTACATGAGTACCTCTTCCAGATAAGAGTGAGTGCATGTTGTGTAGCAGTTTCCTCTGAAATGAAACCTTCCATCCTTCCAGGAAGCTTTTTAGGCAGCTGCTAAGCAACTCCAAACAGTTTCAGGAAGTCCCTGAAGCTGAATAGATTCACTAGGCCCTTCCCTTCCTGAATAAGCAAATAAGACAGTTGACAGTCATTCTCAGACAAGCAAAATGGCAAAGGAGATTCTGAGACCAGACTAGCTGCCTGGAAGAAGCAGAACCATGTGGAGCTGCCTGAAGGAGGTTTAAACCTACTGAAGCATCTGAAAAGGACACTCTCCAGCCTGGTTGAGTTACCTGCAGGCTGTGCATTATCCTCCAGGTGCCCAGCATTTGTGAGCTGCTGCCCACAACGGGATGGGCTTTGATGAGGCAGGAGTCATTCTACTCCTGTAACCCCTCAGCCACATTCTTGTAACACCAACAAAACCACAGTTGGACTTTGGGGGCACCCTTACTGAGTTTGTCACTGAGTTCCCTATCTGGAGTGAGTAGACTTGTGTGTTCTATCCCTCCAGGAAAAATCTTGTCATACAACACAATGCATCATTTCAGGGCAAGGACTTTACAACTGGGAAAATGCATTTTTCCTTGTGGGAAATAATGGTTTCACACTCAATCTGAGTCCCTATTGAAAACAATGAATGTTCAATCATACCACGAAGATACTTGCTCAACTATGGTCATAGCAGCACTATTCATAATAGCCAGAACCTGGAAACAACCTAGATGCCTGTCAACTGAAGAATGGATTAAGAAAATATGGTACATATACACAATGGAGTACTGCTCAGCAGAGAAAAACAATGACAGCATGAAATTTGCAGGCAAATGGATGGAACTGGAAAATATCATCCTGAGTGAGGTAACCCAAACCCAGAAGGACAAATATGGTATGTACTCACTCATAAGTGGATACTAGATATAAAGCAAAGAACAATCAGATTGCAACCCACAGAACCATGGGGGCTGTAGAGCAGAGGGGACCCTAGGGTGACTGTGGCTTATAATAAGTTTTGGGTTTACTCAATTACTGGGCAAGCCTCAATGAAACATTTCATTATTAGGATAAGCATTCATACAGTATCAAGCTGATAATAGATAAATAAATAAATAAATAGATAGATAGATAGATAGATAGATAAATAAATAAAAATGAAAAAAAGAAAACAATGAACAAGACATTTCCTTGTCTGCTCTCAATGGCCATATAATTTAAGACAGAATGGCTTTCTTGTTCAAATCTCTACACTTTCAAGCTAGTGTGGATACAGCACAATCTTAGCCTATCCTGGTTCATTTTTTCCCTCTCCAAAGAATGTTCAATTGATAGTTACCAGTAATAATGTTCGTCCTCTAAGGTCATTTTCTGCCAAACACAGACTTAATTAGAAATAATGGCTGATAGAAGTATATTGACCTAGAGCACTCCATCAGTATCTAGAATGTTCTAATGGATTAATTACTATAAGAAATGGGAAACTACTTATTCAGTACAGGATAAAGTTGACAATTATCCAATTTCCAAGTTTGTATTAAATTTTACTTCTTCAGCTGCAGATTGCCTTTCTCTCCAGACCTAAGATTTGTCTGAGGAATATGTAGACCAACAGAATGCTGAGAGTTAAACACACAAAGAATTTGCACTGGGTACATAGACCAGCATGTAGAAAATTACCTGAGGAAGAATTTCAACTCAAAGTAGTGGTTGCTAGAGTAGGTGGAACGAAAGCCTGAATATCAAGACTCAATGCCAAGAATAGCATAGCCATTTCATGACTGGAAGATGATATGATACAGCTAAAAATTTGTTACCTTAAAAACTTATTTTAACCATTTGACTATTCAAATGTTACCATAAATTCTAGACACAAAACATCTATGGTGGCTTGAATGGGAATAGCCATTATAGACTTCTATTTTTAAATACTTAGGCTCTACATTGTTGGAACCATTTGAAAAGATTAGGAGGAATGGTCTAATTGAAGGAGGTGTATCACTGGGAATGGGCTTTGACGTTTCAAAAACACTTACACCATTCCCAATGGGCTCCCTTTCTTGAGGATCAAGAAATATGATCTTAGCTGTTCCTGCTACCATACCTTTGTTCTGCTGTCATGGACTCTAAACCTCTGCAGAAACCCAATTAAACTCTTCCCTTCGTGAGGTGCCTTGGTCAGAGTGATTTGTCACAGTGATAAAAACATAGCTAACATCATCCACACAGTGGACCTGAGCTTTGTGTTTTTCTTATTGTCTATTGAGGCATGATGTTACAAACACTACTTCTGATAATTTGATAGAATCAAGCTTTGTCAGAGAGAGCATCAGCTGGGAACCTTCTTCCTATTTAAGAGTCTTTTTAGTCTAAACAGCAATCTCATCCTTGTTGTAAGCACATGTCTCTAGAATGTGCCGCAAATAACAATGATAACATTTTTGAAGAAAAGAAACATAAATGTCATCCAATGCCTCCTACAAATGGGGAAACATTTTCCCTTATCCACCAAGCCTGGGGGACTTTATGTTTTTCACAAGAAGTTCTATGAGTTGACATCTGTATGACCTCTATTAAAATGGTTGGCCAATATTCTCAGACAAAAATTAAATTAAATGGCACACATGTATCACTACATTTTGATAGCATTTTAGTGCTTAAGTTATTGACTGTATCAAATCTATTAAGTATCATACATCAGAAAGATTAATGCCTGACAACCAAAAGTATATTCCAGAAATTAGTTGAGGCATGTAAGATAAAGACAGGAAGCTAAGCAGAAGACAACACAACCTTCTGACCATCTTAATGCTCCCCAGCTGCCAGCATTCAACATCTTGTGGGAAAATTCCAGACACTGTTTAGCTTTCCTGATGATGGGGTGTTCACATTAATGAAGTTGGTTTTCTCATCAGTTATAATTTAAGCTGCTAAAATGACTACTTCCAAAGGTGATAAACATCCAAAGTTTCTGCCTGTGGTCTAAAATGACCAAATCACAGATGGACTCTTGAATATTTAGCAACTTCTGGGAAATAATGTACACCTACCATAAATACTGTCACCCATCTGGACAACAGGATTGGTACCTTAAAGTTCAGGGGCTGTGTATATTCACCAGAACAAGGAGAATCCAGAACATTCCTAATGAGGGACAGAAATCTTCAGTAAAATTAGGTTTATTAACAGGTGAGATTAATAAAGTACACTCACTACACAGAGCAGAGCTGAGATGCCTCCTCTGATTCAGTTGCTGAGTCCTGCCATTCTGCTCAGGGGAGATGGTGACCAGCATCAAGCTGCTTCATGCCACCTTACCTGGTCCTTGCACCCACAAGAGCAAGTACATACCCCCTCCTCAGTTTTAACTGGTCATATACACAGAGAAGACCATGCCCATCAGGCCACACACTTCAAAGTTCATGGGCTGAACAGAACAAATTCCCACAACACTTTCCCTTTTTATGTCTAAATAAAAAGGTTCTAATATAAAGCTATATACAATAAAAAAATGTTCAAGTATAGTCTAGAAGAAACAAAAGTTAATTACATAAATAGAAATGAAACTACAACCAACAGGAACATCAAGCAAAAAACACATATTAAATGTCTAGGCCAAAGATAATTGGCAAGTTTCAGAGACTACTCCAAAAGCTGTCCAATCCTGAAGAATCTCAATCTTGGACCTGATACACTATTAGTTAAGATTTGGGATGCTTGTAACTGTAACTACCTAGTCTTCAACCCCTTCAAGGATCTGACAAGGAAAATAATATTACCTCAGTAAGCAGGAAGTGCAAGCAAGTGACTTCCAAAACAAGCAGGAAATGACAGAAACAGCTGGCTGCCTGGGCAGTCACCCAATGTTTCACTGTATTGTTGGGGCATCCAGTTTTGACTACAGGCCGAGAATATCTGACAAACCATTCTCAGAAGCAGAAAAATTTGAAAGGCTGTCCTATCCTGTCTTGGCAAGCTTCCAGAAAGGACCATGCCCATCAGGTCAGACACCCCAAAAGTTATTGGCTGAATGGAACAAACTCCCACAATGCATTCCTCTGCAAAGGATGTCAGGAAGGAGCTCCTACTTGTAGAATCATGATGAAAAGTGACCTAGAGAAAAAGATAAAAGGAGACAAGGAAGCAAGGGGACCACAAACTATGAATCCATTAAAAGGCCAAGGAGAACTGCAAAGACCTGAACTTAAAGCATAGATGTTACCAGTTCTGGTCGGGAAAGGCACCATCAGATGTGGTTCTTGTCAGTTATCTGTCTTCATGTCCAGGATCCATCCCCCTTCACTCTCTCCTCTACTGTCCTTTCCAGCCAGCCTCACATTCTAAACTCACAATGTATTCTACACTCAGCAACTTATCCAGGCTTCCAAAAGTACGTATTGGGTTATATTATTCCTGTATAGGCAATCTTCTAAGGGAAGGACTCCCTGCTAATTATAAAGTATGATGTATCTTATAATAGACTGAAAGACTGTAATTGAGTCGACCTGTGGGTAATTATCCTTCCTCATTTCTGATCTGTTTTTCCTTTGTTCATCATGTCTGCATCACAGTGACTTCCTTTCCAATCTTGCAAGACATCAAAGTAGCTCATTTCTTGGGCATTTGTGCCTAATGTTAACTCTCCGTGGCTGAGCTCTGAAAATATTCCCTTACTACCTCATCTTCTCCTTAACAATCTCTCAGACCAAACCTCAGGCTTCAGAGGAGCCTCACTCAAATCATTTTCCTCCCAGCTATTCTCTACCTTCCAACTTTCTGTGTCATAATTCATATGTTTAATTCCTATTTCTTTTTCCAGTTTTAACTCGCTATTTCCAGCTTTAAAATCAAACCTGTGTAGCAGAGAGACCTCAACTCTCTTCCACTATTACCCAATTCATAGGAAAGTGTCTCTCACATTGCAGATCTACAGTACACATTCTCAAATTAATCAAACATCTTTTGTTCAAGTTGTGTTCAGGGAAAACTACTGAAATCTAGATCAGCATAAAATGAAGTTGGAAAATTAATGAAACAGCAGACCAAGGAAATAGAACATTTCATGAGGGAAAAGTAATTGTCTTTCTTGTTTCAGCTTGGTTACATGTGAAGTTTTCTGTTTTATATTTTCCTCATTTTAGAATAAAATATTAAGTACATATAACATAAAGCAAATTGGAAGTTTTTTTTTTATATTAAAAAAAAACCCTGCTGCTTTGGTATCCAATGACAAGCAAATGAAAAATGGATGGTCTTATCCCAAGCACAATCCTAACTCACTCACTTTAACTCAGGTTTGTAAAACAACTCAAATTGTGTTTTTCTGAGGAGAAATAGCCAACCTAATCAGATATGCCACTTACTCATTTAAATACATGTTATGATATGTGGTGGGAGCAGGGTTCTCAACATTTGAGTATCAGTGAGACCACAGTGGGAGTCTCATTTAATTTTACTCAAACCAATACCACTCTTGGCTATAGGCACAGCCACTGAATGTTAGCCAAATATGTATGAAAGACATTTCCTTTTTCATGTAGCAGGGACCATGCCAGGAAAGGAAGATAAGTCAGTAGTGATTCATCTCAGGGACACAGACATTGAAATCAGTTGTTATCATGTTCTAAGACAAAATTCAGAGTTCATTTTGAGTTTGGAAAGACAAACAGACATTGCTTTATAAAGTATGTATAGAAGTGTTTTAAAAATGAATATTTACATAAATAAAGTCATCTTAAAAATAATATTAAAGAGAGCTGAGATTCATGGGACATGCTCATAATCCTAAGGATTTGGAGTCTGAAACATGAGGAGCATGCCTTTGGGACCAGCCTGGGCTGCATAGTGAAATAATTTCACTGTGGAGGGGAAGTCATAAAACAGGCTTTTTTTTTTTTTTTTTTTTTTTTTGGTGTGTGTGTGTGTGTGTGTGTGTGTGTGTGTGTGTGTGAATCTTTCAGGGAAACTCCCTTCAAAAAACAGAAATTCTGTAACATAAATGGGGCTGTTTCCATAACAATGAGTCAGTTTTGCTGAAAAACAAGGTGAGGTGATCATATGAAATTAGTCCTTGCAGATGATCAAAAGAGAGGAGAGCCTAGAACATGATTTTGACAAGGATTGATTACTTAGTAGAAATACAATTCAACACTGGTGAAATTTACTTTTCTCTTCACTGAAGTTTCTTTCTACTTAGCCTGTAGCTGAGGGCTCCCCAGTGTCATTTTCTTCTGGGTCTCCTTTCTCCACCTCTCTCCCTAGGAGTACAGAGTCCTAGATCTAAATTATTTTGCCTGTTTAGCAACCATAGTTCCCCTGCTAGCCTTGATCTCACTGAATTGGTTTCTGGGGACTCTGGGAGCTCTTTCCTCTACTATGGGAGTGTGGTCCATTTTCAGTCCTTGAGAATCATATACTAATGTCAGAAACTGAGTCCACTTTGAGTGTCCAGGGAGCTACAGATGAGAGATGTATCAAAGGAGCCTGAGTCATTGGGCTGCATAGGTTATCTCTGTTCTGTCATGTTTCAAGGAGGAACTAAATGCCCAAGTCTTAATGAAGATTCATTTATCCAGATGGAGAGCGGGAGCAATAATCTGTAGTGGTGTTTTATTATGTTATATAAATACAACATTCAGGCTCAAAATATGGGAATCTACATTTGAATTCTTGCCATGACCTTGGGCGTGGTGGAGGAGAGTCTGTGAGAGTATAACAGCAGTCCAAGTTGTCATTAAACACCTGGACTTCAAACATGGAACACTGGACATCACGGAGCTATAATTTGTATCCCTTGTCCACCAGATGGATGTCTGTGACACGTCTTTAATCCCAGCACTGGGAGGCAGAGGCAGGAGCATCTCTATGTGATTGAGACCAGCTTGGTCTACATAGGCAACCAGGGCTGGATAGTGCAACCCTGCCAAAAAGGTAAAAAATAAAAAAATAAAAAAAAGGAAGAATTACCACTACTGCTCCAGCCCATTAAAATTGGATTTGGCCAGGTGACTTCTTCTTATCTATGATATGTGAACTGAAGTGACATAAAGACTTTCTGCTGTGAACCTTGAGATTCATTATGTGCCACTACCATATTTTTCCCTTCTAATATGTGATTGCCTAGGCCTTGGATAGATTCCAGAATATCTGGAATAAAGGCTGACATTGAGCAGAAGGGTTCCTGAACTTCAGTGAATATTCAGCCAGAGCAGAGAAATAATTCTTTGCTCTTATAATCCACTGTGAGTTTGGGTGTTACTTGTGACCATATCACAATTTAGTTAGTCAGGGAGAAAGGGTGAACACAAGATAGACACACTGTGTGGGCTTTTAAACTAGAGTTCACTAAGGGTTAAGCATGGAAGATGATGTGTGTATGTGGAACAGAAGCCCTCAACCTGATGCCAGGAGTGTCATCGAACTCCAGAAATGAACAAATAAAGTAAGGACACAAGAACCTTAACCAAGTCAGAACTCAACACTGAACTCACATCATAAAACTGGCTTATGTCCCTTACATAGCATTGACTATAGATTTCATGTGAGAAAATAAAATAGCGATAGATAGAGAACATACTAATCATCCTCTATATCTGAATGTTGGCTTAGTCATGTCTTCTTTCATAATACAACACATGGACAATGTTGGAACTGCAGAGGTGATTTCTTTATCACTCATACTGTGTGACTGACCAAGTGACTAACCCCCTGCTCAGACTGGGGCTCTTTGTTGTGGTGAAATGAAAGCAGGAAATCCAGAACACAGTGCTAAGAATAAATTCATTTCAGAAGAGTGGCAAAGTCGGTTTTGGGGGACTACTGACAAATATACCCCAGTGTTGCTTGGGTTAGCAGAAACTGAAAATTTTCTACCTTAAATTCCAGTCAAATCCACACTAAAAAGCTATGGACAGCTCTATAATAAATCTGTTGACCTAGGAAATTTTGTAGAAGATAGGCTTGGAGACAAGTGATGATACTAGCAGGAGTATTATTTTTTATCTATTTCTCTATTTATTTATCTTAAATTTATGAACTTACAAAGAATTAGAACTTTAAAATATTTATTTTACTTTTATGTATGTGTCTGCATAACTCGTGACCACAGAGGCCAGAGGATGGCATTAGATTTCCTGGAGCTGGAGTTACCAGTGGTGGTTTGTCATTGTTTGTGGTTTCTGGGAACTGAACTCGGGTTCTCCACACGAACAGCAAGTGCTCTTAGGCACTCATCCATGTTTCTACCCCCAGTACTGGATTCATTATGACAATTTGTAAACAAACTTTATTTTTGCTGTTTTTTTTTTTTTTATCTTTCCTTCTGTTCCATCCCCGCTCTTCCCATGTGTTCTCCCATGCCAGTACCTACTTGCCACTTTACATCACATGTGACCCCTTGTCCTCTCTCCCTTTCTTACCACCTCTTGTTCCCCTCTCATAGTTTACCATCTAGTTTCATAGTCTACACCCACTCTCACAACCCCTTATTTACAGACATAAAAATGAAAAGTTTGGATCAGCATATGAGAGAGAACATGTCATGGAAAGTTTATGTTCTTGAGAACTGAATTTCTTCACCTAATATAACAGAGCCCTGTGGGTGTATGCCCAAGGGTGATAAAACTGAGGCATACTAATTTATACTGCAACAGTGAATAAGAATCTCTATTTGTGATTCATTTCCAAGTGACTTCTTTTCATTTGTTTGTTTTATTTTGTTGTTTTTGGTTTTTTTTAAATGTCATTTGACTTACTTTATTATTTTTTTCACTTATTTTTTATCCTGACCACAGTCTCCCCTCCCTCCTCTCCTCTCCCCATTTCCCCTTGCCTCTCTTCCGTCCCCACCATCCATTCCTCTTCTGTTTCTGTTCTGGGCGGGGGTTGGGGAAACTAGGATTCCAGTTGGGAGTATTGGGGGTGGGGTGGAGGGGGAAGTAATGAAAGAGATGTCTGATGAGGGAGGTGCATTTTGGGGTGAGGGAGAAACCTGGTGCCAGGTAAACTCCCAGGAATCCAAAAGGATGACACCAGCTAAGACTCCTAAAAATAGTGTAAGGGTGCCTAAACTTGTCATCTCCTGTAAACAAATTGGTGACTACCCTAATTGTCATCAGAGCCTTCATCCAGTAACTGATGGAAGCAAATGCAGAGATCTCAAAGTAGTTTTAATTCACATTTATATATACTTGTTGGCTTCTGTGTTTCTCCCATTGAGAATTCTGTCCATTTCATTACTCCACTGATTGGACTGGCAGGCAACCCTTGCTCATATCTCTTCCTTGGTCTTCTCTCTCCACAGCATCAGTTTCTGCATTTTTAAAAGCCTCCTCTTCAACTCCACCTGGATATCCAGAGAGCCCTGAAAATCCATTTGACCAGTCTTAATCCCATGCCTGGTTCCTGCTTATAACTGTCTAAGTTCATGAATCACAAGCAGTATTTTCTTGACGAACTACACACACTACGTGTGTCTTCTCTTGTCCCTAAATCTTTATTCAATATTGGCTCTCAACATTTAGATCCTTGTGTATAGATTACATTTCTGCTTTGAATGCCACTGAAAGGCTTCATTATTCATCATGTGGGCCTTTGGGACACATCTCAGCAGTTCTCACTTCCTTCCTACCACTCTCTTCACCTCAGAAGACTGTACTGCTATTCCTAGGCTAATTTCTAAGTATAACTCCAACTCAACCTTCCCTTCTTAAGAACAGTCAGATCCCCAAGATTTTATGATTAAATTTGAATACTTAATTTTGAAATTTGAATTCAAGGATGTCAGCAGTGTTTCCTTACCAAGTGCAAACTGTCTGGTCATGCTCATGGGCTGCCTCTGCCCCCCACCAAAACAAGGGTGTCTGTTTCAGGGAACTGAGCTCACTTCTGTATGGTGCCTCACACTTGTCCTTCTTGCTACTTTACTTCCCCATTAGATGCAGCTTTGTCTCAAGCACTCAAAGTAAGTCAAAATGTCTCCACTTTCAGACATCCATTCTTATTTCTCTCAGTAGAAAAATTACTACCTACATGCAAGTGGGAAATATTTTTCTGTTGCTAAATCACTACCGGTATGATCAAAATTGATACTGATATCATCTCATACAGTGAAAACAGAAATAGAAAAGGATATTTAATATTAGAATAAGCATGCAAAACTTTGCAGTAAGTACAGACGAGTGGACTGTTTTTGTTTTAAGACATGATCAGGTCAGCCTTGCATTCACTGTGCGCTTGGCTGGTTGTGAATTCATAGTATGGCTACCACAGCTGAGCAAGCACTAAGACAGGACACATTTGGACTTCGCTCTGTTTTCTACTTTCAAACTCCACAAAATAGTGTTAAATCCCAGGGGGTAACAAGAGTGTCACCCCCCACTTTGTTCTGCATGGTGTGTTGTGTTCAGACTGTAGAGCAGGGATGCTTTAGGATGATTTACTGGGATGAGTTAAAAAAGTACAGTAACCTAAAATTGCAGGGTGTTTGATTTGAGGTTTGATCATCCTCAAGGATTCATGTGTTGAAGCTTAATCTCTTCTTGATTTTCCTAAAATTGCAGGGTGTTTCCTAATTATTCTGGGGCTAATTAAACATATAATGTCACTATGGCCAATGAAAATATAAAGTCAGAGACTTAAACTATTGAGGAACAAAACAGTATTTTTCATTATTTTGAGAATACATATTCTGTATTAATAACAAAAAGACAATATTGATTTTGGATATAATCATATACACAGGGCTGCTAAGGTTTATAGAAATCTTTTGTTCTACTTGTTTTCCTATGACTCTCATAAAATGTAAAACTGTGTTTTATTATTCTCAAATCATTTGTAGAATCCTTCATAAATTTTAGACTGGATCTCTGCCCAACACAGCAGACAGAACAAGGGTATATTTCCTAGTAAATTGCAAACCAGATTTTTGTGTCACAAGTTTTCCTGTTTACAAGAATATTAACCATGAAATAATGGTTCTCTGGTCTTTACATTTCAACACAAAGGAAAATTTGAGCTGAGGAAAAGGGAGTGAATCTGCATTACTCTCATTAGTTAATTGAGAGCTGACTGGCTTACAGTTGGCCAGGAAGAGATTGAGCAAGAGAGCCAGACTAGGATGATGTTTGGAAGAGGAAGGGAGGAGTCTGGGAAGTCTGAAAGAGACACCATGAGATGCAGAGCAAGCAGGTTGGGAAGCACATATATGAGGTAAATGAGATTCAAAGCAGCACATAGATTAATAGAGATGGGTTAATTTAAGGTGTAAGAGCTAGTTAGTAATAAGCCTGAGCTATTGGCTGAGCATTTATAATTTACATTAAGTCTCCATCTCAGTTATTTGGTAACTGGAGGGCAAGAAATAAAAGCTCCACCTACAGTGGGTTGGGGCTGGTGACTGCCTTCTGAGTCCCACTGCTATAGGACAAATGAGGTTTGATCATCCTCAAGGATTCATGTGTTGAAGCTTAATCTCTTCTTGATTTTCCTATGGACCTAGGGGATAGGTCATTGGGTTAATCTTCTGTGGCTGCTAGTGGCTCCAGAAGGAGAGATCAGAGGACAAACTAGTACTTTCCATCTCTTGTCATGTAAAACCCTATTCCACCTTGGACAGTCTCTACATCACAGATGTAGCTAGCAAGCCTGAGACTAGTGTTGTAAGCAAAAACAAACATTATGTTGTAAGTATCTAGCATCAGATGTTTCAGTACAGAAATGAAAAAGCTAATACTACACACATACTCTTAAGATAGCTCTCCATGACCATACAATCCCACCAAAAATCTAGGAAGCTGAAATGATTGTTCTAAATAAGAGGTCAGTAGTTTAAAGTAATTTATAACTACTAAAAAAAAACCACACCAAGATAATTCAAAATGATATACCTTATGAAGAAAAGAAATGTAGGAAAGACCCATCCATGTTTCTCTATTGACAGTGCTATTCTTTCTTAACATACTGCTAGGTTTGTTATGACAAAGAAGGAAGAAGATGGCACTTAGTAGGTAAATGGAAGACAAATACCAAATATCATTCACAGTACCTATTCTTTGGAATGCGTGGTCTACTGAAAGTTACTTGGTAAAACAATATATATATATATATATATATATATATATATATATATATATATATATATAGAGAGAGAGAGAGAGAGAGAGGGAGAGTGCTTGTGAGCACTGACAGATGCTGATTCAGTAGTTTTGTTTCTGAAGGGTAGGATATTTACTTTTTAATTACACTGTAAATTATTCTAGGGAAATATCCACTCTTTGATTTATTTAAATACCAAGTAGTAGAGAGTTTGGCACTTAGTAATCCCCTAAGAAAGACCCAGCCCAACCAGGTCAACTAACAAAGATTTGCTAATTGCTACCAGGAATTCTAATTTATAAACAATCTGCTTTTCAGACTAGAGGGGGAAAATAATGGATATTTAAATAGTGGGAAATTATAGTATGTATTTAAAAAACTATAAAAGTTTCCTTGTTTTGATAAAAATGTAAATGAATTGAGAAATTGTATTTATAAATTTCAATTGGTAACAGGTGATTATTCATAAGTATATATGTATATTTAAAAATAGCTACTCATGTGAAAAAGCATCAATTGAGTGACAAAGACAACAGGGCACAGCAGAGCATGAGTGTAGCAGTGTTGTCCTAGACAACACAACTTTCATCAATGCATGGTCGAAACACATCAATCACTTCTTTAGATCCTTTTCAAGAAGAATTGGTAGATGTTAACATAGGCATGTATAAATGTATTATCTTACTATAAGCTCCTGAATATTAGTAGTTGTTATTTTTTATGTTTCTCATTCTGTTATGAGAATATAATTTTAACTATCTTCCATACTGGAAACAAAATGTTCTGTGATAGAAAGTGTCAATTGGTATCAAATCCTTAGTTCTTTAAGTTAAGAACGTGGGCTGGGTATGGTGACACATGTCTTTAATCCTAGCACTCAGAGGCAGGGATAGGCAGATCTCTGAGTTTGAGGCCAGGCTGGTCTAAACAATCATTTCCAGGACATCTAGGGTTACATAATGAGACTTTGTCTCAAAACAAACAAAATAAATAAAAAATTTTAAAGTAAATAACATGGGAATGATCTTCAAGTTTGATCAACACAAAGGAAAATATTTATATAAAATATTTTTTTTTATTTAAAATAAAATTTATACAAAATAAATTCTTGTTTAAGCAATTATTAATGTGTGAATGTGCATGATACATATGTCAGCATATGTGCCACTGTGTGCGTGTGTGTGTGTGTGTGTGTGTGTGTGTGTGTGTGTGTGTGTGTGAATCAGAGGACAACTTGTGCAGCCAATTCTTCCCTTCTGTCTTTACATTGGGTGGTAGGTATCAAACTCAAGGTACCAGTTTGTGCAGCAAGGGTCTTTACTCATAGTCATGTCTCTAATTCCATTACATCAAATTCTTAACATCACTTAGTAGTGTCACTTTCATGCCATCTACTTACTTATTTTAAGTAGTGATCAGTTTTGTGTGAAGTAATATTTAAACATAAAGAACTAGGGCTGCACAGTTCTTGTAGTCTATCGTACATTAGGTAGATGTACTCTCTCATTTCTTATGGTAAAGCATCTTTGTAAATATGCTTCCTTCCAATCATATTAAGGGATACAATTTGAAAACTCTGCCATTGACTGTTTCCTCTTTGAGATCCTAAGAATGGTCATGCTCTGCAATTGAGGCACAAACAACTCACACACAGTCTCTTCTAAGACAGAGAAATCTCTACTCTGTTGTATTATTTGAGCCACTTGCAGTATGCTTATTCACTCATATGTGCTTGTGAACTGGTACTGGGCAAGGTTTAATTGGTGCTGACCTGGAGTGGAAATTCCCATGGTCCTGCTCCATTGATGTGTACCCACCACAGCCTGTTCCATTCAGTCTCCCATTTCTCATTTGAAACTAACTTTGCCTTCTTCCCTCTCATTTAACCCTGTGGATCACATTCCTACATCTACAGCTACATCAACACACTTGTAAGATCCAGTTTCTTAGTTCATTTCCTATAGCCTCAGCTTCCTACCAGCTCACTTTGATTGCTGCAACAGCCTCATGTCTTCCCACTTTCCTCCTGGTCTTTGCATTCCATTCTTAAGAGTGCAGCATCACAGATGGCATGGAAAGGTTTGGCTAATCCTGTCCCATAATTTCTCGTACCTGTCCACGTACTATTATTTGCCTATTCTTCTCTCCTCCCTATCTGACTAGGCTCTCAATGAGCATTGGCAGTTCATAAACGGTCTTTGTACTCAGTCCAAATATCTGATGGCTGAGTCTCTCATGTACTTGGGAATTTTCTTCAATGTCACATCATAGTGAGTTTTGTTCTGCTTGCTCTCTTAGCAGGTCCAGTCTTTCTCTCTTTGCTTTTCTCCTCCTGCTCATCACACCCAATCCATTCATTTTTCCTATAGAATCTATTAATTTTTCTGTACAAAATATAATATGCTATTGTTGTCATACATTTTGTAACAAGGTAATCACCTTTGCAAGAATTGTTCCAGTTTTCTCCCCTTGGTTTTATCCAAAAGTATCTAGTAACTTACCTGAAACATTTATTAAATAATTAATGAATTGTACTTTCTTGATAATTTAAAGTTTACATTTTTAATTTCTAACTTGAGTATGTATATGTATATATGGAATAGATTTATTTTATTATTTTGTGCATATGAATGTTTGGCCTGAATGTATGAGTATGCAGCATGTGAGTGCTCTAAGTCTGCAGAGACAAGAAGAGGGCATCAAGTATCCTGGAACTGGAGTTTCAGGGATTGTGAACCACCATGTGCGTGCTGGAAATCAAACTCAGTCCAATGCAAAAGCACTAAGTCCTCTTAACTGCTGTGCCAACTATCTACCCAAGATTTGAGTATATTTAAAGTATATACATGTATGTGCGTGTGTGTGTGTGTGTGTGTGTGTGTGTGTGTGTGTGTGTATAATATAATAATTCCTTTGCTCTTTTGAAGGCCTGTACTTTAAGTGTTTTTGCAAGCTCAAAAATCTAAGTGACCACACTGATTATAGCTTTACCTGTAATAATGGGTTTCCTGATCAAGAATGTATGATGAGCAGAATGGTGGACAACAAAGCCCAGATAACAGAGATATTCTTTCAATGTACTCTAAAAAAAGTTGTATTAACACTAAATTTCTTGTTTTAATGACCAACTGGTAAACTAGACCACAGGCCTTCAAGACTTCATTGACAGAAATAGATTTTTAAGGTTAGCTGATCAGGTTAGAGTTATTAAGATTGCCTTATGTTCATTTTTGCAAATGATTAAGGCTCTTCAAAAAGACAGTCATTACAATAATCTCTAAGAGTAATGCAATTAGTAAATTTGACCTCAAATACGGTAAATATTCAAAGTTATTGGCCTGTATTGTCCATTAAGCAAGCATGCAAGCATATAAAAGGATACATGTTTTTATACAAAGGTTTATTCCCTTTCAATGGAATAGTGTTTGCTTTTTACAATTCTGTTGTAACAGGGATCTTTAATATTAATGTTATCTAATTATAACAATAGGTATGTTGTAGGTCAGAATCCATTTTCAGGTAAGAAAATTAAGGATTTCTGTCAGGTCCTACCTAGAGAAATGAACAGGCAGCACTCGTGTGCCTTTTGCGCCTTCTTTCTTTGGAATGTGCCATTGTTTCCACAGACCCCTGTAATTTCCGTAATTCCCTATTATGACATCATTTCTTTAATTCGCTCCCAAGTCTATCGGGTAAAGTTTTGTTTCACCAGATGACTATGGTCTTCACTGGGCTTAAGGATATTTTTCTTTTTGTAATCCAGACCTTGTCATTCTTTCTATAACTGTAGCATTTAACTACTGTATGAGCAATTTCCTTTCTGCTAATTTTCTTAATGTACATGACACTGCACACATATAAAAAATATCATATGGTCAAGTTTGACATTTGTATGTGTCTGTGAATCTAACATCACAATCAAGATAGCAAACCTCACATCAACTTCACAGTTTTCTCATGTCTTTAATGACATATTTTCTAGATTGAAATGTAAATTTCTAGAATGTGAAATGTCCCTGTATGCTCATTCATTTGAGCATTTGATGCCTAAGATGGTGATGTTGTTTAGGAAGGTTGTGGAACCTTTACATGGAGCCTTGTGGGAAGAAGTTGGTTACAGGTGATTGGGTCTGGGGTTTTATGGCTGGGATTGTGTCTTATTCTCTGTTTCCTGACCCAGATAGGAAATGACCAGCTGTCTCCTGCTCTTGCGGCCAGACCTTCCTGCCCAGATAGACTTAACCCCTTTGAATTGTGAGCCATACGAAACCCAGCATCCCTCAAGTTGCCATCCTAGATATTTTATCTCAGTAAGAAGTGGAGTAACAGAGTAAACAAAATGAATCATGTAGCATTTATTTTCTCTCTGTCTCTTTTCACCCAATATAATGATGCCGAGACTCCTCTATATACGCTGCATATCACAAATTCATTCATTTTATTGCTTAGTATTTTTTAATTGTGTGGATACATGATGATTATTTTAACATCTGTTTGCTGATGTACACTTCACTGTCTACAGCTTCAGGCTATTACAGATAAAACATAAATTGTTATAAACATTCACATAGCTGAATTTTCTCATTTTCTTGAGTAAACACCTAGCTAAATCCATCACCCGAGCTATGTTAAAATTTTTTTGAGAAATCACTAAAATATTTTTAGTCAGTAGTTCCTGAGAACTTCAGTTGTACTATTTTCTATGGTCAAGTTTTAATTTTAGTCACGGTAATGGGTTTTGTTTACATTTTCCCATTGACAGTGGCATTGAGTGATGTTTTCTATTATTTATCATTTTGAATTTCTTCCTGGCTAGTTTTTCAATTCTGTGGAAACTATTTATTGTTGACCTGTAAAGGTTCTTTGTGTATTCTAGATGATAATCTTCATTGGACATAGTAGTCTCTCAGCATCTGTGACAGTCTGAATTCTTGTACTCCCTGTAGGTACCAGAACCTGGAAATTCTCAAATCCCCTTTACATAACACAGGTGGCATTTGCATACAATCTCCACATATAACCCTGTGTATGTCAACTCAGATTATACTACTTTGTACAATGAAATACTATGTAAATACTATGCATGGAATTGTTATCCTGTACTGTTTGTAGAATAATGACAAGGAAAATGTCTGTATATGTTTAGGATATAAGGAATTTTTTGAAAACAAATGTTTTGATATACACTTTGTTTAACACATAGATGTTAATGGAACCCGGGGCTATAGAAGGACAACATATATTTTAGAAATATTTTTGGTGTTCAGCCCATCTTTTTCTTTTCTACACAATGTCTTTTGAAGAGCAGGATCATTTAATTTTGATGAAGTTCTGTTTATTGATTTTCTTCTACAAATGTTTCTGTTATATGCTTGAAATATTTACCAAATACAAGGTTACTATATTTTTGTTTTCTTCTAGAAATTGTATAGTTTTTGCTTTTACAGTCTATCTGTAACCATTATGATCATTCTAATTATAAGCACATAAACTGTATGGTAAGAGGTAGGGGTCAATTTTATTTCATGTTTTGCCTACTCTTCCTGGATTATTTCTTGTGAAGATTATCTTTCCCACTGAATTTCTTTGGTGCTTTTGTCAATGACAATTCCCTAGATATGGATGTCTACTTCCAGACTCTATTTTGTTTTATTGACTTTCTTATCTATCTTTATGCCAATGCCATATCATGTTGACTACCAAAGAACTAGAAATTTTCCAACTTCAGAAACTCTTTGATCTCTTGAAGCTCTTAACTTATATTGACAAGAAAAAGTGATCTTCAATGTATGATGTTTTGTGCAGCGTTCCAAGACAACCTCCTCATTATGCCACTACATTCCTGTGAACCATAATATGTTCCCTTCTGGCTGAGAGAATATGGACTATTTCTAGCACAATTTGAACTATGAAAATGTTCCCATTCTTTCGTCATTAAGTCTTGTCACTAGATAGCTTCCTTTGACAACTTGAAGATCAGTGGAGGACCCAAGAAAGACCAGCCATCAATACATCTCTAGATCACTGTCTTTTCTATGGGTGAAGTTGTCTTCACTGTGAAACTGTATAACATCCAGGGCCCTGAGATTCCCAGACTCCTATTTCTGCTTCCTCCATCCACAATGAGGGGTAAGTCACCACTGAGTTTCCTGTCTCCACTTTAACTTTAACTTGGATGCTCTTTATAAGATTCATCTAGTATCCTCCTATGAGTGAGTACATACCATGTTTGTCCTTCTGAGTCTGGGTTACCTCACTTAGGATGATTTTTTTCTAGATCCATCCATTTGCCTGCAAACCTCATGATGTCATTGTTTTTCTCTGCTGAGTAGTACTCCATTGTGCATATGTACCATATTTTCTTTATCCATTCTTCAGTTGAAGGGCATCTAGTTGTTTCCAGGTTCTGGCTATTACAAACAATGCTGATATGAACATAGCTGAGCAAATGCCCTTGTGGTATGACTGACCATTCCTTGGCCTTCCAGGCTGAGCAAAGTGTCCCTGTGTAAGCCCCAGGTTCCAAACAGCCAGCTCATGCATCAAGGACAGGTCCCAGTTCCACAGCCTGGGTGCCTCCCAAACAGTTCAAGCTAGTCAATTGTCTCACTTATCCAGAGGGCCTGATCCAGCTGGGGGCCCCACAGCCTTTGGTTCACAATTCATGTGCTTCTATTCGTCTGGCCTTTCGTCCCTGTGCTTTTTCCAATCCTGGGCTCAACAAGTCATGCTCCCACAGTCCCTCCTCCTTCTCGACAACTGGACACATGGAGCTCTACCTGGGGCCTGGCTGAGGATCTCTGCATCCACTTCCATCAGTCACTGGATGAGAGTTCCAGCCCGACCATAAGGGTGTTTGGCCATCTGATCACCAGACTAGCTGAATCCACCAAGTTTAAATGAATCCCCAGGGGAGTCTTGGCCCTGGAGGAGATGGGAATGGAGGGGAGGAGATGGGAGGAAGGTGGGGGTGGGGGTGGGAGGGGGAGGACAGGGGAACCCATGGCTGATGTGTAAAATTAAGACACAAATATAATTTAAAAAAAAAGAGGAAAAAAAGATTCATTATAGTTTCTGTGTAAGATGTTTCCTCTTAGGAGTCATTGTTATGCACTACCCAAGATATGTCTGAAAACTGACCTCATACATTCTGTCCTTTGTCAAATTTTCTAATTATTTCACATTGACTGAGAATGAAGATTGCTGTGCTTTTTCAAAGTCTTAAAATTGAAAGAGTCCTAAAGACAGCAACCACTCATATATGGAAGGCAACCTGCTTACTGGGTCATCCTGCCATTCCTTTCTGGTCCTAAACACCTTCTTTTAAACATTCCATGGTTTCAGTCTTCTGTTTTAATTTTATGCATTCATGACTGATGATCTCTTAGTTGTGTGATTGTCACAGTCTGTCATTTTCTTTTCATTTCTCTCTCCTTCAATATTCTACTTGGTCAATATTTCAGGAAATCCCTAAGTGGAAAAGAATTTGGTTATCATACTTTTGCTGCTTCCTTTTCTGATTCCAGAAAGTGGCTTATTAAAGTTTGATAAAAAATTGCTTACATTGTATAGAAGATTTATATACAATAAGTCTGTTAAAGTTTTCAAGATTAAATCACATCAAGTAAAGTCTCTAATTGAAGGGGACCGGCTCCCTCTTTTTCCTCCAGGGTACTCTTGAGCCAGGAGAAATAAGGAATATGTAGATAGAAATATGGAGGAGAGAGACAATTAGAAACATAGGATAGCCTTGGGAAGGCCTGGGTCAATACCCACCAGCTGAATTTGTCTCTACTAATTTTAAAGGAATTCCAAGAGGTGGAGCAAAAGACCTCCCCCCAGCACAGCCATGTGCAGACCATCCCAGACACCGTGACCATGCATGTGGTCCAGCCATCCTCTCATGCACCCTGCTGTATAAAGCAAGCTCAGATCTCACAAGAAAACCTTTGTGATCCCACATCTGATGACAAAGACCTGTATCAAGAAATCCATAGCAGCAAAAGAAAAACCAAAGATCTAATCAACATTTGGAAAAGAGGTACTGCATGTTTAAACTCCCAAGAAATCTGGGAAATCCCCAGAGAAGAATAGAAAAACTGATGAATGGAAGTGGAAACAGAACTTACTAACATATATTAGATACAGTAAGGACAATGTTTAGGGGGAGAAGTTATAGCAGGGTAGTACATTATAATTCCACAAATAAAATATTTAACTCTACATAGTAAAGGAAAAGATAAAAGAGATGTTAGCTCATCACAATATTAACAGAAAAGAGTAACAGTGGTGACAAGGTTGGATATAAAGAAGAGAGAAGAGAAGTTCAAAGTCAGTGAAACCCAAAGTCGGACCTTAGGGTGAACCAAGCTAATAAACCTTTACTGGATACAAAAGAAAAAGAACAATTAAGCCACATATAAGTGGAATAATAAATATGGATGTAGAAATACTTCTTGTTCTTCAGAACTAGAAACAATTATACAATAACCCAGTGAGCAATGGAGTACCAGCATACCAGAGAAGCCAAGAGAAACAGTCAAGTTCCAGAGGCAACCAGATACAAGGTTAGATGCCAACTCCGTCTTCTGCCCAATAGACCATGCAAATTACTGGTTCTGATTAAATCTAACCTGCTGTTGTTTGGAGATTTCTTTCATTTTGTTATATTGCCATAAAGATAGAATCAGTCTTTCCTTGTTCAAAGGGTATTTGAAGGGACAGAAAGAGCCACATACAAATAAATAGGAGAGGAACAGGGCTGTGAGCGGCAACATCCAAACTATTTATTGCCTGGCTCTTTACAGAAACAAGCAAAAATTTATACTTATTGTACAATTGTAGAAGAAAATGTGTTTGGAAGAGGAAAATTCTTGAAATGAACTGATTACAAGCAACAATTTTGAAAACTTTGGAGGACATTTCCCCCAAGAGGGCCTGCAGAAAATGCCACCTTTGCAAAGAGTAGGGGGAAAAGGCTGGAGAAAGATGGGAAGCCAGCATCCATCCATCTTTCCTTCAGCCATCCCTCCTTCTCTCTGTCTGTATCCCTTCTCTTTCCCCCTCTCTCTCTTCCTCCCTGACTCTCTCTATCTCTCTCTCCATCTCCATCTCCAACTCCATCTCCAGCTCTAGCTCTTTCTCTTTATTTACTGACCAGGAATCCTTTTGCATCCAAAACTGTCCTAGAACTGATGATCTGCCTGCCTCTACCTCAGAAGCATCAGAAGTACAGGTGTGCTCCATCCCTAGTTAACAAAAAGATCTCAGAAGCTTTGCAAGTCCAGGGAATGCTCCCATCCCTAGCTCACAAGCATATCTTTGGCTCGGGAAGGCTGCCATCTAGAAGTAGCAGCATGTGAAGGTGGGGATGAGTACTTCAGACAATGGCCTTATGGTGGTCCTTACCTAATGAAATAGGGAAGATAAGAGAACAAAATGAGGCAATGGGTCTTTCAATCTGTAGGATCCCTGAGAGTTTCTAATTAACCACAGTGTTAAAAAAAAAAAAAAAGATGTGGAGCCCACATAAAGATAATTTTTAATCTGTGTGATCTACATTTGTTGAGCTAGAATATATTTTTCATGTGTGTGTGTGTGTGTGTGTGTGTGTGTGTGTGTGTGTGTGTATGTGTGTGTGTGTGTGTTTATGTAGGTGTGCATGCAGCTGGCCCATTCTCTTGCAACAGAATCTTTCATGTACCTGTCATTAGGTTGGCGTTCAGTGAGCCCTAGAGATGCTGCTATACCCTAATCCCCACCCGAGTGCTAGAGTCACCCTTAGGCACTGAAGGAATGTCTATCTATTTTATGTGGGTGTTTGAAATTTGGCTTTTGTGATTTCACAGTAAATGTTACTATGCACAAAGCCATCTTCCCAACCCTGAGAATATTTTCTCGTTTACTGATATAACATAAAAATAATTAAGTTTTTACTCACACCATCACTAATTACCTTTATCATGTTGTTAAATATCTGTCATGTTGATTAATAGTAGATAACCATTTATTATTATTTTATAATTCATATTCCTAATTAGTAGTGGTATAGAAACTATGTTCACTGACTATTTTGTTTTCTGTTACTATGGTTTACCTGCTTGTTTCTGGACCCTTAAAAAAGATAAATGAGATACTGATCTTCTCAAATGTTTAGGAGGCTCAAATTTTATTTTGAACATAATTTATTTGGTCAGTAGTGCCCAAATGTTTCCTTCAAAAACACACTGCTCTTCGTTTCTCTCTCTTTTTTTTTCATAAAAAGTTCATTTTATTAGTCTTCTCACTACTTTTTGGTGTTGACATATTCTGTACATTCACAGCACAATGATCATCTATATTTTTTCACTGTTTTAATCTCCCCAAGTTTTAATGCTTTAATTCATTTGGGCCGAGTTTCATTCCCATTTTGAAATATGTAATTAAACTTTTGAAATACAAAAATGAATCATCAAACCATCTTTCCTGAAACATTTCTACTGCTTGCCAAAATACCACATGTAATTTCTTATTTCTTTACCCTCTATTCTGTCACATACCATTTTCCTGTATTTGTGGAGAAATGATGCTAACTTAATTATTGAAGCTAAGAAGTGAAAGTCCTTCCTGTTGAATGTTTTTCTGCAGACTGTCCACAGCTTTGTTTGACCCTTTGTTTCTGCATAAGTCGTAGGACTCATTTTCCAACTGTCCTGAAAATCTATAATGGATTTTATCTGAACTTAAAAAGATACAGATTAATTTTGTCACATTTGACATATTTGGCATTAATTCCTCCACAAATACAATGCATCTTTCCATTTATTCCATTCTTTGATTCCTTCAGAAGTATTGCATGCTTCTTTTTAAAGTCCTTTTAAAGACATTTCATTTTAAATTATGTGTGTGCTGGTGTGAGGTGGTATGCATGAGAGTGCAGTTTCCAGGGCAGTCCAGCAGAGGCCACCATTTCCCCTAGAGCCAGAATTAATGGATGGTTATGTGTTCCTGGATCCCAGTGGCTCCTCGGGAAGGGGGTAGAAGGCATGGCATCAACAACACAGACACAGGGAATAAGCTGAAGGAAAACAGCACACACCTTTACTCAATAGTGAGGAAGGCCTCATATAGCCTCCTCCCAGCACCCAAGCTGTGCCCCAATCTGGTGGCATTGTGTGGGCTTCCCTCATTGGCTGGGCTCAGTCAGGAACTCTGGGCAGTGCTTGTTGCTAGGCCTTCAGGCAGACTCCGGGTTGGCTCATAAGGAAGTACATTATGTGCATGCTTTGGCTACTGGTTTGAGCCAATTTCCTTGGCCCCATGGGCCTGTCCTACTACAGTTGTGAGCTTCTCAGAGTGGGTGCTAGGACATGAACTCAGGTTTTGTGCAAGAGCATTAAGTACTTGGTTGCCATGGAATCATCTCTTTAGCCCCCTCTTTTTATTTTTTAAACATTTTTTTATTTATATCCAAGGACTATGAAGTTGTTTCTCTTATTTTATGTATCCATTTTGCTAAAATTTCACAGTTACTGTGTATATATAGTAAAACATGATTAGATATGGCTGGAATCTGAAACCTCCCCCTACTCATGCATTTGAATATTTGCTAATGATGCTGTTTGGTTGGTTATAGAAACTTGAGAAATGGGCCCTGGCTAACAGAGTCATTGGGGATGGATCTTGAAAGGGATATGTGCTTCCCATAACAGTCACATCCCTTGGCTACCTGGTGAAGTGATCATGTAAGTGGCTCTCATACATGCTTGGGTCTCTGTGGACTAAGCCAACACCACTGCCAAGCATTACCACCAGGAAGGCCTGAGAAGCTGTGAGCCTAATAGACCTCTCCTTTTTCAGTTTCTGCCAGTTACCATGTCACAGAGAAGAGAAAGTAGTATTTTATTTTCACATTTCTAATTCTTATGACCTATATTATTTTTTCTTCTCTGAATTAACTGGCTAAAATTATAGAAACTATTGAAGTACAAAATTAATATGAAGAGTCTGTTTGTTGATCCAAATGTTGAGGAAGGCCCTCTACCTTCTGAGTGAATATTGTATTGTCTGATTTTGTGACTAAAACAATCTTTGATTTTTGGTTTCTTAAGAATTATTTTTTCCACTTACTAATTGGATTTAAAACATGCTAATTTATGCCATGGTATAGCCCATTATTTTAATATTCTTTCATCTCTAAGATAAATTATCCTTGATAAGACAGCATCATTATTATTCTTTTTCAATGATTTTTGTAATTCTTCCAGTTGAATTTCAAGTTTATCTTCACTCACTAAAGGAATACGCTTACTCTCCACACATTCTTTTTATTCAAATCACTTCCATACCCTAATAAAAATTAGTCATTTGATACATCTTTTTTTGAAGACACTTTGACCTGAGAGTCATCTTTGTTGAGTTTTTCCTTAGGGATGCTGGATAGCTGCATTAGTAAAGTTTTCATCACTGTGATACAATATTGACATTAATACCTTCTGGGAGAAATTTATTTTAGATAGTTTCTTAGTCCCATGCTGTTTGGCAGCACATCACAGCAGCGTGAGTGATGTTGGGGAAGCTTGTTCACCTCATCCCGGCAAGGGGCAGGAATACAGGTGTGCCTTGGGCAGCACTCATCCCTCCAGAGCAGACCCCAGTGACCGACTTTCTCTGGCTAGGCCCAACCTCTTACTTTTCTCAACTTCCTGCTAATACTGTCATTTGATAAAACAAAGAAAGGGCTTATCCACATTAGCTCAGAGACTCTATTTCTGAGGATCTATTTATTACATGACTTAGCTTTCCTTGGGTGATTCTCAGCCCAATCATGTTGACAAGATTAACAATCACAAATGGAACTCTGTCTTTAATATTTACTGATTTAAGTCAATATTCTGTTGTCTGTTCACTTGAAATTTAGATCTACAAAACTGAACAGTTCATTCTTAGTTTCATTTCAGCATGATTTTAGGTAAACATCCTTCTATTATCATACATATTTGTGAACATGTTTCTTCCTGTTTCCAGTGTCCTTTGTAGCTTGTCTCTGTTTTATAAAATCAATTTTGCTAGTATTTATAACAATGTTTCTGGAAATCTTTTTTTTTATTTTATTGAGCATCTTTTTTCCTTCTAACTTTTCTATTTTATTTGACTTCTGATGTTATTTTTATTGATATTTTCATTCATCTTTCTAGAGATATGGTTTATTCTACTTTTTTCATAGTTGAATACTCAGATTATTTTAGGTTTTTCTTTTTCTTTTCTTTTCTTTTTTTCATTTATTGGCCATGGGAGACTTCTTAGGACAAGCAAGTTTATTTGCCTTTTATTACCTTAACTTCATGCTATACATGTTACACACTTGACAATATGCTCTGTGCTTACATCTGAATATTTTGTTTCTTTGAAATATCTTTTTTGGGGGGGTTTTAAAGACAGGGTTTCTCTGTGTAGCTTTGCACCTTTCCTGGAACTTTCTCTGTAGATCAGACTGGTCTCAAACTCACAGAGATCCACTTGCCTCTGCCTCCCGAGTGCTGGGATTAAAGGCATGCACCACCACCGCCCAGCTGAAATATCTTTTTATATGACTTTAATTTTTTATTTTTTGAGATTATAGTATGATTACATCATGTAATAGTCAAAATCCTGATCAGTGGAGTTTTGAAGATTCAGTTTGATTCACTAAGCAGTCAATTATAAGGGCTTACAATATGTTCGATGGTCTGATTTCTTCTTTTGTTTTTATTTATTACTTTTTATTAAAATAGATTTTTATAAAACATATTCTGATTATTATTTCCCCTCTCCAAATGCCTCCTATAAGTATTCCAAAGCAGGTAGGGGAACTTCAACAGTGGTGAGGCAGAATAGGTTTAGGTGGGATGTTCTAACTAGAGAGGAGAAAGGAGAAAGAGAGCAGAGGAGATGCTGCCAGCCGCCACCTTGAGAAGCAAGATGTAAAAGTACCAGTAAGCCACGAGCCACATGGCAAAATATAGATTCATAAAAAGGGTTAATTCAAGTCATAAGCTCTAGCTAATGAGAAGCCTGAGCCAATAGGCCATAGAGTTCATAAATAATATAAGCCTGGGTGTGTTTATTTGGGACCAAGCGGCTGTGGGACATGGGTAGGAGAGATTCTGCAGGACTGGAGAAAACTTCTGGCTACACATAGCCTTTCTACTTTTGCAATCACCCAAATCTATACTCTTTCTTTCTCTCTATCATTAGGTTATAAACAGGCATATAAGATATTAAATTAAATTAACTAAACCAAGAATGGAATGAACCAAACAGAAGAAACATTGCCAAAGAAAAAGCCCAAGAAACACATATAGATGCACAGACACATCCTCATACATAGATACCCAATAAAAAACACATGACCAGAAACTATAATATCTATATATAAAACCTGTAAATGAGCATAACAGTGCTGACAAAGCATTATGAGATGAAGAACTTCTAAAAATGCCATTGAGTTCATTTTGTGTTCGCTGTCTATTGCTGGACATGAAGTCTGGTCTTAAGAGCAGTTTGTATATCCAGTGAGACTCCATCAGAGAAAACTAATTATTCATTTGTGAGCATTATCAATGGGAGACAGCCTCTGGGTTAGGAATGTGGGCTTGTGTCCACTTGCCCTCTTAGCACTGGAACTCTGTCAGACACAGGTCTGGGCAGCATTTCCAGAGAGAGAGTGCATTGAGTGTTGGTGGATGAGATAAAGTGATTGGGTGAGGAAGGAAGGCTGTAGGAGAAGAGTTTAGTCCCTGATCAGAGAGGAAGGACAGCCCACAGCAGGCAGTCTGCTATTAGCCAGGGGCTAAGTCTGGGAAATCAGAATTGAAGGATGGGAAGGAGAGTGAAAAAGGTCTACTGTTGTGCTTATTTCTAAGTGTGGTCTAGTAACATCTCCATGTATAATGCCAGGATTCTCAATATTTGTTTTTGAGTCACCAACCTTTTGACCTCACTCATTAAAGAACATTGTTAGTGCATGCTCAAGAACACACTCAGCACTTCTTACTGATGGTTTACTCAAAGGGCAGTGGCTTTCAGTATTTAGAGTCTTTCCACTACTGTTGTGACTTTTATGATTTGTCTAAAAGTAACACCAAGGGCAACATTGATGAGCCTCTCTCTTAGTGGAATTGCCCAGCACTCATTTATCAACACTCATTCTCTTTGCTGCTTTCGTGTTTACTACAACTTGATTAAACACACACCACGAAGACCAACTGACTTCTGAATCTTTAGTGTGTGAACATATCTCAGCCTTGACTGTGGTTACCAAATTCTGTCATGTTTCTCCTTTTTAATAAGCATCCAATGGCTTTCCAGTGGCTTTGCTCTCATTTCTTTCCCTTGATCTAATTAATACATTTTCCTGCTTACAATAAAAATAATAGTATTAATATCCACACTTACTTGTTTATAATTTACAATTATTTTTTTACAATCAAATTTGAAGCAGGAATATTTATTGTTAAGGATGGAATACAGCTCAGTATTAATGTTCTTGCCTGCCATGTGCAAGGCTAGAATTTGATTCTCATTACCATAAAAACAGAAAACACTTCTGCCTTGTTAATATATCTAGACTAACACAAATTGATCTTAAGATCAACTAAAAACTATTTTTTATTGTCAGACAATAGTTTATAAAAATTTTTCTACTGAACATTTATTTTTCCTTTATATTTTCCACTTACCCCCCCCCCCTGTCGCAGTATATATTTGCCTTGTATTCCTAGTGTTTAAAAGTAATGTCATTATCACTGGTTAGAAATCTACCTTTAGTATAACAATGTTGTATTGTAAGTGATATATGTTCCTCTTGTATAGCTTAGAATTTGTGTGTGTGTGTGTGTGTGTGTGTGTGTGTGTGTGTGTGTGTGTTATTCTACCACGTGGGTTATGGGGATCAACCTTAGGTCATCAGACTACAGCAAGCATCCTTACCCTCTAGTCATCTTTCTAGCCCAAAGATTAGTGTTGTTGTTTTTTTTTTGTTTTTTGTTTTCTGTTTTTTTAAGGTGGTGATGATTTTCAATGAGTGTTTGCTTGATTTGTATTATTTACAGAGTTCTGAAATCAATATGTTTTCTATTTCCAATATGCTGACATATTGTCTTATTTATTTTTCTACTACGTGATTAAAAAAAAAACAACACCATGAACAAGGCAACTTCTAAAAGAAAAGATTTAGTTGGTTTGTGGTACAAGAGAACAGAGAGTTAGAGTCGATGATGAAGAACAAAGGAATATTTGAGCACTCAGATCCTGATCTACAGGTAGGAGATGAGGGTGGGGTGAGAGTTGGGTCTTTTGAAACCTTGAAGTCCACCTCTAGTGTTACACCTCATTCAACAAGTTCTGCTAACCATTCTCAAATAGTTCTACCAACTGGACAACTGGGGACCAAGTACTCAGACATATGAGCCTGTTTGGGCACTGTTGCTCAAACCACAACACTTGTTTTCAATCTGTTTTCTACTTCTATAAATTTCATTGAGAAACATGTACTGCTTAATGTGTTTTTAGTATTTTATAATAGTTTAGAAATATTTTTGTTTTAATTAATTTTATTTCCCAATATTCCTTTAAGCAGGAAATATTGTTAGCACTTCTAGTCACATAAATGGTCAAAAACAGCATGGCTCATGGCCAAAACAATTCTTGAGACTAAGAAGCAGAACTTGGGTGAAATCTGTGTTGTTAATGGTTTAAATTTGAGAAGCAGATTTTTATTAGGAAATACTCTTAATATAGATTCAAGCATGGGCATCAGCAGAAAGAATAAAAGGAGCTGAGGAAAAAAAAACAGTTTAAAGCATCAAGGACATGCTGGAAGCTCTCATAACAGAGCTGTGTCTGAAATTGGAATATATCAGACCCATTGTCATTTATCAGTATTATTTCTACTTTTCTTCATTTTTTCCATTTCTATTACACATTATGTGCAAACTCATATTAACTTCCATATTATTACATTTTTATTTATCTGCACTTAATATAGTGTTTGTACATTATCCATCATAATAAATCATCAAAAAAGCACAATGTCCAAAGCAAGTTCAATGATTTCTTCTCTGGCCCAGAGCTCATGCAGTGCTCTGCTGAATGTATTTTTTTTTAAACCTCAGCTCTGTGCGCTATTGTTATTTGTGTTTATTATTGTCTTTATTCATGAATAAAAGTTGTAAGACTTGGGCTTGTGAGATAGCTCAGCAGGTAAGAACCTATAAGCTTGTCAACCTGAGTTCTGAATCTTACATAGTGAAGGAGAGAGCAGACTCCTGGAAGTTGTCCTCTGACCTCCATATGTGCACTATGGTACATACATGTGCACATACACACACAAAGTACAAATTTAATAAAAATTTCACAAATGTTTTAAGACTATGTCTTAACAGATCTTACTTTGCCAACCAATCATCAAGTCTTTCTGAAGAATGTTTCATGGATGGTATGCAATCCCACTGTCTGCCAAGATTTCCTGGTCTTTATCAAATCATGTATGAATTCTTCAGTCTTGTGTTGTTATTCTTCACATTCATATTTATAATATACTCTTATTGGGCAATTGCTAAATCTCAAGTGCTAAGGAGCAAATTGTGAGAAAAAGAGAATGTCTGGTATGGTCTGATTTTGTGTGTGTGTGTGTGTGTGTGTGTGTGTGTGTGTGTGTACTCTCAAAACCCATGGATTGATATCATAATACCAAGGGTGACAACATTAGGAAACTATCTTTTGGGGAAATTAGTTCATGAAGGAAGGTGGAGCCTGAATGGATGCTGCTAATATCCTTATGGCAGGTACCAGTGAGATGTCCTGCTTTTTTGATCACATGAAGACTGTGAGAAGGAGCCTTCTGTAGAAAGCAGACACATCACATACAGAGTCTATTTGCACTCTCCTTTTGGAATCCTCAACTTACAGAGCAATAAGAGATAAATGTTTGCTCTTTATACTTTTTGTCTGAGTGTGTAATATGTGCACCTCTGTCTCTGGGAACATGTGCACCTGTGGAACACAAAGAATTCATGAGATGCCTTCCCTCCATCACTATTTACTTGTGTTTTGTTGTTGTTGTTTTTGTTTTTTTTTCTAGACAGGATCTCTCACTGAGTCCAAAGTTTAACATTTCAGTCTGAGTGTTTGGCCAATGAACTTCAGGGACCTGCCTATCTTTGTCCCTTCCCAGGCTACAGCTATGCCTAAAGTGCCTCCATGCTTTAGAGATACAATCCCAAGTCCTTTTGCATGTGTGGGAAGCAATTTACCTCCTAGGCCATCTCCACAGCATGATAGATGTTTGATGTTTTAAATCAGTTAACTTATGTTATTTTTCAATACTAGCCCCCAAATTAAATAATGGTCTGTCTTCAGAAATGGAATAAATTCTTGTGGTTGGAGCATGCATCAATGTAATTATCAGTGTTAAAAAAAATAATACAATTACAACTGTAATGTTTGTAGTAGAGTTTTATGGAGCAATCACTTAACACAGTAGATTCTGACCAGGTTAGTAAGGTTGAAACATTTTTGCTCATGAAATAAAGACTGAAGATGAGTAATGAAAATGGGCATGAAGTGAACTAAATGAGAAGAAGGGGTTTAGAACAATGAACATTCAGAAGACATTTTCAGTCTCTGAGGTAAAATGTTGGTTGAATCATGCAGCATACCAAAGCAAAACAGCATTGCTTGAATGCAGAAAATGAAGTAATAAGATGAACTCAGATAAGATCAGGAGATGGACACATTGTGCCTCAGAGGGTTTCAGAATTTGCTTCAAGGTCAAGGAAACTGCATTGAAAAGGTTTAAATATGGGGGGTGACACAACAAACTTATACAGGAAAAAAAATCACTGCGCTATAGTAATTAGGGTTGTGAGCAACAAAGATGGGCACATGAAGAGTGATGCAGTTAGGGGCTATTATAGCTCAGGCTAGAGGTGATGAATTTTCACTAGAGTAGTTGCCATGGCTATGTAGTTACCATGGTTATAAAGAGAAAATAGATCTGAGAAGCATTCAGATGAAATAAAAACATCTTGGTAATTTATTTTATAAGGTGAATTAGGTACAAAGGATTCTTGATGAAATTTTGGCCTATTGAACATGAGGATGATGGAGTCATTCATTGAAAAAGTAAATTCAAAAACTCTACACCCGGTTTTGTTTTGATTTGGGTGTTTTAAGTTACCTTTGAAATATACAGATGGAAGTGACAAGTATGCCATGAAAGGTACAGGTCCACAGTTCAGAGGATCTGTTCCTTGAGCCTTTGGCAACTGACACTTCATGTTCTGCTCTATGCTTCTGGCTACTTTAGGAACCTTTTATAAAAGGGATCACATAACATTTATCTTGTTTTGAGTGGCTTATTTACTGAGTATAAGATTCATCTGTGTCCTCAAGATTCATCTGTGTCCTCAAGATTCATCTGTGTGGTAGTATATGTCAATTTTCCTTCCTTTTAAAGGTAACATACTCCACCATATGTGTAGTTTCTTTTTACTCCTTGATAGATACTTAAGTTGATTACATCTTTAGTATGCTGTGGATGTGGATGAATAAGCATCTGTTGGATTTCTGAGCACTTAGAACTCCTGGTTATGTACTCAGAATAATTCTTGGATTATACAGTAATATGGCTTGTTTTGAGTAACCACCTTACTATTTTCCATAAAATATTCATTATTTTACTACCAGTACATGATTCCAACTTCTACAAATCCTTAACACTTGCTGCTTGCTGTTTTTCTGATTCTTGTTTGTTTTATGACAACTAACTTAATGATTTGAAATTTACTTCACTGTGACTTTGATGGGTCTTTCTTTCATAATTCAGAATAACATACATCATGTGCATTTTTGACATATTTACCCATATTATATCATCTTTGCATCTACATATTTATATATGTGATTGATAACTGCCTTTTTGTTTTGTTTTGTACTGTCAGTGAAATAACCTGACAGAGACAACTTGAGAAAGGAAGAATTCATTTGACTCAGTCTCAGAGTCTCCAGCCCCTTGTTTCAGTATGAATGTAGGGAGCAGGGTGGGTCACAGCACGGGTGACCAGGAAGCAGGGAGAAGTGCTGATGGCAGGCTGCTGTTGCTTGGGTTCTGCTGTGATTCCCTGCTCATTGGATGTTGTCATTCATCTTCTCAGTAGATCTCTGTCCTCAGACATGCACCTGGGGAGCACAGTCACAGCTAATCTCACAGACATAACTCATCAGTCAATAGGGTGATTCTGAGTCCAACAGGTTGACAGGGAAGATCAATTGTCACTACATTTGAGTTCCTTGTCCACTTTTAATAAGGGTTTTAATTTTGTTGTTGAGATACAGGAATTCTATATATGACAGAGACATTAGCCTATGGCCAGATATATAAGTTGCAAATATTCCCCAAATCACTTTCAAGCATAAAAAGTCCATTTGGCTCATAATTCTAGAAAGAAAATTTGATGTTGTAGAAACAACAGTAAAACATCTAAGACACCCTAGGAAAGAAACTGTGAACTAGTGCTTTTAAGCATGTCAAGCTGACTTAAAATATACATGTGTGGCAAAGATGATATTCAATATATAAGAATTTAGTTACCATAAAAATGTCATTATATATCAGTGTGTTATCCTAGGCCTAGCAAGGAGCAATAGGGAATGAACAGGATGAGAATAGACTATGTAGTTCACTGTAGAACGGAGATCAAAACACACATGGATGTTAGAAAGATGGAGGCTATAATTCCAGGAGTAGACATCATCAGCCCTTAACTGAGCCACAAGTGCCAAAATTTCCCTCCTTAATAAACAGAACCTGACATTTAAGACCCTACATCATTGGATCAGGAAAGAAACCAGTAAGCCAATGTAATTTTTCATTGTATTTCCATAAGGAAAGTAGCCCTGAGGCAACCTGTCTCAGCCCTGCTCCCTTCCTCCCTCTCTCTCTGCTTGTGAGACTCACATCCCTCTTTGTTTGTATTATTAGGGGCTGCCCATAAGAGCAGATCAGATTTTTGAAACTCAGTATGTTAAAATCTTGTTCTTTGACTGGCTATATAGTTTTCAGTTTGTAAATACAATAAATATGTAACTATATTACTTAAAACAATGATTCAACTTATAAAAACTTTTTAGTGAGAAAAGTAGAAAGGATAATAGTTACACTGACTGCTTGTATGCTGGTTAAATTTTGTCAACGTGATAAACTCGGGTCACCTGGGAAGAGAAACCTCAATTGAAGAATCGTCTCCATCACATTGGCCTCTAGGCAAATATGTGGGGGCGTTTTTCTGACTGATGATTGCTGTGTGAGGTCCCAGGCTACTGTGGGTGGTCCCCTGGGCGGGCGTTCCCCTGGGCGGGCGGTGCCCTGGGTGGGCGGTCCTAGGTGATATCAGAAAGCACTGAGGAGGAACAAAGCAGTAAAGCAGCATTCCTTCCTGGCCTCCTTTTACTCCAGCTCTCGCCTTCGGGTTCCCACTTCGGCTTCTTCACTCACTGAGAGATTCTAAACTGAAATGAAACAAGCCCTCTCCTCCCTTCTGCTGGACTGGGTCAGTGTATTAATACAGCAACAGAGAAACCTAAGTAGGACAGCTTTATTTGTAAGTCTGAGTAACTGAAGATAAGCCTTATTCAAAGCAGTGTCTAACATTAAAGAAATGGCAAGTCTGAGCCCTTCTCTACTCTTTCTCTGTTCCCTGAGACCCAGTCCCTCAGGCTCCTTCCCAGTGCTGCAACAGACGAACAGCTGCAGCCTCCCTTACTCCCTGTTCACATTCACCTCCTAGGATCCCACAGACCACCCCTCTTGGCCTCCTTTCCCCGACTCCTTGCTGTGTCCCAGCCACCATTTTGGCAGACATTCCCTGCTCAGCCACAGGCCATGCCTGCCAGAAGACTAGGTAGGCTGCTCATGGAACTTCTCTCTGTTCTCCCAGACTGGATACTTCAAGATCCTCCCCAGGCTGCAACACCACACTGACACTAGCTGCAACCTCCATTCACCCCTGCCCACATCTCCTGTGGGTCACACAGACCACCCTTTGCTGACCTGCTTCTCCAATTTGTTACTGCATCTCAGCCTCCATCACTAGCAGGCATTCTCTGTGAATACACCAGCCAAGCAAGTCAGTGAAACAGGAAACACACAGCCATTTACACTCTCTGAATCCAGAGGGAAAATAGAAACCAAAGAAAAACTTTCCACCCAACGATGAAAACACAGAAATCAGTACCTAACCTATAATCACCCCAAACCCAGATGCCTAGATGCCAGTGTAAGAGCATAATCAGTAACAGCCAGGACAATATGTCTCCACTAGAGCCCAGCTATCCCAACTCAGCAGGCCCTGAACATTCTAACCCAGCTGAAGCACAAGAAAAAGACCTTTAGTTCCTACGACCTTAGTTGTTTCTGTAGCTTTCCCCATCATGATCTTGATCCCCCCTCCCCCCATATAATCGCTCTTCTCTTTCTTCGACTGGACTCCCAGAGCTTGGCCTGGTGCTTGGCTGTGGTCTGCTTCCATCAGTTACTGGATGAAGGCTCTATGATGATGGTTAGGGTATTCACCAATCTGTTTACTGGAGTAGGCCAGGTCAGGCACCCTCTCCACTACTGCTAGTAGTTTAATCTGGTGTCATCCTTGTGGATTCTTAGGAATTTTCCTAGCACCAGATTTTTCTCTAACCCTATAATGTCTCCCTCTATCAAGATGAACTTTAGACCAACAGCTGTGGAGCTGGATGGAATAGGACTAGGTCCTCTACATATGAGAAACAGTTGTGTAGCTTGGTCTGTTTGTTTGAAAGGCCCCTAGCAGTGCAATCAGGATCTATCCCTGGTGCATGAACTGGCCTTCTAGAGCTCATTACACTTGGTCAGCCTTGATGCAGTGGGGAGGGGCTTGGTCCTGCCTCAACTGAGTGTACTAGGCTTTGCTGACTCCTCATGGGACCCCTTACCCTTTTGGAGGAGGGGATGAGGGATGGATGTGGGGGAGTTTGGGGGGAGGAGTAGGAGAAGGTATGAGAGAGGGATCTGTGGTTGGTATGTAAAAAGAATAAAAAAATTTCTTTAAAAAATATTTTCAAAAAAGAAAAAGAACTTTAAATCAAATATATGAAGATGATAGAGGTACTTAAAGAAGAAATTAATAAAATCCCTTGAGGCAATCCAGGAAACCACAAAGGAACAATTGGAGAAAATGAATAAATCCCTTAATGAAATCCAGGAAAGCACAAAGGAATAGTTAGAGAAAATGAATAAATCCCTTAAGGAAAGCCAGGAAAACACAAACAATTTGAGAAATGAATAAACCCCTTGAAGAAAGAAAAAAAAAAAAAAAAACTAACAAGCAATTGAAGGAAACAAACAAAATTGTTCAAGACCTGAAAATTGAAATAGAATCAATTAAAAAAATATAAACAGAGAATTCTGGAAATGAAAAATTTAGAAATTTGAACAGGAACTGCTGGGGCAAGCTTCACCAACAGAATACAAGAGATGGAAGAGAGCCTCTCAGGTGTTGAAAGTACTATAGAAGAAATGGACAAACCAGTCAAAGAAAAAGTTAAATCCAAAAAATTCCTAACACAAAATATCCAGGAAATCTGGGGCACTAAGAAAAGGCTAAACCTAAGAATAACAGGAATAGAGGAGGAGGAGGAATCCCAGCTCAAAGACCCAGAAAATATTTTCAACAGAATCATAGAAGAAAAATTTTCTTCCTAAAGAAGATGTTTACAAAACACAAGATAGATTGGACAAGGAAAGGAACTCCTTCCGCCACATAATAATCAAAACACTAAACATATAGAACAAAAAAAGAATATTAAAAACCGCAAGGAGAAAAGAACAAGTAACTTATAGAGGCAGACCTATTACAACCACAGCTGACTTTTCAATGGAGACTTTAAAAGCCAGAAGGATGTGGACAGATGTCCTACCAACTCTAAGAGACCACAGATGTCAGCCCAGACTACTTACTATATCCAGCAAAACTTTCAATCACCATAAATGGAGAAAATGAGATATTCCATGGTAAAGTCAAATTTAAATGATATCTATCTACAAATCCAGAAGGGGCTAGAAGGAAAACTCCAAGTTTAGGAGGTTGACTACACCCATGAAAACAGAGGAAATAAATTGTCTCATACCAGCCAAAACAAAAGAAGGGAAACACACACACACACACACACACACACACACACACACACACCAAAAATAATAAAAACATAGCAGGAAACAACAGTCATTAGCTATTGATATCTCTCAAAATCAATGCTCTTCATTCTCTAATAAAAAGATACAAACATAATGGATGTGGATGTGAAAACAGGATCCATTCTTCTTTTGCATCCAAGAAATATACATCAATATTATAGACAGACATTGCCTCAGAGTAACAGGACAGAAAAAGATACTCTAAGCAAATGGACCTAAGAAGAGGCTGGGTTGAAGCCATTTTAATATAAATATGAATAGACTTCAAACCAAAACTAATCAAAGGAAATGCAGAAGGACATTACGTACTCATCAAAGGAAAAATCCACCAAGATGACATCTCAGTTCTTAACATCTGTGTCCCAAACCCAAGGGCAACCACTACTACAGCTTAAATCATATAAAGACCTTAACACTGACAGTGAGAGACTTCAAGACGCCATTCTCACCAACAGACAAGTAATCCAAATTAAGACTAAGCAGAGACATACTGAAGCTCACAGACATTATACACCAAATGGACCTAACAGATATGCACAGAACATTTCACCCAAAACAAAAGAATATACCTTCTTATAACTTCATGGAACTCTCTCCAAAACTGAACACATATTTAGTTACAAAGAAAGTCTCAACAGATACAAGAAAATAGAAAGAACTCCCAGAATCCTATCAGACCACCACAGATTAAAGCTGGGTATCAATAACACAAGAAACAACAGAAAGCTTTTGAACTCATGGAAACCGAACAACACTCTGCTGAATGAAAAATGGGTCAATAAAGAAAGAAATAAAAAAACTTTCTGGAATTCCATGAAAATGAATACACAGCTTACTCACACTTATTGGACACAATGGGAGCTGTGGTAAGAGCACTAAGTGCCTACAAAAACATTGGAGAGATCTCATATTAGCAACTTAACAGTACAGCTGAAAGCTCTAGAACAAAAAGAAGCAAACACACCAAAAGGAGTAGGTGGCAGGGAATAACCAAACTGAGGGCTGCAACCGATAATGCAGAAACAAAGACAAAACAAGGAACCAATGAAATTAAGAGTTATTTCTTTGGGAAAATCATCAATGTAGGTAAACCCTTACCCCAAATATAAAATACAGAGAGAAATCCAAATTGAAAAAAAAACACTATAAATGAAAAGGGGGACACAACAGGAGACACTGAGGAAATCCAGAGAATCATAGGGATGTGCTTTAAACTTGTACTCCACCAAACTGGGAAAATAATTTGTTGTCTTTTTTAACTTTCTTTTTACTTAATCTTTTTCCTTTCATACCATGTATTTCGATCCCATTTATTTCTAGACCCTGCATATCTGCCCTTTGCCCTTGAAACTCCCCCTCCAAAGTAAAATTTAAGAGAAAAGAGAAGAAAAATGGGGGGGGGGGAATAAATGTCATCATGGAAGCTATAGTGTGACACAGTGAGTCATGTGGTAAATGCTTTTGTCCATATACCTTTACTTGCAAGTGTTCATTGCAAAGATTCATTGATCTGGTTCAAGGCCTCTGGTTTCTGCTATGCTACTGATGTTGGCTCCTCACTGAAACTCCTCTTGGTTATCCTGCTGTTGCCCTGTGTTTTGGAAATTCTGCAACTTTGGGTCTGCAGGACCAGTCCTTTCACCTGCTCCAGCAGATCACAGATGGGCTGGATATTGGAGTGGGTCTACACATAACCCTGGTTCTGAGCCTGGGTAGTTTCAGGGTTGGTCAGCCTGACAGCTCTCCCCTGTCCTCACCACCAGGGTGAGCTCTCTTACATTGCCTTGGCAAGTTCACTCTGCAGAGATGAGCAAGGGGGAAGCAGTGAGAGCGGTTCTATTTTCATGTCCTCAGGGTCAGATCTCCCATACCTATGCCTTCTGGACAAGCTCTACTGTGTTGCCCAGGCATGGTATAGGGGCCACTCAGGCACTGATGGTCAGGGGAGGAGGTCGTCTCTCCCCCAACCATGCTGCCACATGACAGCTCACAAGTTTGGGGCTGGTTGACCCACACTTATGCCAATAGGACTGCTCTATTGTGCTGCCTCAAGTGTTGTAGCTGGTGGTGGGCAGGAGCAGGTCTCCCAACCATCTGACCATAGGACCAGTTCCCTCACCTGCCTTAGGTATACCCCACCAAATCAGAAAACCTTTTAAAGGAGATGATTTTTACTAAAGTTATATCAATATCAGATAAGCAATTTAAATAGACCTCTAGTGAAATAGAAGCAGTCAGGTAAATGCAATCAAAATGACTCTGAGGTACCACCTTACACCCATCAGAATGTCTAAGATCAAAAACACTGAAGACAGCTTATGCTGGAGAGGATGTGGAGCAAGGGGAACTCTCCTCCACCGTTGGTTGGGAATGCAAGCTTGTACAGCCACTTTGGAAATCAATATGTCGCTTTCTTAGAAAATTGGGAATCCATCTCCCCCAAAAGCCAGCTATACCACTCTTGGGCATATACCCAAAGAATGCTCAATCATACCACAAGGGCACATGCTCAGCTATATTCATAGCAGCATTGTTTGTAATAGCCAGAACCTGGAAACAACCTAGATACCCTTCAACTGAAGAATGGATAAAGAAAATGTGGTACATATACACAATGGAGTACTACTCAGCAGAGAAAAACAATGACATCATGAGGTTTGCAGGCAAATGGATGGATCTAGGAAAAAATCATCCTGAGTGAGGTAACCCAGACTCAGAAAGATAAACATGGTATGTACTCACTCATAGGTGGATACTAGAAGTAAAGCAAAGGATGACTAGACTGCTATACAACTCTAGGGAGGTTACCTAGTAAAGAGGACCCTAAGAAAGACATAGAGATCACCCAATGACAGAGAAATGGATGAGATCTACATGAGCAAACGGGACATGGTGGGGGTAATGAAGGGCAAGGATCAGGGGAAAGAGAGTTGAGGGGAGTGGGAGATCCCAGCTGGATCAAGAACAGAGAGGGAGAACAAGGAAAGAGATACCATGATAAATGAAGACCCTATGGGAATAGGAAGAAGCAAAGTGCTAGAGAGGTCCCCAGAAAACCACAAAGATACCTCCACAATAGCCTACTGGCAATGGTTGAGAGAAAGCCTGAACTGACCTACTCTGGTGATTGGATGGCCAAACACCCTAAATGTTGTGATAGAACTCTCATCCAATGGCTGATGAAAGCAGATGCAGAGATCCATGGCCAGGCCCCAGGTGGAGCTCCGGAGACCAACTGGCGAGAGAGAGGAGGGATTGTATGAGCAAGAGATGTTGAGACCATGATTGGAAAAAGCACAGGGACAAAGAGTCAAACTAGTGGAAACACATGAACTATGAACCAATAGCTGAGTAGCTTCCAAGGAACTGGATTAGGCCCTCTGTATAAGTGAGACAGTTGATTAGCTTGAACTGTTTGGGAGGCCCCCAGGCAGTGGGACCAGGACCTGTCCTTAGTGCATGAGCTGGCTTTTTGGAGCCTGGGGCCCATGCTGGGACATTGTGCTCAGCCTGGGTGAAGGGAGGAAGGGACTGGACCTGCCTTGACCGAATCTACCAGGCTGAGCCGAATACCCAGGGGAGTCCTTGCCCTGGAGGAGATGGGAATGGGGGAAAGAATTGGGGGGGGGATTGTGGAAGGGGACGGGAGGAGGGAGGACAGGGGAATTTGTGGCTGTGGCTGATATGTACAAATAAATTAATTATAAAATTAAAAAAAATAAATAGAAGCAATCATGAAAAATTCTCCCAACCCAAAAAAAAAAAAAAAAAAAAGTGGCCAGGGCTAGACAGTTTTAGCATAGAATTCTCCCAGACTTCCAAATAAGAGTTAGCACCAATATTCCTCAAATTATTCCATGAAATAGAAACAGAAAGAACATTGTTCAATTCATCTTATGAGGCCACACATTTACCCTATTACCCAAACTACAGTGAGACTCAATGAAGAAAAAAATACAGATCTATTTCCCTTATGAACATAGATGTGAAAATACTCAGCAAAAGACTTGTAAACTGAGGACTTGATCATCCACCATGATCAAGTAAGATTCAATCCAGAGATACAGGGATGGTTCAGTATGTAGCAGAATTGTTAGAAGTTCTTATTAATAAAATCAAACCCAAGGCCAGTTATTGGGGTGAAAGCTGGAAGATCAGAGAAGCAAAACAAGCCACAGCTACCTCAGCTGGTCTTGTTTCCTCAGACTGGATGCTTCTGAGTCCTCATCCAGAATGAATCTCAGCTGAACTGCTGCTCCAAAGCCTATAAGCTTAACCAGCCAAATGCTTAATTAACTTAGTTCCTGGTCCTCACCCCTTATATACCTTTTTGCTTTCTGCTATCACTCCCTGGGATTAAAGGCTGGATTTCTGGGATTAAAAGCATGTGTCACCATGCCTGGCTGTTTCTAATGTGGCCTTGAACTCAGAGATCCAGAGGTATTTCTGTCTCTGAAATGCTAGGATTAAAGGCATGTGCTAACACTGCCTATCTCCTTGTTTAATATTGTGGCCGTCCTGTTCTCTGACCCCAGATAAATTTATTTTGGGGAACACACAATATTTTGGGAAACACAATACCACCACATTAGTATGTGAAAATAAATAAATGTTATCTACCATATAAACAAATTGGAAGAAAAAAACACAGGATCATCTTGTTAGATAAAGAAAAAGCCTTTGACCAATTCCCTTCATGGTAGAAGTCCTGGAGAGATTAGGAATACAGGGACATACCTAAACATAATAAAGGCAATTTACAGCAAGCTGATAGCCAACATGAAATTAAATGAAGAGAAACTCAACGCAATTACACTAAAATCAAGAACAAGACAAGGTTGTCCCCTCTCCATATCTATTCAATATAGTACTTGATATTTTTGCTAGAGCAGTAAAACAACTGAAAGAAATCAAGGAGATAAGAAGTCAAAGTACTACTACTTGCAGATGATGTAATAGTATAGTAAGTGACACTAACAATTCCATCAGAGAAGTCTTACAGCTGATAAACACCTTTTGTGAAATGGCTGGATATAAGGCTAACTCAAAAAGCTCTGTAGACCTCCTATATTCCAATGACAAACATAATAAGGCAAACATCAGAGAAACAATGCCTTTCACGGTAGACTCAAATACTTTGAAGTATCTTGGGGTGTATCAAGCTTTTTGTAGAACTATCCTTTGGCCTCCAGCCTGTAAAATAATGACATGGAAACTTAATATTAATTATGAAAGCTTGGCCTTTAGCTTAGACTTTTCCCCAACTAGCTCTTATAACTTAATTAGCCCACTTTTATTAATCTATATTTTGGCACATGGCTTGGTTATCTCTCCTCTGTACTCTGTTGGACTTGTTCCACACCTTGCTAGTGTCTCCTGCCTTTCTTCTTCTCAGAGTTCTGTCTCTCCCCAGAAAACCCACCTACTCTCTTCTGGCTAGTTATCAGCCACTCAGCTCTTTATTAAACCAATCACAGTGACATATCTTCACACACTATAAACAAATATTCTACAACATTGGGTTAACTCTAACCATGCAAATGAAAGACTTGTATAATAAAAACTTCAATTCTTTGAAGACAGAAACTGAAGAGTATGTCAGAAGACTGATCAATTTCCCATGCTCATGGATCTGTAGGATTAACAGAATAAATGGTATCCTACCAAAAGTAATCTATATATTCAGTGCAATTCACATCAAAATTCCAATGAAATTCTTTACAGACCTTAAAAGAACAATTCTCAATCTTCATATGGAAAAACAAACAAACAAAAAACCCCACAGGATAGCTAAAATTATCCTGACAATAGAAGAATTCTGGAGGTATCACCATCCCTGATTTCAAGTTGTTCTACAAAGCTATAGTAATGTAAATTTCATGGTAGTTGCATAAGAACAAGCAGGATAATCAATGGAATTGAATTGAAGACCCAGAAATAAATCCACACACTTATGGACACCTGATTTTTGATTTAAAAAAATCCAGAAATAGACACTGGAAAAAGACAGCATCTTCAACAAAATGGAACTGGTCAAACAGGATGTCTATATGTAGAAGAATTCAAATAGATCCATATTTATCACTCAGGATAAAACTCAAGTCCAAATGGATTAAAGACCTCAACATAAAAGCAGATACACTGGACCTGGTAGAACAGAAAGTGGGGAATAGCTTTGAATGCATTGGCACAGGAAACAGCTTCCTGAAAAGAACACTGATAGCACAATGACTAAGATCAACAATCAATAAACTGGTCCCCAGTTCATTGTGAAGCTTCTGTAAGGCAAAAGACACCATTGTTCGGACAAAGCAGAGCCTTCAGTGTTGGAAAAGATTTTTTTTTTTTTTTTTTACTAATTCCATATCTAATAGAAGACTGGTATCCAAAAATATATAAAGAACTCAAGAAACTAGGTGTTAAAAAAATAATCCAACTTAAAAAAAAAAAGAGGCACAGATCTAAACAGATAACTCTCAATAGAGAAATCTAAAATAGCTGAGAAACACTCAAAGAAATGTTCAACATCATTAGCCATCAGTGAAAAGCAATCAAAACTGCTTTCAGATTCCATCTTACACCTGTCAAAATGTCTAAGATCAAAAGCACAAATGATAGCTCATGCTGGCTAGGATGTGGAGAAAGCAGAACACTCCTCCATTGCTAGTGGGAGCTCAAACTTGTACAGCCAGTATAGAATCAATACGGCAGTTTCTCAGAATGTTGGTAATCAATCTACCTCAAGAACCAGCTATACTATTTCTGGGCATATACCCAATGGATATGCCATGCTGTTACAAGGATACTTGCTCAATTATGTTCATTGCAATTTTATTCATAATATCCAGAAACTGGAAACAACCTAGATGTCCCTCAACTGAAAAATAGAAAAAGAAAATGTGGTACTTTACACAGTGGAGTATTACTCAGTTGTTAAAACAAACAAACAAATGAAAACAAACCAAAACAAAACAAAAAACAAAAGCAAAACCAGCCTCACAAAATTTGTAGACAAATGGCTGGAACTAGGAGCAAAAAACAAAAACAAAAACAAACAAACAAACAAACAAACAAAAAACATTTTCAGTGAGGTAACCTAGACCCAGAAAGACAAATATGGCATGTCTTCACAAATAAATGAATATTAGCCATTAAGTAACTGATAAAACCAAGCTACAATCCCCAGAAGCAGAGAAGTTAGGTATCTAAGACGGGTCTAGGGGGACACATGGAACTCCTTGGGAAGGGGAAGTAGAATAGATTTTGTGGGAGGACTGGGAAGGGTAGGATGGGAATGGAAGGGATTAGGTTTTGGGGGAGATGGAATGGAGGGAGAGACAGATGGAATTGGGAGGCATTTAAGGAGTAGTGTAGAAACTTAGTCCTTAATGAGTAGAGTAGAAACCTAGTGCAGTGGAAACTTCCTGGAATCTATGAGGGTGATCCTAGTTAGAACTCTTAGTAATGGAGGATAAGAAGTCTGAAATGGTCATTTTTTGTACCAGACAAGTCTCTCAGTGGTGGAACTGGGTTTTATTCAGTTGAGTTATTGGCCTAGAGGGTCCTGTGGAGATTCCCAAACAACTCAGGCTTATGTTTTCCAGAAACTGACAGTGGGGCCCTATTATGGAGGACAACATCCACAGACTCAGTGAATGTAGAGAGATCAAACTGTTGCACACATGGAGCCTTCACCCCTAAGTTCTAATCTCTTTGGTGTAGGAAGGTATTATGCAGGCTACCAAAAGAGAAACATGAAAACCAACCCATCCACAAAACTTTTGAGCTACAATCTGTCCTGCCTGCAAGATGTGCTGGGGCAATGGTGGCACAGAACTTGTGGGAGTGGCCAACCCATGTCTGAATTAACTTGAAGACCATTCCTTGAGAGGGAGCCCATGCCAGACACTGGATGGCCAGCAACCAGAGACTGAATATCACAGAGACCTAGGGTAGAACCAAACACACTGGCACAATAAAAAAAAAAAAAATCAGTGAGATGATTCATAATGATTCTCTGCTATTCTCACAGGTGAATCAGTGCCTTGTCTAATTGTCATTAGAAAGGTTTCTCCCAGCAGGAGATGGAAGTGAATGCAGAGACCCACAGCCAAACACTCTCCAGAGAGAATCTAAACTGGAGGTCCCCGTCTTGTCCCTTTCGCTCAGAGTTCAGGAAATTCCGAGAAAGGGGAGTCAGAAAATTGTAGAAATCAGAGGGAATGGAGGACACTGGGAGAACATGGCCAGCTGAACCAAGCAAAGAAGAGCCACATGGATTCACAGAGACTGAAGTTGCAATCGTAGGGCTTTCAGGGTCTGCATAAGTCCTCTGTCTATGTGTGATTGCTGTTAGCTTGCTGTTTTTGCAGGACTCCTAACTGTGGTAGTGCATGTGTCTTTGACTTCTGTATCCTCTTCAGACCCTTTCCTCCTGTTGGATTGCCTTGTCCAGCCTTGGTGTGAGGCTTTTGCTGGTCTTATTGTGTTTTATTTTGTTATGTTTGGTTGTTGTCTTTTGGAAGCATGCTCTTTGCTGAAGGGTGATGGAGGGGGGTGGATATGGGAGAGGGGAGGCTGGAAGGAGTAGAGGGAGGGTAAACTGGTCAGATATATTGTATGCTAGAAGAATCTATTTTCAGTAATAATAATAATGAAAGATATGGCAAGTCAATACTTCAGATATGTGCTGCATGCATTTTCATAGATTAATATTCATTGTATGCTTACTTAGAAGATCAGCACCTGATTTAAGACTAGGAATGCTCAGGTTGAAAGTATAAAAATAATATAATATTCAGGATGAATAAAATCTGCAAATTAATATTTAACATCAAAGACAGTGAATGTGTGGTGAAAAAAATGTAATTCTGAAACTTCTCTAGGTAAAGTAAAGAAATGGAGGGAAACACTTTTAATTGGGTGGGTTGCATGAGATAGACTTGAAAAATCTTATTGTTCCTGTTTTTTGCAGTGCTGACTGGCAGGGTTGACTTGCCTGTGGTCAACTGTCTTTGCCTGTGTGACTTCCAACTCTAAGTGGCCCAGAGCAAGAGAGCAATACTCAACTGAAAAGACAAACATTGAGAGAATTTGTGATTTTATTCATGGAAATACACAGTTGGAATGAGTCTCCAGAAAAGGGAGAGAATTCCAGGAAATCTCAGACAATAGGGTAGGATGATTGGCAAAGCTAGCTATGCCACAAGGTGTAGGAAGGAAGGGGTACCATGGGGACCTGGTAGTTCCATTTTTGAAAGATGTGGAGGGCAGAGAAATGAGGAGACTTTACTTTGTTTTTTCTTTTAATTTTGCTCTTTTTTTCTAAGCAAAATATAGGATATTTTAACAATGTGCCACACCACATTACAAAATGAACTATGAGAATGAAATCAATAAAGCTAATAAACTTTAAATGAATGAGTAGCCCATGACATAACAATAAAGACAGGGTTGCTATTAACACCAATTCAAAACAAAGTGTTGACATTATAGTAGCATGAAGTCACAAATATATAGCAGTTAGCTATGTAAGTTAGAAAAGAACAGGTGCACTGCATCTTTGCTCTTTTTTTTTTTTTTATGATGCTGGAACAGCTCCTGCAGATTCATATGAAGATTTTGAAGCCCTTTTATAAAGACAGAGAGGTTTAAAGAAGGAAAATGACTCATTTAGACACCAGGATTGCAAAGAATTTTTAAAAAGGAGCAAGAATGTACAGAAAGACAAAACCTACAGGAAAACATCAAGTAGCTCTTCTCCATGTTCCCCAAGTGAGAACAAAACAAGAAACTGGCTTACACTGCTGACAAATGAATATAAATTACATGTGAGCTGGAACACCTAACTAAAAAGGTTTTAAGATACTGGGTGAGGTTCTTTCTCTCTCTCTTTCTTTCTTTCTTTCTTTCTTTCTTTCTTTCTTTCTTTCTTCCTTCCTTCCTTCCTTTCTTCCTTCCTTCCTTCCTTCCTTCCTTCTTTTCTTCCTTCCTTTCTTTCTTCTCCTTTCTCTTTCCCTTCCTTCCTTCCTTCCTTCCTTCCTTCCTTCCTTCCTTCCTTCCTTTCTTTCTTTCTTTCTTTCTTTCTTTCTTTCTTTCTTTCTTTCTTTCTTTCTTTCTTTCTTTCTTTCTTTTGTCCTGCTCTAAAAGATAAATTCAACAAGATAGTTTCCTAGATATATTTGTTAGAAATTTCCAAATTACAGAACATTGAACTTGCATGTGAGCTTACTGTCACATTTTAATTATTAATGTTCAAGTACAAAAACTTCTTACACTAAGCATGCAGATCTGCCTAGACCCATCAGTTTGAAAGAAGACAGCAAAGGAGATTTGACTGCCCAAGGAGATCTGGGTAAACTGTAGAGAAGAATTTCTTGCTGTAAAGGAATGTTAGGAATCAAAGTGAAACCCTTGGGGAAATGAAGGAATGATGAGCAGAAGACGGGGAGACAGGAAGCAGCCCGAGTGACTATGCAAAGATGTTATCGCTGAGGTGGTGAGCTACACGTTTCCAGGAATCTGATTGAAATGCTAGTCCACACCAGTGTGCAAGGCAGATGAGAGTGTCGCTGTGGGGTCCTTTACACATCATTTACATGGGGATGTGACATCACTTGGAGATCATTCAAGGTTTTTCTACCTCCATACTAGGGGAACCAGAGGTCAGGGCTAACGCTGTTGTACAAAGATCCCCCTAGGCATACTTCTAGCCTAGGTGAACGTGGAACAAGAACTATTAATGACTGCAGAGCTATACTGTCAGGTAGGTGATTTTTCTAACAAATTCTTGTCACAAGGAACCTGAGATACTTAGGTTTAATTGCCATTTTGACACACCAGAATCACCAAGAAGGAAGTCTCAAGGAGACCTTGCCTAGACAATATCGGTCTATATGAACGATGATGGGGATTCTATTGATTATAATAGTTGAGGTGAGTATTGCCATTCCCTGGGCAGGGGATCCTAGATTGCAGTAACAGCAGAGAGAGGTGCCTAGGCACAGACATGCCTGCGTTAATCGATTGCTCTCTGCTCTGACTGTGGCTATAAAGTGTAAGCTGCTTCAAGTCCCTGTTACCTGGACTTCTCCACCAGGACGGGTGTGACCCAAACTGTGGGCCAAATAAACTCCTTTCGAAGTTCTTCTCACCAGCATGATTTATCAAAGCAACAGGAAACTGATCCAAGACAGGGCTCAGTGAAGGTTTTTTTGTTGTTGTTTTGTTTTTTATTTCAAATTTTGGAATTGTAGGTGTTGATGCTGTGAATATTAAAGCTTTACTAAATTCCCATAGAAAGCAAGCAGGTAGGTCACTCTTACTCAGGTGACTCTATTCTCAGTCATTATTCTAGAGACAGATATTATAATGTAGAATTGCAGCTGATTTTTATAATTATGGACCATGATAATCTATTTGACCTCTAATTTGTTTACTGAGTTATTGATCTATTTAGAAAAATCTGACTATTTGGGCAACTGTAGCTTTTCATTAATTGCTTATTACATATAGCTACTGATAAATTTGTCTAACTTCTTTTTTATGTTATGCTAATTTCAGATTTTTAAAAGCCTTATTAAAATGCATCCTTTATGTCCTAGAGTTAAAAGATTAGTGGTTTCCCCCTTATGCATAAGAAAATGGAATAAGCCTTCCTTTGCTCCAGCGTTTGATGACATTCTGCTCAGAAGAAAACAAGTTTCCATCATATAAGAATTCACATTCAGCAGCACACTTGTGTCCTCTATTTGGCCCCCAGGAAAATATGATTATGTTAATCGCATTTCTTTGGATATGTACAAATTAGGCTCATCGTACAACGTCCAGAAATTACTGTCCTCATGTTTCACAATAGCAAGAATTAATTGAAATCCTTTAGGGTATATGAAGCCGGAAGTATGTCATGTTCATGGTATAGTAGGAAATAATTAGATCTGCAGTGAAGAGACACTCCCAATTAAAACTTTATGGGAAAATGATTCTGAAATTAGCTTTAAGGAAATGTAATGGGAACAGATCATAGACAAAAGGCAACATTCCTCAGTTCTATTAGCAAATGTGTTTATATCTATGCAGTGAATCTGTTAACACCTTTAGACTTTGGATATAATTTGTGTGGTATTTGAGAGAAAACTAAATCTACACCAGGCAAACAAAGAGGCTACGGAAGATATATTTGTTGCAATGAGCCACAATGTTTATAGTAGAAATCTCTTACTTTTCATAATCAAATTTGTCTTCCAATCTCAGTAGGAAATATTACCACTGCAGATAAAGTCTATGGAGTTTTAAAGATAGATATTGACAAATACAGAAAAAGTTTATTTATTAAACTTTAGAAATTATTTTCTAATTTCTTGGGTTTTATTTTAATTTTTAATTAATAGATTATTTTTTGAACTAATGGAAAACACTATACATGCTCTTTCACTGCTAAGTTGGTGATACATTTTCAAAATGGTCTGAAGTAAGGATATTTGTGTGATACCCTAATTTTTGTCATTTTTGTCTTGGAAATTCTAATATAACAATATTAAAACATCTAATTTCTAACATTTAAGTAATATAGTTTGGTAGGAAATTTAGCTCATTAGTAAAGCATTTTCTCAGCATATATAAAGCCCTGGGTTCCATCCTTAGTAACAGAAAATAAAGTACTTGCCATAGTGTCAATATATAAAGTACACTTGCAGTCTTTAATGGGACAGAAGCATTTTATACTTAGGAGAAACTCTAATATTACAACCAAATGTCTCTGGCTGGCCTGTGCAACCACAATGCTCCCAGTGGGTAGCTGCTTGCTTAGACTGCTCTGTACATGGACAGAGAGATGTGCTGCACATAGTAAATGGAAACACTTTCTATCTGAAACATTCCTATGCCTGTTGAGGTACAGCTTCAGATGGTTCCCTGGATCATTACTGACACTGAGTTATCTTGAGGAATGGCTGTGTCCTCTAGGCTTTTGCTATGATGCTCCAATTTTATTTTACACAGAACTTCTTGTGATTTTGAGGAGACTGCGGTGCATTCATGTGCAGAATTTCAGTGTTCCATGAATGAGCTATTAGGCACAAAAGAAACATTTTAAACAAATTGATTTTTCTGTGTGGGGCTTAATTCCAAAAGGACTTCTTTGTGAAAAAGTCAAGATCAATAGTTCTGTGCCAAACTAAATTGAATCATGCCATGACTTCAATTTTATAATAATTTTAATGTTATATAAATAATAAGCTTGCTTTGGAATCTTCCTCAGTGGCTGACCTAATTTCAATAATAGTCACTGTGTTCCTTTCATCACACCATTTGCTGTTGACATCAGAGCCATAAGCAGAATCTAAGAGCAAGAAACACGTGCAATGTGTGGCAATCCAAGGCAGATGCCTGATGTGCCTTGTATTTTTCTTTAACCTAAACACTGGCAAAACTCAACTCTCTTATGAATTTCTGTGCAGCAGGTGAATGAATACAAATGACAAAGGGACAGTCCCTGCTAGTCTGTAGGAGTTAAGAAAACTACTTGAGGAACATTATGTCAGTACATTATTTATGGGTGGTGATGACACTTTAAGTGCAGGAAATGTGACATCTTTAAAGAGGGCTGAGAGGAGGCACCTGGCAATACAAGCTCAAAGCCACATGTGATCACATGACACCAATATTGGGGATGAGATCTACTGATGGAGACCCATTTGTGTGTAGATAATGAACAGTTAATAGATTTGTTGTAATTCACCCTGTATCAGAGAGGACACACACATTCCTAAACAGTTACTCAAATAACCAAATAAACATGTCTTAGATTCATAACATGTTAGGAACCAAATGCATACCCTTGGAGAGGGCAGGTGCAGTTCATTTCATGTGGGAACCTACATTTACCTTATGTAATAAAATTGTGTGTGTGTGTGTGTGTGTGTGTATGTAATAATGTAGAAATTCAGGAAATAAATGGAACTAGGAGAAGGAAGAAAGGGTCAAAATATTGGAAAACCTTTTATGAACCTGTCTTTATGAAACCTACCACAATATCCAAAAATAAATGCTGACAAAATCATCTAAAATAAAAAAATTAAAAAAAAACCCAAGTATATAAGAAATTCCAGTTAAGATTAGCACACCAAAGTGGGGAGGGGGAAGGCTCATCCCTCCATGGGAAAGCTTGTCAAGCAAGTGTGAGGGCCTAGAGCATGGCACAATGGCAGGTTTTTGTAATGCTAGTGCTGGGGAGTAGACAAGGATCTGGAGGCTCACAGGACAGTCAGTCTAGCAAATCGGTCAGCTCTAGGTTCAGTGGACCTTGTCTCAACACTATAAGGTAGAGAATCATAGAAGACACCTGATTTCAGTCTCTGGCTTCCACACATGCATGCATATCCACCCACATACAAATGTGCACACACATGAACGCACCACCAAAAAATACAAAGAAGTGAAGTCTTACTCAAAATCTCACTATTAGGAGGAGTAAAGCGTAGGCCCTCTCCTGCCCTGTTAGTCGTCAAGAACAAACATTTCATGCCCTTGTGTCCTACACAACTAACTTCAAGTGAACAGTGAATCGAACACACTGGACCCAAAATGCCAAACAAGCTTGCGTCCATTCACTCGGCAGATTCTTAGTCCTCTGATTTTCTCTGTATTTAAAAGAGATGAGAAAAAAAATAAATAAATAAAGCAATTTATTTTTCAAACCTTGGCAGGTGCTTATGTCTGGCCTTGAGTACCTTTCATTACATTTTACTGCCACATGTAAAAGCTTTTTTATAAGAAGTGTAATTTGTACATATTTTTGAAAATGAATTTGATAAAATATTCACTGAAAACAGGTTAATTTCTCCATGTTTGTAAGCCAACACAACCAAGTGATGACTGTGGCTTTCTTCCTGTCTCTCTCTCTCTCTCCTTTTGAAACAGTTGTTACTTAGACACCAATTATGATGCATGCTCGAAAGCAGATAATTGCTAAATTAATATCAACTGCTTCACAAATTGTAGGTTTATGAAAAAAAATCAAGCAAACTTCTAACATGTGGGTATGTAATAATTGGCAAATAAAGAGCTAAAAATTGGATAGATTTCTGAAACCTTCATTTCTTAAAAAAATCAGATAACTCATTATTCCTTATTAGAAAATAATTTTCATTTTTATTTTTATTTATTTTTTATTTTCTTTCTTTCTTCCTTCCCCTTCCTTCCTTCCTTTCTTCCTTCCTTCCTTCCTTCCTTCCTTCCTTCCTTCCTTCCTTCCTTCCTTCCTTCTTTCTTTCTTTTCTTTCTTTATTGTTTTTTGAGACAGGGTTTCACTGTGTAGCTTTGCGCCTTTTTCCTGGAACTCATTTAGTAGCCCAGGCTGGCCTCGAACTCACAGAGATCCACCTGGCTCTCCCTCCCAAGTGCTGGGATTAAAGGCATGCACCACCACTGCCAGGCTTAGGAAATAATTTTTAATAAATTTCTGAAATAACTAGGACTTTTCAGTCATCAGTAGCAACATATTTGTTTCTAAAATGAGTGAAATATTTGTATATGTAATAATGCTTGAAACATTTATTATAAATCATAAGAATATTTAATTTTCTGTATGAAATCTTTTTTTTTTTTTGGTCTTGTTTTTGTTTTTGAGACAATGTCTTGCTATGTAGCTAGGCTTGTTGAGATTTTTCTTTGCAGCCAAGATGGATCTCAAACTCACAACCCTTTTTGACTTAACTTCCTGAGTCCTAGGATTATAGACCCATGCTACATTCCTAGCCAGAAACATTTGAATCATGTATCTTGAGTTTAAATAAAGCATGTTTGGGAAATGTAAGTTTTAAAGATATTTGAGAGACCCAGTTTTATCAGCAGATCTGATCATCTTCCTTCTTGTGGCACTTGGTGTTATTCAACTTATTTGCACAGCTATTTTTGAAGTCTGAATTATATATCCAACAACATTTTGGGATACTTGGGATAAATAAAATCTCCCTGAAAGCATGGTGCTTATAGCCTCTGCTTTCCAAGGTTTTTGTTGTTGTTGTTGTTTTGTTTTTGTTTTTTTTTCGAGACGGGTTTCTCTGTAGCTTTGCGCCTTTCCTGGATCACAAAGATCCACCTGGTTCTGCCTCCCGAGTTCTGGGATTAAAGGCGGGTGCCACCACTGCCTGGCACAAGTTATTTTTTAAAAAATTTACTTTTCCAAGTGTCTTCAAGTACTGCTGTTCTTGAAAATAGTAAGTGCTGGCATTCTACAAGGCCTTGGTGATTTAATTCTTTACCTACTAATTTTCTATGTACTTGTTCATATGAACTGTCAACTTGATACCACATAGAATCGTCTGGGAAGGGAGTCTTAATGAGGAATTATTTACAACGGTTTGGCCTGTAGACACATCTATGGAGGATTGTCTTGTCAAACCCAGCCCACTGTGGACAGCACCATTCCCTATGCATCAGGGTCCTGGACAGTATAAGAGAGCAAAAGATAGCTGAGAGCAAGCAAATGGGCTATAGGCATTTATTTCTCTCTGTTCAATGCTGTTGGTGCAGTGTGTTAAGTTCCTGGCTTCTCCTCCATGAAGGGCTGGAGGGCTTGCCCCTCCTGGAACTATATGCTGAACAAACCTTTTCCTCCCCTAACTTGTTCCGTGACATGATATATAATCACAGCAGCAGAAATGAAACTGGAATAACTATATAATATTGTTGTGACCTTTGGTTTTCTCTTGTACTTTGGTTTAAAATTTACTCTTCATTATCTCTGGTCTTGTTCTCTTGCTTCTGACTCAAATCCAAATGCAAATTTGATCCATAGGACCTTATCAAAATACACATTCTGAATTAAAACACTATATATTTTCCATGTCCCATCCATGGAAATCTTTTCCTTTCTTAGTGGCAATCACTATCATCATTTATTATGATCAACTAAATATTGATAATAAAAGGGTTCATGGCTCAGAATTCTAGCCCTAGAAAGCTAGTATTCTTAGTCAACTTTTCAGTAACTGGTTTAGTGACATTGATGTTGTGGTTTGAATATAAAATGTCTCCCATAGGTGAAAATGTTTCAACACTTGGTCCGCAGCTGATGTGCTTTTGGGGGGAGGTTATGGAACCATTAAGAAGTGAAGTCTTGCTGGAGGAAGTATGTCACTGAGGACAGCTTGAGGTTTTTGAACCTGGCTTCACTTGTTTTCTCTCTGCTTTCTGACTGCCAGGCTTCAGGTTCATGCAACCATGCCTTCTAAGACATGATGGACTGTATCCTTTCTGAAAATGTAAATAAAATAAATCTTTTCTCCGTTAAGTTGCTTTTTTCCAGAGTATTTTATCACAGCAATAGGAAAGAAACTACTACAATTGGAAAGCATTTTAAACTCTTGATGTCATAATTTGCTTCTCTGGGATGTAAGGATTTTTATTGCTAAAATATTAGCAGAGCTGATGTGATTCTACATGTTATTATCTAATTTGATTGAGATGAAAACTTAGTTTAAGTATTGATTTTACATTTTTTTTACATTGTTATAACTACTGTTCATCATTTCAGAGTAATTTTGGTAAGGTTCCCAACACCATAAAACTGGGTTGCTCCCTGACCACTCACAGCAACTGCAACAGAAACTTCTCTGATTTCATGACCCTTAAAGAGTTCACTTCTGAATTTTGAGTGAATGGAATTCTGCAGCTGAGCATGTTTTTATCACCAAATGATTTATTTCAAAGGATTGTACCTTTGCTCTTCTGCTCAAATCTACTTTCAAACACTATTCTTGCAGAGCCAAACTTCTGACTTGGCCTTGGATGTTTCTTTCAGCTCATTTCTTAAGTGTCAGTATTTGGCTGGGAATCCCTACCTACAGGGCTGAACTCTCCTGAGACAATGCTGCAAAAGGTGAATATATTGTGGAACAGAAGGAGGGATGACATGCCTGGTTCTCCCTACACTGCTCCAGTGAGTAAGGGTTAGAGCTGTGCCATTTATTAAAATGAGCCTCTCTTTGTCTTCAATGTATCACACACACTTGCAAAGCCACTGGTCTCTAACTGCAAAGCATATTCAAAAAAGTTGCCTGTGTTAAGAACCAGCCAAGAATAATAATTAGCTTTCTGACATAACAGTTTCTAATGAGTTCCTTATTTATTTTCCAATCCCAGTGTCATGTCTATTGAGTTAAAATATTCACAGTGTTTCTAACATAGCTCTAATATCTGTAAATGCAAAAACATGGCATATAGTTAAAACTTCTATTGTATATTCATCCTGAGTAAGTAGATAAATTGAATAATTATAATGATCCATAGGCAGTGAGAAACTCGTGCGAAATGTGAGTATAAAATAGAATAGAGTTTTCATCAAAATCGTCAATATACAAAACTGAACTTTCATAATTTGAGCTTCTATTTCTACCTTACACAAGTTCTTAGCAAGAGAACTCAGTCAAATAAATCACAGTTATTTTGGATTTTACTGAAAACATATTGCTCCTCCCTCTCCCTTCCTTTTGTTAAATTAGTAAGGCAGTGGTTCTCAACCTACCCAACCTTGTGACTCTTTAATACAGTTCCTCATATTGTGGTGACCCCCAGTCATAAAATTATTTTTGTTTCTACTTCACAATTATAATTTTGCTACTGTTTTGATTCATAATTTAAATATCCATGTGTTTATGACAGTCTTAGTGACCCCTGTAAATGGTAATTTAATCCCCCATGGGGTCGCAACTCACAGGTTGAGAAGCACCGGTTTAAAGGCTTCACATGTGTGTTTGTGTAGTGACTTTAATTGTTTTTCACCCTCTACTCTACTCTCTCATTACCTTCCTCCTCCCCGACGGAAGCCGTCTCAAAAAGTTCCATTCTACTTCCTTGTCTTATTTTTTTGTGAATTTAATTCATTTCTTGCCCCAGCATGGTTGGGAAATTATTTATTGGAGGCAGAGTAACCTGCCAGTGGCTTCTTCACTGAAGAAAATAAATGACACCCCCTTACCCAGAAGCCATTAACTGCCAAAGATCCCTTAGAGCAGACCCCTCATTCTTTCACTATTGATGGGGAGGTCCCATGAAGATCCTCCTGCTTTTACCAAGAGATTATACCTAATCAGAATGTCTAGGTGACATTCAGTTGACATGGATGGAAGTGAATGCTAAGGACACTGTTACGTTATTGTCCATGAGAAAACCTAGGCCCTTCTCAATTACAGAAATGAAATTAGAGTTCTGTATGCTTATGGGCATTGTTTCAAGGGCATCCAATTGTAAAATCTATAACTGAATATGGATGGTCCTTGATCACTTGGCCCATTCCATACACACTCAGTGCGCCACAATAACTATAGACTTTGTCTACTCTTCTATCCTTTCTTAACCAATTCTCACCCCTTCTGGCCATCTTAAAAAGCCTAAAACTGATTTTAAAATATACAGACTTTTTTCTAGAGCTATGAAAACCTTAAAGAAGTGTTTTTTGGTGCTGTGTGGCATTTTCTATTTTCCCTGGGGACTCATGCTGACACAGGGAGCTTTCTTCTTCCTCCCCCTCTCCTTGGCTTTCGAGCTGTCCCACCTTACTAATCTCTAAGTGCACGGAGCTGAGTATGTTGTTCCCAGATACCATGATCATTGCATTATACACAACAATCTTCATTATATAATTGATTTTTCTCTACAAAACTATTTGGAATATGGTCCTTGCCTTCAATGCCATGGCTCAACAGAGGGAAGAGGCACTGTTCTTTATTGGTGGAGGTGTGTACATTGAACTGGGGTAAATCCCACTGGCCAACACTCCTAATTATATTCAGTTACATGAACCTTTATTCAGAAGTATTTTAGTCCTGAATGTCAAAATCCTGACATGAGTTATTTTAGTCCCAAAGGGAAATTTGTGACTCATGATACAAGGAATCGTTGAATGATCAGATCGCCAAGCAGACTGATTCATTTGGTACTAAAAATACCAGGGGCCGAAAGGCATCAAAGTTTTCCTTTTTTATTTCTTGGGTCTTTGCTTGCCAGTTTGATGTTCCAGTACTGTAGATGGCTTTTCCATATGACAGAAATTACAGAAGTTGGTAGTTTCTGAGTCTTATGTCATGAACTTTAAGAAAAAAACAAAACATCTAAGACAGATCACCTCCATCACTCAGGTTCATTTTGAAAAATTGGCAAGTTCCCTGATATTTCTGGCTTGGATTAGAGCCTGTTTCTTGATCATTTGATTCTAGTTAGATATAAAGCTATGTAGAAGCTTGCTGACTTTGAGAAAGCCATGCATATAGTAATGGAAGGAAATTGCCAAGGAGGTCAGCATGTTGCCCAATACATTAAATATTCACTGTAAGTAACAGTATATTCCTACTTGTCAGAAAAGTACTCAGTAGGCCTGGCTCCTGGAGTGTTGCTGCTGTTACCATATTTCCCACAGCCTGTACTCTTTGTATCCACTAAGCAAAACTGTGGAGGCTCCCAGAACTTCTGCAAGTGTCTTTCTGGGATGTAAGGGAAAACTTAGTTTTTTGTTGTTGTTGTTTGTTTTGTTTTGTTTTGTTTTTACCATGATGGTCTAAAAACTGTCAATGAAGAGGAGATCCACAAAAGATTGCCATGGCTGAGCGACCTGGAAAAATTAAGGACATGATACTGTGTTTCAGAAATTGCTGTCTTTGGGATATCATTCTGATATCTATTTTGTGTCCTACAGAGACATGAGAAACTGCAGAAATCCTTATGCTGACAAGTTACATGTACTCGTTATTAAAGAGATTTAGAAGAAAAGATTTGATAGGAGTGTAAAGCAAGTACTGGGCATCAGAGGCCACAGTTTCAATATCAGCTTATAGTTTAACAGTGAACTTGACTTAAGGAATTGTAGACTCTTGCGCATGTATTCCCCTCTGTTCTTTCCCAGGTTCACTTATCATGTGGTTCAGAATAACCTCCTAGTTAAAGAAGTGTAGGCTCTTCTGCATGTTTTCTCCACCTGCTCTTCTCACGTGTTCCCTCTTCAAGGGGCTCAGAACAACCTCCTGTGGCCAATTGTGGGTTGAAGATAATTAGGCTTTAATTATCATCAGTTACATTTTCACCTATTTCACATTCAGATTCCCATAACTTCCAGTTTCCCAATTAGCTTAGTCATTCTCCAACAAAGAAATGTGGAGAAAGGGGCTTTCTTCCCCTTTGGGAATTGAGCTGCTCCCACTAATGTTTCGAGTTGTACTGTAGCTCATGTAAGAACTCCCTTGAGGGAATCAACTAATTTTAATTTATAAAAACATATATGCACACACACACACACACACACACACACGCACACAAACAAACACACACGCGTGCACACACACACATGCACACACACACATGCACACGCACACACATGCACGCGCACACACACACGCACGCACACACATGCACACACACGCACACACACACACATGCACACACACATGCACACACACACACACACACACACACACGCACACGCACACGCACACATACCACAGATATCTCAGGTCAAACATGTGCATGTTATTCTCCATGTAGTTGGTGAATCTGACTAGACTGGAAATCCTGTCTTTGGGGAGATCAGAATGATGAATATTATTCAACAAGAAAACATATGGATTAAAATTTACTCAGATAGGCAAAAACTTATTTGTAATCTAAAGAAAGCTTTTCTGTTCTGTCTTCCTTTGTAGTCACAAGGGTATAGAAGTCTAAAGCAGAATACTAGGAAGGAAAAAGAATAAGTAAATCAATGTTTGAAAAATCTCAGAGTTAAAAAGAGTTAATGGATTCATCAACATTCTTGTAAATTTAATATAAAACATTCACTAGCCTAACAAAAAGCAATTTGCAAAAAGTAAAGAGGGGAGGTAATTTATTCTGTAGACCTCTTAAGATTTTTATATATTTGTATTGCATGATATCATATATTCTTAGGGATGAAAGTATAGAGAAAATGTGTAAGGCTGTTCTGGGAATACATGCTCATTAGCATGCAAATCATTTATCAAGATGCAAATAATTTAACTATAATGTGGTGAGGGTCCCCAGAGTAAATAATTTCCATTTTCATTACTGAATATGATACAAACACCCATAATATTTTCCCTGAAAATTATAGTACTTATTTAGAATTCTTTGATCTGCTAACAAACTTTATCTCCTGAATCTTTACTTGAAAGCATGTGAGTGACCAAGTCCTTTTGTTAACTCACAAATAAAGACTGGAAAACAGAAGGTCAAGAGCTGTGGTAGCAAGGAGCTTACAGCATGCAGGCATTTCTAGAACATTCCTGGATTTCAGAGTACTGATTAAGTGCAGTGCTCACTAATGTTTTTTTGTATAAATATTAATCAATGTATCATTTATCACCCTTCATTCTAATTATAAATATTCAAAATATAATCAATGTGTTACTTGGTTCCATGTCAAATATATATTTTCAAATTTAATAAATAAATAATATCATTAATAAATAATTAGAAATCTCACCCTTTACAGTTTGCAGGTTGTACAGATGAGTCTCCTGGGAAATTCTATTGTGTCAAGAGTTATATGTGATATTCTTGTTAAAATGTTTGGCTTTCTAAGTGGCACAAAATAGCTCAGTGATATCGTTTAATGCTCATATTTTCAGCATTTTTATTTCTAAATTACGAGGAATGAGTGATATGGATGAAAGAAAGGAAGAAAGGGATAGAGGGAGGGAAAGAAGGGAGGTGGGAGGGAAAGAAGGGAGGAGGGAAGCAAAGGAGGGAGGAGGGAGGGAAAGAAGGGAGGAGGGACGCAAAGGAGGGAGGAGGGAGGGAAAGGAGGGAGGAGGGAAGCAAAGGAGGGAGGAAGGAGGGAAAGGAGGGAGGAGGGAAGCAAAGGAGGGAGGAGGGAGGGAAAGAAGGGAGGAGGGAAGCAAAGGAGGGAGGAGGGAGGGAAAGAAGGGAGGAGGGAAGCAAAGGAGGGAGGAGGGAGGGAAAGAAGGGAGGAGGGAAGCAAAGGAGGAAGGAGGGAGGGAAAGAAGGGAGGAGGGACAGAAAGAAGGGAGGAGGGAAGCAAAGAAGGGAGGGGGGAGGGAAAGAAGGGAGGAGGAGGGAAGAAAAGAAGGGAGGAGGGAGGAAATTAATGAGTGAACGAAGGAAGGAAGAAGGGCCGACAAATGAACTGAACAATAGAATTAAATCACTCCTCTCTCTAGTCTGTCTGAGTTACTTACTGTGCTCCTTTAAATTACTAACTTCCTAATTCCCTAGCAGTTATTATTATGTACAATGTAAAATGCTGTGGAGAAGGCTGTCTTTTATTTTCTACACTGCTTCTTGCTTCCTGGTTTGAGGAGTCTCCATGATGACCTACACGATCCTGAGCTAATTTATAGTCTCAACAGTGCAAGATAGTTCCTTTACCTCCATGTCCTCATCAGCTATCCTGACTGGGGTCAGAGAAAATCCCACTGTATTTTTGATTAGAAGTTTTCTGATAGTTGATGATAATGAGCTTTTTTTCATATGGTTGTTTGTCATTCGATGTTCTTCTTTTGGCAAGTTTCTATTAAGATAATTTCCCTACATTAATATTGGATTTATTTTTTCTTTAAAGTATTTTTGAGTTTCATATGTAATGTGGATATTACTTGTTTGTCATTTGACTACTAGGCAATTTATTACAAGTATGTGTTCTTGCCATTTCTTTTCTGGATATATGTCCAGAGAAAATAAAATGAGCACACCAGAGTGATGCTTGCATAGCCATGTTAATGTCATGCTATCCATGAACACTAATATATAGATTCAGCATAGGTGGTTATTAATATATGAATGAATAAAGAAAATACATATATCTACAATGGAATATTACTCATATAAAAGAATGAAAATTTATCATTTGCAGCCAAATAGATAAAATAGACCATCACTCTAAATAAAATAGGTTATACATGGAAAGGCAATTACCAAGTGGATTCTCTTATTTGTTGAAGCTTTTAAAAAATGCCAATCTCTCTTAGGGTCCTGTTGTCTAGGTCCCTGGAGTTGTGAGTAGCAATCTAGTCATCTTGGTTTTACATCTAGTATCCTACTATGAGTGAGTATATACCATGTTTGTCTTTCTGAGTCTGGGTTACCTCACTCAGGATGATTTTTTCTAGATCCATCCATTTGCCTGCAAATCTCATGATGTCATTGCTTTTCTCTGCTGAGTAGTACTCCATTGTGTATATGTACCACATTTTCTTTATCCATTCTTCAGTTGAAGGGTATCTAGGTTGTTTCCAGGTTCTGGCTATTACAAATAATGCTGATATGAACATAGATGAGCAAATGCCCTTGTGGTATGATTGAGCATTCCTTGGGTATATGCCCAAGAGTGGTATAGCTGGGTCTTGGGGGAGATGGATTCCCAATTTTCTAAGAAAGCAATATATTGATTTCCCAAGTGGCTGTACAAGCTTGCATTCCCACCAGCAGTGGAGGAGAGTTCCCCTTGCTCCACATCCTCTCCAGCATAAGCTGTCTTCAGTGTTTTTGATCTTAGCCATTCTGACAGGTGTAAGGTGGTATCTCAGAGTCATTTTGATTTTCATTTCCTGGATAATTAGGGATGTTGAGCAATTCCTTAAATGTCTTTCAGCCATTTGAGCTCCCTCTGTTGAGAATTCTCTGTTTAGTTCTATAGCCCATTGCTTAATTGGACTGTTGGGCATTTTGATGTCTAATTTCTTGAGTTCTTTATATATTCTGGATATCAGCCCTCTGTCAGATGTGGGGTTGGTGAAGACCTTTTCCCATTCGGTAGGCTGTCACTTTGTCTTGTTGACCGTGTTCTTTGCTCTACAAAAGCTTCTCAGTTTCAAGAGGACCCATTGATTGATTGTTTCAGTGTCTGTGCTACTGGTGTTATATTTAGGAAGTTGTCTCCTGTGCCAATGTGTTCAAGACTACTTCCTAATTTCTCTTCTATCAGGTTCAGAGTAACTGGGTTTATGTTGAGGTCTTTGATCCACTTGGACTTAAGGTTTGTGCACGGTGACAGATATTGATCTTTTTGCAGCCTTCTACATGTTGACATCCAGTTATGCCAGCACCATTTGTTGAAGATGCTTTCTTTTTTCCATTGTACAGCGGGGATCACCCAATGACAAAGAAATGGATGAGATCTACATGAACAACCTGGACGTGAGTGGGGGTAATGAAGGGTAAGCTTCAAGAGAAAGAGAGCTTAGGGGAGCAGGAGATCCCAGCTGGATCAAGAACAGAAAGGGAGAACAAGGAATAACAGACCATGATAAATGAAGACCACCTGAGAATAAGAAGAAGCAAAGTGCTAGAGAGGTCCCCAGAAATCCACAATGATACCCCCACTGTAGACTACTGGCAATGGTCGAGAGAAAGCCTAGTCTGGAGATCGGATGGCCAAACACCCTAACTGTCGTGCTAGAACTCTCATCCAATAACTTATGGAAGTGAATGCAGAGATTCTCAGCCAGGCCCCAAGTGGAGTTCCAGGAGTCCAATTGCCAAGAAAGAGGAGGGATTGTAAGAGCATGAATTGTTGAGACCAAGATTGGAAAAAGCACAGGGACAAATAGCCAAACTAATGGAAACACATGAACTATGTACCAAAAGCTGAAGAGCCCCCAATTGGATCAGGCCCTCTGGATAAGTGAGACAATTGATTTGAACTGTTTGGGAGGCTCCCAGGCAGTGGGACCCAGACCTGTCCTTAGTGCATGAGATGGCTGTTTGGAATCTGGGGCATATGTGAGAACACTTTGCTCAGCCTGGAAGGAGGGGACTGGACTTACCTAGACTGAATCTACCAGGCTGAACTGAATCCCCAAGAGAGACTTTGCCCTGGAGGAGATGGGAATGGGGGGTCCTGGGGAGAAGGCGGGGTCGGGGGCAGGAGGTGGGAAGACAGGGGAACCCATGGCTGATATGTAAAATTAAGTTAAATTTTTAAAAAATGCCAATCTCAATGTTAATTAGTGATTACTACATAATGGGATGGGGTGTATGTGTTGAGATACATACATAGAGAGAAGCTAGATTTAGCCACAATATGTTATGTGTATGCATAGAAATATCATTCCAAATTTCATTAATACCTCTCATTAGAACATTTAATTAAAAATAAAATGAAAAGCAACTTAAAGTTATTCAGTTTGTAGTCACCCTTCATTACTGATGCTTATTATGGGCTTTATGGATTTCCTAACCTCATCTTACTGAGGACCAATGTTTTCTCATTGCTAAATCCCAGGTGTGTGGCCTCCTGAAGGCTTTGCTTCCCAGAAGCCCATGGCTTTGTTACATACATGGTGTTATTAGAGATCCAAGAAGAGGCTCCCATGGTTTGCTGAAAATGACCTAATATTCCTTCATCACATCAAGAAACTCCTTTAATCTTTCCCAAAAAACATATTAATTGACTTTTCTTTGCTTTCTTCAAGTATCTTCAAATGTTGAAGTAAACAGTTATGCCTTCAAATAGAAGTAGACAACAGACATTGTCCAGTGTTTGTCTTTCTATTTTACCATGGTGTTTCATGGTTGTATAGTCAAAACATGGCTGCTTCTGCTCCCAGTATCACATTCATGTCCATGGCAGTCATAAAGGGTATCAAGGAAGGCTGGTGACCTCTGTCTCTAGTGTTAAGGTAAACAAATCATGCCCCATGCTAGCATCTTACTTATTGTGTCTTCTTTAAATTAAAAAATTCTTGTTTCCTAAGTTATTGCATTTACAAATTCAAATAGGTACATTTATTACCATCCTCTTCCTCCTCCTGCTTTTTCTCTTCTTCATCGTCTTTCCTCATTCTTCTCCACTCCATTTCCAAACTGAACTCTTCTACTGAAACTGCATGGCATATCCTTGGGACAATGAAGAATTCTATTTGGCTAAATAAAAGAGGTCCTGGTTAGCTTTAGCTATCAATTAGACAGAACTAGAATTGTCTTGAGAGAGAACTTTAATTGTGGAATTGTCTAGATTAAATTAGTCTGTGGGCTTATTTGTGGGGGATTCTCTCGATGGTTAATTGATGTAATAGAATCCAGTCCACGATGGGCAGCATCATTTCTTAAGAACATCGTCTTGGGGGTTGGGAATGTAGCTCAGTGGTAGAGTGCTTGCCTAGCAAGCACAAGGTCCTGGGTTCGATCCTCAGCTTAAAAAAAAAAAAAAAAACAACATCATCTTGAAATCTTGAACTGTATAGGAAAGCTAGCAAAGGATAAGCCTGCCTTCCTGTAAGCAAGCAGCATTCTTCATGATTCCTGCCATACTTCTTTGGCTGTGAAATGAGTTCCCTGATTAGCAGTGCTGTTATATGGAATAGGAAACAAGTCTGCCTTAAAATTCCTTGTCTTGACTCCCCTCAATGATTGACTGTGACCTGGATTTTTAAGTCATATAAACTATTTTATACTCTAAATTTGGTCAGAGTGTTTTATCATAGCATCAGAAAAGATGCTTAAACAAACAGTGATATATTAATCTCTCTTTAGAGCACTGAATACCTAGCAGGAGAACATTGGGTTTTGATAACACAAAAGTAAAGATCTGCTGCATCCTGAAAATGAGTTTAACAAAGTTGGTGCACCAAGAGTCAGCGTGCTGAGTGTTTTCTGTTGCCTTAAACTATCTCACCTCATCAACTGAATTTGTGCTGTTCTACTGTCAGAACTGTGAGGTTAAAAAATTGTAGTTTCCTTTTTTCTGTCATTATTATACAAAATATTTCTTGAAATATCTTCCCTGAATTAAAGTCATATTATTAAATATGTTTGAAGATCTGTCACTTTTTAAAAAAACTAAACCTTAGTTTATAAAAACTTAAGGTCAAAATGCCAACTGATTCCCTTGAGAATCTTCCTGTAACTGTCTGTGTATACTGTGTACAAAGACAATAAGGAAGAAAAGAAACAAACGAGAATTATGAAAAAAAAAAAAAAACCTAAACAAAGTATTTTTGTTACCAACATTTGAACAGTGATTTATCCCAAAAATAATGACATTACACTCACATCCCACTTAGGGTGTCATGTTGCTTGTTCAAGTATTTCATTTGAAACAGCACAGAAAATAATTTGATTTGCTATGAAATGCTTTACCCTCTCTCTCTTAGTAAATGGAGAATTTGTCACTAATAAGAACTTCTACAGAATACCTCTCTGTCCACTTTGTTACTTTCAGGAGTATGCCTCAAGTTTTATAGCATGTAATTTTTCCAGATTTAAATTCAGACAAGAAAATTGGATAAACTAAAAATTAGAAATATAAAGATATGTTTGTTTGTGTTTCAGCAACTTGAAGTGGCTGGCATTGTTTCTAATCAAGAATGAAGGCTTTTGTGAGTTGTTCCTTCTATGAGGAAACACATTCAAGAGATGAGTGGTAATGAGATAGTAGGTAAGTTTTCCATACGTGGTGTAGCTAAAAGTTTTCCTGCCTGGCTCACAGTCAGGACAAATCTCTCTTACCTGCCAGTCCAGCAGCTGCTTGGACCCAAATAAGCATACACACACAGGCTTACATTAATTAAAACTGCTCAGCCATTAGCTCAGAGTTACTACTGGCTAGCTCTTACACTTAAATACAACCCATTTCTGTTAATCTATATGTCACCACGTGTTCTGTGGCTTTACGTGTGTCATTACATGCTGCTCCCTAGACAGTGGGTTGGCATCTTCTGACTCAGCCTTCCTCTTCCAGAATTCTCCTTTTCTGCTTATCCCACCTATATTTCATGCCTGGCTACTGGCTAATCAGTGTTTTTTTTTTTTTAACCAGTGTTCAAAAGCATTATCCCACAGCAACAGGGAGTACCATTTGGCTTGACTATTGAACTATGCTTTATTAAATATTGTCCATGACTTTGGGATCTACTATGAAACTAGCTGACTAATCTACAAAACAATCAGTTAAAGATATGTCTTGGTTATCAACAGTACACAAATTAAATATTATGATGTTTTAAAATGGAAAACATAATGACAATATAAAGCCATGTTGCATTTAGGAAATGAAGAATCATTTTGTTTGTTTTTTTTATTTTGTTTTGTTTTTTTCAAGACAGGGTTTCTCTGTGTAGCTTTGTGCCTTTCCTGGACCTCGCTCTGTAGACCAGGCTGACCTCGAACTCACAAAGATCTGCCTGCCTCTGCCTCCCGAGTGCTGGGATTAAAGTTGTGTGCCACCACCGCCCAGCGAAGATTCATTTTTAAATTTATAGTTAATCTTAATTTTTTAAGTTTCAGTATCATGTATCCAAGAAGCATTTTCCAAAGTGTTAATCACAATGCAATGTTCACCAAAGTCCTACTAATAGTCCTCATAAAGTAAAGAGTCCACAGGCAAAGACATTTCTGCCATAAGAGACAGCAGAGCTTATAACCAGAAGTGGGCTGTTGACACACAGGCTCATCTGTTTTAAGAATTAAAGACAAAATTTTAAGCAACATTTTTATGTTTAAAAGATTAGTGGTTTTATTCAGAAATATATTAGGGATAAGTCTGCAGTTTAAAAAACCTTATAACTTATTTGTTTAGTCAAGATTATTGTGAGCTTCCTTTGAATATTGTACAATTTGTAAAACATGTTAATGAGGGAAGCTTAATGTCTATCAATCAAAGAGAATGGGTTGTAAAACAGTATTTCAGCAGGAATCATGGAAGAGTTACAGAACATTAAAATGGGACTGCATCACAGTCTAGAAGAATTTGTGAGGATGGGTAAGAGTTTGATGAAGAAAGCAGAAGTTTGATCCATAATTTATACATCTGAATATGTGTCAGGTACATGAGAAGAGGGAAGGAAAAATGGAAATAGAAATGTATCGGCCACATTGCCAACAACAAAAAGAATGAAGAACTGGCTTTTGGAATGATCCAGGCTGGAAACAATGAAGACACATTGTGTAGTGATGCTTGTAAAACAATTCTGATATGTTAGATAAAATGGCAAGAGTAAATCCTCCTGAAACCTTGGTTCCTGGCTTGTGCAACAGCAGGGCTAATCAGGGGGACGTCAGGCAGAGGAAACACAGACTGGAGAGTAAGGAGATGCTGTGCTCAATTTGGGCATCGTTGAATTTTAGAAGTCTAGAAGGTACCTAGGAGGAAGTATATGGCAGAAGCTCAGAAGAGATGTTTGGGCTGAGTATATATAAGTGGACATGGAGGCCAGCTGGCACATAGAGATACCATATATAGAGAGAGGAAGTTTCAGAGACAATGTGGATTAAGAAAAAAAAAAGCCCAGAGTATAACCTGGATAGACAAGAACACTGAGAATACCTGGAAAGAAAGTAAACGTTTGTGAGAATACTTAATCTACATCCAGAAACATAATTTATTAAAAGGTATCATGAAGTCTAATAAAACTGAAAACCTTATTCTGCATCAAGAATCAGAGCATATACTTTTGACTTTATAGAAAATATAATTTTTGTTACAAGTACTGAAGTCTACCATAGACAGTATAAGGAGTTACAGATAATACATAACAAGGGTAGCTTGTTCAATAAAATTTATTCATAAAGCAAGTAACTGAATAGATCTGGCCTCTAGGGTATTGTATGCTAATCCTTGAAATACAGTCCTGTGGAGGTGAAGAGGTTATCAAGATAAAGAGTACTTGGCCAGTGCTGCCCAATTGTGCCAAATGATGATGTAAGTTGATGCTGTCACCATCCACAAAAATTTATCATCAGGCTGTCTGCAAAAATTTTAATTAAGTCATCACTGTGGAGATAGGAATACTGTACCACAAGGAAGAGGAAGTGGGAAGGAGGGAGAAGAGAAGAAAACACTATTTGGAGTTGTGTGGACAGACAGTGGACCTAAGCATGGTAGTAGGTGCAGAGACTGGCTTTAAACTCATAATGACTTACCTCTTTTGTGATAAAAATGGAAAATTCATTGCTTATTCATGAAATATGTAGACTTTTCCTTAGTACTGGCTTCTGTGGAATGGAATCTACTCATCTGTAGAGGTCGTTCAATTGGTTCTAGGTGCAAACATTTACAGAGAGATGACAGTATTTAAGGAGAAGTAACGTAATAGGTGCAAAGAGACCCACTAGAGTGAATGCAACACTGGTTAGAATTGGTGAATTACTCTCCAAAACGTTTCCTTAAGGCACAGGTGCTATCTGCAATAGTTTTCAAGGAACTCTGCTTCTAGATTCCAGGTCTTCAACATATTTTCCTCACATACACTTCAAACGTATTGTGTTACCTGTCATAAACTCCAAAGCAACAGGACCCAGCAACTGAATCACAGGCCAAAATAGACTTATTTCCTCTCATAAATTAATTTTCTCTGTTGTACCACACTAGTGAAAAGATGGGTATCATAGACTTCAGTTTATACCAAGGTGATAAATGTTGGCATATAAAATAGTTCAGTTATATTATGAGTTATATAATACATGTTCCTCGAATTTCTGAGGCACTGGGAATCATGAAAAAAAAAAAGACAAAGCAAAAAATACATGTAGGATAGCTTGTGAAAGAAATAGGTAGGCAGAATTTGAATGTTAATACAGCTGGGAGAATATTACAAGATGATTGTCCATACTTTTGAAAGAGATCAAATACCAACTGCGCTGTTGTATGAAGGATGTACTTTTATTGAAAGAATGTGAAGAACTTGTCTCACCAACAGAAAAAAAAAAGAACACCCAGAATCTAGCATTTTAGGAAACAAAGCAATGCATACAAAAACAGAGGCATGCATTTATATATACACATAAAAATAATACTGAAACTTTTCCCAAAGGACTAGTGTGCGTTTGACTCACTAACATGCCCCCTCAATGGTTGCCTTCCTCTGTGTTGATTTAACACAATATTTTCTCATTTTACTCCACAGCACTCCATTGCCTTCTTGCTGTTTTGAATGCTTCACCTTGTAATTAGTGGATTCTCAAGCACTGACCGCTACCAGAGGGCTGAGAATGACTTGTAAAGTGTCCGGAAGTCATTAGCATCAGTGACATTTCACAGCAATGAAAATATTTTCTGCTACATTTACTTCCTTCTCAAATCATATAAATAGTGTGTGTGTGTGTGTGTGTGTGTGTGTGTGTGTGTGTGTGTGTGTGTTCAGTATATACTTAGGTGGGCTCCTTTATTTCTCCAAATTCTTTTTCTATTCCCCAATCCCCAGTTCTCCCCATTCTCCACCGATTTTCCCCACACCCACCCTGCCTTTGGCCAAGAAAGTCGCATGTTATCACTGAATCCTCATTTCACCTCAGCTTCCCTCCCCTCTTTTTCTTTCCTTTCTATTCCTTTTAAAATTTTCAAGTGCAATTTAGTTCTAATTCACAATGGAATAAGTTAATGGAAATTTTGAGAGTAGACAATCAAATCCACTTTAAAAATAGTTAATTTGAATCAAGAATATTCAAATAGGCAACATGAATTTCTAGGAAAAATATCATTTCCATCAAGCATGTCGCCTTTGAAATAGTGAGTGTTGGGAGGGGTTTTAGCAGTTTTGGACATTTCAATGTTCATGATTAATATGGTGACTTGGTTTAGAACAGGAGAAAGACAATTTACTGGCTGACAAAATGTCCAGTTATATATTTACATTTCCTCAGTATGGAAAACAGTCATAACACCTAGGGTATTAGTTTCCAGTTTATTGGCCTTTTGCATTTTACACAAAAAGTAGTCTCAATTTCCAATTATTTATATTAACATGGAGTATTCACTCACGAAGAGTGAGTTTGAATCTGTTTCATGGAACTTCATCACCTGGATGTTGTTTAAATCCAAACATTTAGGATACAGTTTGGTGTTTGTGTCATCATTTCAGGGACACTTGGAACCAATATTAACGTTTACATCTTTCTCACAGTTCCTAACAGCAAACTTGTTTTGAATGAGTGTATGAGGAAAGCACATTAATGCTGGAAGAAGTAATGGGGCTTCATTTGCTCTGGGCACAAGATCGGCCTCATTATAAATAAAGACAAGCAAGTGCAACATAAAGAGCATTTATCCCTTTTTAATGGACTTTTAAGTCAGTTTCTCAAGTTGTTGATGAATGTAATAAAATAAAATTAAATTAAAAGAAATGTCAAGGACAAGAAAACAAATTTAAAAATTAACAAAGCCCACAATAAATTAGCAATTACACGTCCATCAAAGGTTTTAAAGAGGGTTGATCATGGTAAAAAGTGAAAAAAAAATCAACATTATTGTAGCTTTCGCAGGAACAATTATTATCATTGCAAATTACTTAAACTATTAAGCTGAGAATAATTCAGAAATATCATTAGCAGTCAAATTACTGAAAACGCCTGCTTTCTTTCCCCCTTTGTTTAATTTAAACTTAATGTCTGCTTATTCTCACACAAGCAGAAAATGCTGATAAATAATTCCAGAGCATGCCTAAACATCTCCCTTCACAGCTAGCTTCTAATTTGCTCTCTGGAGACCCTTCTCAGTCGCTGAATAAAATATTTTCATTTATTCTAGGAGCGCCTCCTCCACCACAGGTTTCTAATCTCGAGCTGCTCAGTAATGCCTCCAGATGAAGTCCTCAGCAAATCATTAAACTTGTTCAATAACGACGTAACAAAGCACAGGAGAATTGGCATCAGTGCAGCAAAGAAGTTTTTCAAATAGAGAGAAAGAGGAAGAGAGAGCAAAAAACTTTAATAAGCCAACTTGAGTTTCTAGGGCAAATTGGAGAGATTATTTAACATTTGAAACTTTGTAGCAGTCGTGGTGTAGGAGACTCTCAAGTCCATGGTGCATGTCTGGCAGAACCTCACTTGTGGGTTGGAGCAGAAACCCTGAAGTTGCCTTTGCTTTCCATAGGCTTCAGAGGGTGCCTGTGTCCCAGAACACATGCTGGATCCAGTCTGTGCAAAGCACATGGTCTGCTGATCAGCTTGTTTGTTCTTCAAACGAATGAATGTCACAGTGATCAGATAATGGAAATTACTTTCTCCAAACTGTCTGGATCCATCAAGATGCAATTTGATGACATGAGAAGAAGGAAAAACTTGTGAAAAGCTAGTTTTTCTGTCCTAAGCTGGGAATTCATGACACACATTGATGATTCATGCCACACAAGACACATTGCTAATTAAGCAGATGAGTTAGCAAAATGAAACAACTTCTTAATATATGAAGGTATCAGACTCTGCTCCAGGGTAGGGATTGAAATGGGCTACTGTTGCTGAAGACATCTACTGGCTTTAACTCCAGAGCCTGGAGGAGTGACTGGTGTCCATTAACAAACAGGTCGTGCACTGTTTATTACCACATACATTCTTTGCCTGCATGTCTGCCTGCCTGTCTGTCTGTCTACCTCTATCCCCCATAGTTTGTTAAGACCACTCTTAAGTATCAACTTATTTGAAAGGAGCAGAGACTTATTTCTCATACATTTCTTTAACTTTCCATTCTAAGTTCCCAGATCATGAACTTTACAAAAAAAAGAAACAAACAACAACAACAACAACCAACAACGAAAAGCCAAAACCCTGCTTTGTGGTCTGGGTTTATAGCTCAGGGTATAAAGTTCCTCTTAGCCAAATTTAAGGCCCAGAGTTCAGTTCTTCAGCCTTTACCTAAAAGCAGGGCAGGCATGACAGGTGCCTGTAATCTCATAACTTGCGAGGCAAAGATAAGGGGTCCACAGGGCCAGGTTGCTGTTAAACTAGCTGGAATTCGTGCGCTCCAGTTTTAAGGAGAGATCCTGCCTCAGTAAATAAGGTGGAGAGTAATTGAGGAAGTCATCTGACTTCAATCTAGGTCCTCCACAAGCATGCACACATATGAACACACATGCATAACCACAGGCACGTCACATAAACTTACATGCAATCACCCAAAGTGACCTGCCTTACTGTCTTACTGTTTTCATTTATTATACATACAGATTCTTCTGCTATCCAGGGACCTGTGTCTGTTGAGTTGCTGAGTGAGTGTCCTGGCTATTCCTTCACCTATGCCTTCCTCATATTGTCTTAACCTTCAACTTCTGCCCTTTTACTCACCAGCTCCCTCAGTTACTTTCTTCAGGTGGAAGAGAACCTTTAGGTGTGGCGAGCATTCGAGAAGATAGGGAGTGCTGCAGAGAACTCTGTTTTGCACATGATTTGTGTCCTTTGCAAGGCTTAGATCTGGAAGCCTGTGGTGGGTATTGTGTTCCCTGAAATATTGTGTGTTCCCCGAAATAAACATATCTGGGGTCAGAGAACAGACAGCCACTAGAACAAAGCCAGAAATGGTGGCTAGAAAATGGGAAGAGTAAACCATAACAGAAGTTGGGTGGTGGTGGTGCACACCTTTAATCCCAGCACTTGGGAGACAGAGCTAGCCAGATCTCTGAGTTCAAGGCCACTTTAGAAACAGCTAAGCATGGTGACCCACGCCTTTAATCCCAGGGAGTGGGGGCAGAAAGAATAAGGTATATAAGGCGTGAGGACCAGGAACTAAAGAAGAAAAAGCATGTAGTTAGTTAAGCATTTGGTTGGTTAAGCATTCAGGCTTTGGAGCAACACAGTTCAGCTGAGATTCATGTGCAGGAGGACTCAGAAACTTGAGTCTGAAGAAACAAGGCCAGCTGAGGAACTAGCAAGGTGAGGAAGCTGTGGCTTGTTCTGCTTCTCTGATCTTCCAGCATTCACCCCAATAACTGGCCTCGGGTTTGATTTCATTAATAAGACCTTTTAAGATTCCTACTACAGAAGCCCTCAGAGAAGAGCTCTCTTCCCACACAGATGCTTGCAGGTAAGTTGGCAGTGCAGACTCTAGGGTTGTGGAGAGAACTGAAATAATAGGCTTGTTTAAACCAGTGTTAAACAAGTGAACAAGCAGATTCAGACAGAAGAAGGCATCTGTGAGGGGAGATGGAGAATTTGTCCTTTATCTTCGACAAATAGGAGCCCCTTTTAAAAAATTGTGTCTTTTTCCTATTATATTGAGAGACATTAAGTTTTTTTTTCTTTTTATTATTATGTTTTAATTTTATACATCAGCCATGGGTTCCCCTGTCTTCCCCCCTCCCGCCCCCCCCCCCACTTTCCCCCCAGCCCCTCCCACCCATTCCCATGTCCTCCAGGACCAAGACACCCCTAAGGACTCATTTAAACCTGGTGGATTACGTACAGACAGGTCCAGTCCCCTCCTTCCAGGCTGAGCATGTGTCCCTGTGTAAGCCCAAAGTTCCAAACAGCCAGCTCATGCACCAAGGACAGGTCCCAGTCCCACAGCCTGGGTGCCTCCCAAACAGTTCAAGCTATTCAATTGTCTCACTTATCCAGAGGGCCTGATCCAGCTGGGGGCTACACAGCCATTGGTTCATAATTCATGTGCTTCCATTCGATTGGCTGTTTGTCCCTGTGCTTTTTGCAATCTTGGATTCAACAATTCACGCTCTTGCAGTCCCTCCTCCTTCTCGACAGCTGGACACCTGGAGCTCCACCTGGGGCGTGGCTGAGGATCTCTGCATCCACTTCCATCAGTTATTGGATGAGAGTTCCAAGACGACTGCTAGGGTGTTTAGTCATCTGATCACAAGACTAGGTCAGATCAGGCCCTCCCTCAACCACTGCCAGCAGTCTACAGAGGATATATCATTGTGGATTTCTGGGGACCTCTCCAGCACTCTGCCTATTCCTGTTCTCATGTGGTCTTCATTTATCATGGTCTGTTATTCCTTGTTCTCCCTTTCTGTTCTTGATCCAGCTGGGATCTCCTGCTCCCCTAAGCTTTCTTTCCCTCCAATCTTGCCCTTCATTACTCCCACTGTCGTCTAGGTTGTTCATGTAGATCTCATCCATTTCTCTGTCATAGGGTGATCCCTGTCTTTCCTAGTGTCCCCATTTTCTAGGTAGCCTCCCTGGAGTTGTGTAGCAGTCTAGTCATCTTTGTTTTACATCTAGTATCCTCCTATGAGTGAGTACATACCATGTTTGGAGAGACATTAAGTTTTGTTTGTTATCTGGATACAGAAAATGAGAAGACCAGCACAGAGAAGTTGCATTGCAACTATACATACACACAATTAATACTTGGGAATTTCAAAGTATTTGAAACATGGCTTCTCTAAAACATGTGAAAATGCATTCTAATATTAAAAAAACTAAAATCATAGATTCCTTTAGATTTCAGAAAAGATGTAACAATGTGCTAGGTAGTATCGAGATTGTAAACTATTTTATTCCTTATGATTACTTTGTGGAGTTCATCTGAAAATGTCCACAATTCTCTCCTCTATTTGCCTGTCTGTTCTCTGCCCCCTCCTTTTCCTCTTCCCTCACCTCCCTCCTCCTTTGGTATCCTTGGGCCTTCCTTTCCTTTTGGTAGAGCTGTACTTGACCATTTGAATAAAAACACTCATGGGTCACCAATCACAGGCAAAGAAAGAGCTGAGAGAAATGGAGTTTGGAGCCAGCTCCCCTGGTTCTACATGCTTCACACTGCCCTCTGTGTGACCTTCTGCATATTACTTAGCCTCTGCACCTTGGTTTCCTCATCTAGAGAACCAGAATTGTAACTACAGATACAGACATGCTCTATGGAACCTCAAATACTAGGAAGCAAGAGTGCTTAATTATTATCACTAAACTGCAGTTCAGGGAGCAACGTGATGGTTCCCTGATTTCTTATCTCTCACAGTATCACAAACATGCTTTGCCATTGGTCTACTAAAACTTTCCCATTGTGTGTAGTTGACACCAGCTGTTTCTTACTTTTTAATTAAGCTTCATTGTCTATGGAGACTTTTGCCACTTAGGCACAGGAGAGTTTAGTTCCTTGGAGGGTCTGTACTGAATCAGACTATAGCAATGTGAATCCAAACTCCCATGCTCTGGAGGAAACTATGGTGCCAGGGTCAGGCACACCTGTTCTTGTTCTGCCACATAGTTGCAATGTGTCTGTAAGTCCGGTGGTAAGACTTATCACCTTGCTTCCAGAGTTAAGTTAAAGCCTGGAATAGAATCAAGCCCACAGGATTGTTACTTGTTTTCTTAAGGAAATGTATCATCTTTTCATCTCAAGACTTTCTTTGATGTGATCAATTAATTATAACATTTATGTGTGAATATGTGTCTGCATGAGTGTATACACATGTGCATAAGGCCAGAAAAGGACATCATACAGCCTCCTCTGTTACTCTCCACTCACTTCTTTTGATAGAGACACTCCCTTTGAACTGAAGTTTGAGTCTTGCCTAGGCTAGGAAGCCAGCAAGCCCCAGGGATCCCTCTATCTCTACCCTTCTTACGGCTGGAAATACAGGTGTTTTCTGGGATGCCTAGCTTGTTATATGGATGCTGAGTTCTGAAAGCTGATCCTCATGATTGTATAACAAGTACTCTAAATTGCTGAGTTACTGAGTTATCTCTAGCCCCTGATCACATGTTTTGCTGAGTCTCCATGTCTTGGAAAATCAGAATATAACTCCTTTCTTGTAACATTATTTAGAGGGTAGAGTGAAATAACACACATATAAGACCTGGCATATACTAAAGGCTTACTAGAAAAGTGCCCCCTTGAATTGTGATTTTCCTAATTCTTGCACATTTTTTTAACCTTTTTTCTTATGAATATAATCCATTAAAATAATCCATCTACTAAGGGAAATGTCATACTCTTTCTTTCTTATGCATATCCACCTTCACAGGCCTGCTTCATTTCTATTTGTTCCGGGTCTATAGCAACATACATAATTGTTTAGATTTATGCCACTGTGACCAAAATTCTTTGTTCTGGTTATAGACTAAGATTAGAAATAAATCTTCATCATGCTTCAGACCTACAAACTGTTTAAAAATTTTTAAACTTGTCTTTATGAATTTTAACAGATTTAGAAAGACAGACTTTTACTCATGCAGGAGATATTTAGAGCTTTGTACTGATAATGCTTACTGTGCCTCCTGCAGCACCAACTAACGAGAACACATTCATTGCTTCAGGCAACATGTATTCCATTTTTTTTTAATTATTCCAAGAAGTATCAATATATTGGAACATATTTTTTAAAATATGACTAAATAAATGTATTATTGTTTCCTTTAAGAGAAACTAGCAGAGCAGGGGTGTGGGTGAGCTGGCCCTGAAGAGGTAAGAGTGAGAGAGCTAGCCCCATGGTCTATCACATGGTGTCATGGGTAAATATCCACTTGCCCCTTACCCCTCCCCCTCATCACCGGCTACTGTAGGTGGAAAGAGCTTATTCCCCAGGTCATGAGAGTGGGAGAGCTGACCCTGTCCCTTGCCAGCTGTAGCATATGGGAGAGCAGACCCTGAACTGCTCTTGGGCAGCACGTAAGAGCTGACCCTGTTGGCAGAGGATGAAGGTGATCCGGACCTGAAGGTGTGACAACAAGAGAGTGGCCCCTACCCCCTCCCTCGTATGCCATAGGGTGGCAAGGGAAAGAGACATATGCCCCCTACTTCCTTGCCACCTCTGGCAGGCAGGGGAGCCAGCCTTGGGGACACGACAATGGAAGAGTTGGTCCTGCCCCTCACCAAGTACAGCAATCCAGAGAGCAGGCCCTGCAACACCTGTGAGCAAAAGAGTAGAGCTGGCCCTGGTGGTGTGAGTGAAACCAGAACTGACCCGGCTCCTTGCTGTCTGATTCATTGGGTGAGCTAGCCAGGGCTGTTATGGGAATTTTGTCTATGATGATGTGGCCCCACGTCCAATGGAGTTAGGTGTTGGTTCATTGGTTCGAGAGGTGGGGTTTACATTCAGCTGGTCTGAATGGATCAATGAGTACCCTGGTGGACTCAAGAAAGAGAGGCCCCCGGAAAGAAGAGGTGGGGCAGAAAGGTTGCACAGGCATTTTCGAGCCAGGAAGTGAAGGGTAGCAGTGTGGTTCGCAGTCATTAGCGATTATTTCAGGTTTTTATCTTTATTTCAAGATTTATTTATAAACGATAAAAGAAACCACATTAATGGTGCCCATGCGGAGCATTATTGAACCACGGAAAGGGGGCATGATTCTTCCATGCCAACCGCCATCACTGCAGTGTAGAGGACAGTGTAGACCCTCTCTTCCTCTAGCGCCTCCTAGCCTGCAGGGCACTGGGGGTGTTCCACTGCTGCCCTCTGAGGCACAACCCCCTGGCTGCTCACATCCATCTGTCCACTGATACCTGCCCCCCTCCTCCCCAGGCCAATTATGCTCAGCATGCACAAGTCAGGCCAAGAGCTGCTTTGGCTGCTTTGCACGTTCGCTCCTAGCCTGATGAGCCAGAGCTGCCTTGGTGCTATGCCTGCTCTACCTGCTGGTTGAATACCGTCACTACACCTGACTATCCTTGCATAACCTGGTCCTTTGAGCATCGTGTCAAAGAATAAAAAACACTTGCAAATGTTTAAACGGAGAACTGGGCTATTAACTAACTACCTATCTAACTAGCTAACTCTCTAGCTAGCTAGCTAACTAACTAACTAACTAAATAGTTCGTTAATTGAATATAATTAATTAATCAGATATAAATAAATAAATTTTTAAAAAAGGAAAAAGAAGAGGTGGAGGACAATTTTAAAATCTTTTCCATGTCTAAAATTTGACATACCACAATGCAAGAAATTAGGGTCCTGGTTATTGCTACTATGGATGGGATGCAAATAGGAAAGGTAATTGGAGCGATAAAGAATTTAGCTGGGATTGTGTTAGTCATAATTATCAGTTTGGTAATTCATATTTTATTCTTTAAAATGATTTGATAACTGTGCAAATTATGAGAAATTGATGACACAAACCTTAGAAAAACTTACTATTCGTAAGATACAAGCCTTAGAAAAGATTGTAATGCTACTGATAATATACAAACCTTACAAACACTTACTAAGGAAAATTATAAAAATGTGACTTAACAATCACAAGCTTTACAAATGCTCACTAATGAGAATAATAAAACTGTGACTTATCCATAAGATATGAGCCATATAAATATGTATTAATAGAAACAATAAAAATTTGACCAATAAGATACAAGCCTTGGAAAAACTTACTAATAAAGACCTAAACAGAATTTAGATCAGAACCTACACCTCACCATTACATTATAAAATTGAAGAGGAGCTGTGCAAGGTTATATGAAAAGCAAACCTAATTTATCTAGTCACCACACAAGAACATCACAAAATGTCAGACACCTCAAGGCTATGGAAGAACTTACTGGAAACCTGTTGTAATGCTGGAATTGAGAAGATTTAAGGAAGAAATACTTTCATATGATATGCATTCACCTTTTGTGAGGCATATGTTAAATTCATTGACAACTAGTAACAGAATTATTACACAAGACTGGAAAGATTTGGTTGCAGCAATATTGGAAATTGATGCTCAGATACAATGGAAGAATCAGTGGAAGGATGAGGCTAGTGTCATCAAACAACAACGAAGGACTAGAGGTATTGAGATTTCCCAAGATCAATTCCTTGCTGAAGGCAATTACATTGATTTGCAAAGACAGCCTATATATGATGAACACACCTTGTCTCTATGTCATATATATACACAATATATAGCTTTGAATGCTTGAGATGGCTTGAAGAAGCCAGAAAGAGGACTGAGTCATTGACTAAAATTGTACAGGACCCAAAAGAAGCCTTCACTGATTTTTTTTTTACAAAGATTGATTTCAGCTGTGAATAGAATGATATCAGATCTAGGAGTTAAACAAATATTAATTGAATCTTTGGCTTTTGATTATGCTAATTCACAATACAAACAGATAATCAGGCCTTTAAAGGTAAAATCAGCATCATAGATGAATAGATCCAAAATACAGTCAATATTGAATCTCATACTCACAGTGATACTTGGATAGGAGAGGTGATTTCCAAAATCTTTAAGAAAAATAAAAATGTCAGATGTTTTAATTATAGTAAACAAAGTCATCTAAAAAGGGATTATAGGCAAGGCATTCTTAGAAGTAATGTTTTTTTCAAGAGCTAATCCAAACAGAAGGCCCCAGCCTTCTGAGTATGCAGAAGGTATGGCAAAGGCTGCCATTGGACTAATAAATGCAGATCAATAAGGGACAGTCAAGGTAACCATTTGCCATTGGGAAACACCTTGGTGGGTGCTCTTACAGGCCCCCAAATCAAATTTGGTTCAATCATTCTCTGTCATGTGGGAAACTCCTCCACAGAGCACTTAAAGGACCTAATGCCTGCCGCTAAAATCCATACTGCTCTGGATGACAGAGTGGTTTCAATAGATAAGACAAAAATTTTTCAGAAGAAACCAGAAAACACATGTTTTGGCAAACTTCTATAAATTACCAAAGACCAAAAGTAAAAATATGGATAAATGTCATTATAATTGAAGGTTTGGTGGACATAGGCACAGATGTAACCATAATTTCACCAAAATCTTGCCATCCATGTTAGCCTTTTCTGGAGGTAAATGTCCAACTTCTTGGGATTGGAACTTTATCTCATGTAAAACAAAGTTTCAGATGGGTCAAATGTATAGGGTCAGAAGGACAAATAGGATATTTTAAGCCATATGTGGCTAACATTGCTGTGGATATCGCTCTGTGTAAATAAAGTCTGATTGGCCAGTGGCCAGGCAGGAAGTATAGGCGGGACAAGAGAGTAAAGAATTCTGGGAAGTAGAAGGTTGAGAGACACTGCCAGCCGCCGCCATGAGAAAGAAGCAACATGTAAAGACACTGGTAAGCCACACGCCATGTGGCAAAGTATAGATTAACAGAAATGGGTTAATTTAAGATAGAAAAGGTAGATAACAAGCAGCCTGCCATGCCATACAGTTTATAAGCTATATAAGTTTCTGTGTGCTTTCTTGGTTGGGTCTGAGCGACTGTGGGACTGGCGGGTAAGAGAGATTTGTCCTGACTGTGAGCCAGGCAGGAAAACTCTAACAACATAACATAGCAATGAATGTATGGGAACATGATTTTTTATAGCAATAGAAAATACAGATCAACATTCTTCCAGTCTCAGAAACAAACCATAAAATAGAGAATGCTTTTGAGAGAAATATTAGAAAGTATTCTCAAGAGCAGACACAGAATGTTCAAGTTATGCATAAACAGAACACAACAGCTGGTAATCTTTTGAAGGTACCAATAGCCCTATCTTTAAAATGGCTAACTGACAGACCTGTCTTGGAGGAACAGCCTTTAACATCAGAAAAATTACAGGGACTAGAACAGTTAGTATGGGAGCAGCTAAATGCTCAACATATTGAAGAATTGACCAGTCCTTGGAATTTTTCTATATTTGTCATTAAAAAGAAATCTGGAAAATGGAGAATGTTAACATATTTGAGAGCCATAAATAAAGTAATTTAACCAATGGGATCTTACAGCCTGGAATTCTCTTGTCTTCTTTACTACCTAAAGGATGGTCTATTATAGTGATTGATTTAAAAAAAAAAAAACAAACTACTTTTTTATTAACCATACCTTTACAAGAAAAAGATAGAGAAAAATTTGACTTCATGGTACCTATTTATAATAATTCCCAGCCTATTTAAAGGTATCAATGGAAAATTCTTTCACAAGGGATGTTAAAAAACCCCACCATGTGTCAATATTTTGTGCAACAGTCATTGGAAATAATTCATGAACAGTTTTCTCAATATATATTTTTCTATTATAGGGATCTTATTAGCTGATTCAAATGTAGATACCTTAGAAAAAATATTTGAAGAAGTAAAGAAAATATTGCCTTGCTAGGGATTACAAATTGCTTCTGAAAGAGGAGATTATATTAATTACCTAGGATATAATATAGGTATGCAAAAATTCAACCAAAAAGGTACAAATCAGAAGAGATCAATTGCAAACTCTTAATGATTTTTCAAAAAATTCTGGGAGATATTAACTGGCTATGACCCACAATTAGATTAACAACTCAAAAACTAAGTAATTCCTTTCAAACCTAACAAGATGCTATGGACTTAAATAGTTCAAGAAAATTGTCATTTGGGGCTGAGAGAGAATTGGCTCTGGTAGAAAAAATAATTACACAATACACATGTGGATCACTTGGATCCAGAGCTTGATTGTACCCTAGTCATTCTACCTTTTACTAACTCTTCTACAGGAATTCCTATACAGAAAAAAGATAATATCTTAAAATGGATATTTTTGCCACACAAACAGAGTAAAACAATAAAGACCTATGTAAAAAAAAAAAAAAGGTTTCTGAATTGATTCTGAATGGAAAATTGGGACTTCATCAATTAACAGGAATAGACTCAACAGAAATTGTACTACCTTTTGCTAATGCTGAAATTTCCTCACTATGGGCCAAAAATGAACATTGGCAAGGGCTTTCAGTATTTTTTTTGGGGGGGGGAGTGATTAACAACAAATATCACAAAAGCAAGAGGATTCAGTTTATAAAAAGAACCAATTGGGTCCTTCCTCATATTGTATGGGGAACACCAATATCTGGAGCCCTTACTTCTATACTGATGCAAATAAATCAGGAAAGGCAGGTTATAAGTCAGGAAATATAAGTAAAGTGGCTCAAAGCCCTTATGATTCTGTTAAAGTCAAAATTATATGCTATTCTCATGTCCAGAACCTCTTAATAGAGTTATTGATTCTCAATGTGTAGAAAGAGTTGCTTTACATACTGAAACTGTTGAACTTATCCCTGATGATTCAGAATTAACTTTGCTATTTATTCAGTTACAAGAAATAGTCAGAAATAGAAGTCATCCCTTATATATAACACATATCAGATCCCATACAGGCCTACCAGGCTCACTAGAACAAGGTAGTGATAAAATTGATCAGCTAACAGTAGGAAATGGGCTAGAAGCTTCAGAATTTCATAAGAAACACCATATTAATAGCAAAGGTTTAAAGAAAGATTTGTCTATTGCTTGGCAACAAGCCAAGGAAATTATAGGAAAATGTGCTACTTATTCACTGTATAACCAAACTCTCCTATCTGCAGGAAGTAATATTAAGGGTACTCAAAGAAATGAAATTTCAGAAATGGATGCATTGCATTCTGTGGAGTTTGGAAAATTAAAGTATGTGCACTATACCATAGAGAGATACATATTCAGGATTTCAATGGATAGTTGCTTTGAGTTATGAAAAGGCTAGTTTTATAATCATACACTTATTAGATGTTATGGTCTTTATGGAAACACCTGTATGTAGATGAATTTCTAAATGGTCTTATTATAAAAACATGGAGCTAGATTTAGGGGTGAAAGCCTGGAAGATATCAGGGAAATAGGGTAAGCCACAGTTAACCTTAGCTTACCAACTTGGCAGCTTCCAAATGCAAGTTATACCCTGTCTACCCACACCTATATGCCTTGCTGTTCTGCCATCTGATTTGCTCTCTCTGTACAGCTACATCACTTCCTCTCTCTGCCTAGCTCTGTCACTTCTTGTCTGTCTATACAGACCTCTAGACCCCCGTGATTAACTAGTATTGGAATTTAAGGTGTATGCTACCACACTGGCTCTGTTTCCAGTGTGGCCTTGAACTCACATAGAGCCAGACAGATCCCTGCCTGCCAAGTGATAGGATTAATGGCATGTGCTACCATTGCCTGACTTTTGTTTACTTAAAATGGTTTGCTTTTTCCTCTGAGTTCCAGGCAAGTTTTATTTATTTAAAGCACAAATAAAATACTACCAAATTTCAGCACAAATAAAATATTACTATAGTTCCCCCTTTTTGTCTAATGAAAATAAAAAAAATTATTACTAGTATAAGAAAAACTACATACAATAAGTACAATAACTATGTACAATGCATATAAGTAATAAATACATAAACAATGTCTAGCCCATTTGCATTTGACAAAATCAGAGAAAATATTCCATTATCTATCCTATCTTGATGAGTCCAAAATGTACCTAATTCACTTTCTATCCTAACTTTATGGTAACCATATTACCAACAAAAAACTATCTTATGATATTTTTCAATTTTATACATTTTATACTTCTTAGTGAGCTTCTTGCACAAATAGAATATCACCACACTTGTAGCCATACATTTTTTGGCTTGCTCCCACCACCACCACCTTCCCCATGATCCAGACAAATCTCTCTTATCCATGGTCCTACAGCTGCTCAGACCCAAGTAAACACACAGAGGCTATATTATTTACAAACTGTATAGTCTATGGCAGGCCCCTTGCTAGCTACCTCTTATATCTTAAATTAACCAATTTCTATTAATCTATGTTTTGCCACATTGTTCATGGCTTACCCGTGTGCTGCCATGTTGTTCCTTGGACAGCAGGCTGGTTTCTCCCCAGACTCCAACTTTCTCTTTCCTGTCTCTGTCCTTTCCTGTCTGCCTCTTAGCTGCCTTGCCATAGGCCAAATCAGTTTATTTATTAACCAATGGGAACAACATATATTCATAGCATACAGAAAGACATCCCACAGCAAATACCTGTTCAAATTGAGACTGACAATGCTCCAACATATCTGTCTCTAGTAAAATGAAACAGTTTTTTATATATTACATCAGAAATCATATTACCTGTATACCATACAATCCCACAGGACAAGCAGTTATAAAAAGATCTAATTGCACTTTAAAAGAAATTATTAATAAACAGAAAGGGGTAATAAAGACCCCTGGAGATGGATTGCATAATGCTTTATTAACTTTAAACTTTTTAAAGCTAGTGAAAAGGGAAGAACAGCTGCAGAGAGACATTAAATCATAGAAAATAGAAAAACAAACGCTGAACTAAATTAGCCTGTATACTTTAAAGATATGTTGACTTCAGAATGAAAACCAGAATATTTGTTATGTTGTGTAAAAGGTTTTGCTTTTGTTTCCAGAGGAGGAGAATAGCTATGGATACAATCAAAATTGAGAAAGATTGGATTCGAACATGAGAGACTTCTTGATTAGGAGAGGTGATAGTGCATCAAACAGCATGGCAATTCAACCTTCCAAAAAGGAAAACTCTCCACAATTAAGGTATGGGCAGAGTTTTGTTTTTGGTCTTTCCAGGACAATAAAAGCATTAATCTAAGGAATCTAAAGACCTTTTGATAAATGAAGCATCAGAAGAAGGGAGAATCATCTGGGAAAAATGTCTCAAGAAAGGGAGTAAATTGGTCTAACAGTATAGCACACTTCCAACAGGATAAAATCTCATAAATCTTTTAAATATTATTTTTGATGTTATCTACAGACATGTTAGGCAGATAGTCTTTATGTAGTCCCACCTTATTAAAAACTAAAGCTGGCTTTGGAATTGGAATGTGGCTCTCTCCTTCTCTAAACCCAAGCATGCTTGTTAAAAGAAAATCCAAAGTCTCTGTCTCATATCAAAAGAGCCACTTGATATGGGACAGAAGAAAAACAAAATCTAGGGACTATTATATTGTCACTAATCTCATTTTATTTTGACTCTTTAAAATTTTTCTTAAGATATAAATAGTACCTCAAAATTTAAACTCTGTGTTTTGATATTAATGATCACATAGAATACTAAATAATTCTCATTGTATGCTTCCTGTAGCTTCCTGTAGATGATTTCAGGCTTGACTCTGAAGCAGCTATTTATGAATTAAACCCTTGTATCCCAGGTGTATTTAGTAAATTACTGTCCTTCAGCTTCTCAATGATCTGTTGAATATGACATTTGAAATGATTAAGTTTTTTTGCAGTGAATGATGAACATTCTGAACAGTGACCTTTGAAGCCTCCAAAAGATGGTAGGACTCCCCAATGATGATTCCACTTGGACTGTGGTAATGCTACTAAGCTGAAAAACACCATCCAAAGTTCAGATTTGGACTACAGACTGCTCAGGACAATCTTAAGACAATTAAGATGGTTCAAACTCTTATACTACTCAGCTAAGACTTCAGATAGCTTTGCATTGTCCTATCACACCAATACTGGGCAACAGCTGATTCCTATGGATGTGACCATTATCTCTATTTTTTCAGGATTCCCTAAAGATGCTGACACCCTATGTCAACAAGAAACAGTCTAGAAAACATAATGCCCACATTTCCAAGAAGTAGGGTTGATGGTTTTTGGTCATTCAGTGGATTATGGATGTTTGTCATTGTTTAGGGGGTTGGCTACAAGTTGTTACTCATCATGGTCAAAAAATACTTTCAAAGGAGGTTAATTTCAGGGATCTCTTTCTGAAAAGAAAAAGGTGAATGGGATATAAGAATGATAAGAAAAGAAGGGTAGATTATTGAATCTACTTTGATCCCCAAAGTTACATTTGTATAACTTCTTGTATACTGATACAAATTTAAAGTTATTTTGGTTATACTGTACATGTGTTTCTACTTCTGTTTAAGATATTTTTGTATATTGATACAAATTTAAGATTATTTTTGTTATACTGTACATATGTTTCTATTTTTATTTAAGGTATTATACCCATGCAGTGTATTTATCTATATAATGTAAAGTTTTAGTCCTTGAGGGCTATTTGGGATAATAAAGAAATACAGGTTAGTAGTCATCCATAGCTATCAAACTTATATTCATGTTAGGTATGTTTTCAAGATGATACAGAGATATATTTTAAATAGATGGTCTCCAGGTACTTCAAAGACCTATGGAATATGAAATATAAAATGTTTTAATAACATAAGACTTTTCTTGACACATATGCTCCTGGTGGCATCAATCTACTTCAAAGAAGGATGATAAGAATCAAATAACTTCCATAATGGAGTTGACTTTCTTTGTGGCCAAACCAGCTATTTGGGCAAGAAACTGCCCTTGGCTTGAATGCTGACAGTATGCTGCCCAAACCGGACAAACAGAATACAAGGAAAACTGACTGCTGAACCTTGCCAACAGAGGGCTGGACAATATTTTAAAATTTCCTGATTCTCAGAAATGTCTGTTAGATATTTGAGGCCTATATGCCAAAGCTGGATGCCCCAACATTTCAGAAGAACCTAGGCAGACTGTCCAGGCAGCCAACTGTTTCTGTCATTTCTTTTAATTTTGGAAGTTGCTGCTCTGTACTTCCTGTTTTCTTAGGTAATACTATATCCTTCTCAGGTCTTTCATGGGATTAAAGACTAGATAGTTACAGTTTTCCTTAATCATGGAAGAAAGCAAATTAGGTACAAAACTTTGAACTCCTCAGGAGAGTATGGCTGATCTAGTATTTTCTCCACTTTGCCAAATACAAATTGACTGGACATTGTGAATGTGTTTTTTATTTGATGATTGTTCTTGTTGTATATAGTTTCATTTTGTTAAGGTTAATACCTTTCCTTTCTATTTGGACAATACATAATAATTATTCTTACTGTAAATAGTTTTACTATGTTGAAGTTAGAACCTTTCCTTTTTAATTAGACAAAAGGGGGATTTTGGCAGGGTTCTGTGCTGTTCCCTTTGCAAGAGGGGGCAACTAGGCACAGAGTCAATGACACAGCCCCTGGAAGGATGTTGAAACAACAAGCTCAGTTTATTCAGTAAGAGGAAAGCCTTCTATACCCTCCATCCCAGCCTGGGGCTGCCCTGGCCCATGGGGTTTCAACCAGGGTGAGCAAATGAAAGAACAGGGGACACAAGAGACTGACAGCAAGACAGTATTCTGATCAAGCCACCAAACTATTTTCCTCCACATGGCTTATATAGCATAAGAGGGGAAGGGGCAGGAAGGAGGGAAGGGGAAGGGACATGGAAGGCGTGCAGAACGTGGGAGATGTGCAGGTCATGCAACTGCAAGAAGTCTGCTAAGGTGACTGGTCAGGGGCCATTTGTTCTGTTTCTAGGCTACCTGACCATGGAATGCTCTTTACATTTGGTTGCCATGGCACCTGACTGTGGAATGTTCTTATCTTTGGGAGTCTCTGGTTAGTAAACAGGTGTTACTGCTCTGGGGAAGGGCGGTGGTCTTATGACTTGTTCTCTGGCCTAGCTACTACTTTCCATGGTTCATGTTTGGTTCCTGAAATCTTGGCCCTTACATGGGGCAAAGTCTGATGAATAGGCATCAGCTGTGTGACATGGCTGCCTCTCACTGGTGCAGGTCGTCTCCAGATTGTGTCTCAGCTGCTGTTGCTAAGGCCCTTAGGCAGACCCAGGCTCTCAGGAAGTATCTTAATACTGGTTTGGGCCAACAGGCCCTCAAGCTTGTTAGAGCTGGGTCATCCTACAGGAAATGTTACAGGAATTTTGTCTATGTTGTGGCCTGATGTCCAATGGACTCAGATGTTGGTTCAAGAGGTGGGGTTCACATTCAGCTTGTTAGAATGGATCATAGAGTTCCCTGGCAGACTCAAGACAGAGAGGCCCCTGGGGAAGAAGAGGTGGGACAGAAGTTTACATGGGCCTTTTTGAGCTGGGAAGTGAATGGTGGCATTGTGTTTTGTGGTACTTTGCAATTATTTCAGGTTTTATCTTTAATATTTGTCCCTGGGTTTTATTGGTGAAATTATTAGGGCCACTCCATGTAGTTAAAAGGGAGGTTTATTTTTTGCGGTAACTTAAAAATGAAGGGATAGGTAAGTTGTAAGGTCTGGCAAAGGTATGGCAGTCCAGTGGTATTCTCTGGAGAACTCTGCTTGGTCTACCTCCAGTGTCCAGGGTCCAGGTACCAAAGAGAGCCACCGCATCTGGAACTCAGGTCTTCAGCATCCTCTTTCAGCCCTGCCTTGTAGGCATGACCATTACCAAAGCCTCAATGGGGGTTGGAACTTCCAGGCCAAGGCTGGAATGGCTACCCACTACAGAGTTTTATTTTATAATAAATTGTAAAAGAAATCACATTATGGGACAGTGCTGGAGAGCTTCCCTGTGTGGAGCTGATGAGGAAAAGCTGGTAGGCTGATCAACCCAGCTACTACGCAGGCCCAGAACTAGGATTAAGAGGTAGCCCACCCCAGTATCCACTTCATCTATGAGATGCTGAAGCATGTTAAGAGGCTAGTTCTGCAGATCCAAAGCTGCAGGATCTCCATGACACAGGGCAACAATAGGATGTCCAAGAGGAGTCACAGTGAGGGCCAGTATTGATAGTGTAGCAGGAGTCAGAGGCCTCCAACTAGAGAAATGACTCATTACAATGAACACTTACAAGTAAAGATGTATGGATTAAAGGGTATATAATGTGCAATTCATTGGGCCACATAGAAGCTTCCACACTGAGACTTATTTATTTATTTTTATTTTTCAGTTTTACTTTTAATTTTTGGGGTGGATATTTCAAGGGCAGAAAGTAGAAGAAAGACAATGAGAAGGTGAGTGGGATTGGGATGCATGATGCAAAATCCACAAAGAATCAATAAAATGGTAAAAATTTTTAAAAAGTAGAGAAGCTAGTAGACAATTGGCTCTAATAAAATTAAAGTAGAATGAACAAAATGGCCCTAAATTATTTACTTTTTTATAGGAACCTCCTATGCATTCTTTGGTCTGATTATCTCCACTTTTAAAAGGAAGTATTTATGTTTAATTAATTTAGTGATGTTGGACTCCTAGCCTTATACACCATTCCGACTTTCCTTTGCTTCAGAATTTTATAGCTGCCTCCTCTACATCATCTTTCTCTAGAGATTCCAAGGTTCAGCTCACAAGTTACAGTAACAAATTCACATAGAATGGGAACTAAAGTCACGAAAACAGACAGGCCATATTAGAGTGGTGAGGGAGGCCTGGACAGGTAATTGTATTTAGAATATTTTTTAATTAATAATTTTTTCTTTATTATTATGTGTTTTAAATTTTATACATCAGCCATGGGTTCCCCTGTCTTCCCCCCTCCCGCCCCCAACCCCACTTTGCCCCCAGCCCCTCTCCTCCATTTCCATGTCCTCCAGGATCAAGGCACCCCTGGGGATTCCATTTAAACCTGGTAGATTCAGTACAGGCAGGTCCTGTCACCTCCTTCCAGACTGAGCAAAGTGTGCCTGTGTAAGCGCAAGGTTCCAAACAGCCAGCTCATGCACTAAGGAAACATCCTGGTCCCACAGACTGGATGCCTCCCAAACAGATCAAGCTATTCAATGGTCTCACTTATCCAGAGGGCCTGATCCAGCTGGGGGTTCCACAGCCTTTGGTTCATAATTCATGTGCTTCTATTCGATTGGCTGTTTGTCCCTGTGCTTTTTGCAATCTTGGATTCAACAACTCACGCTCTTCCAGACCCTCCTCTTTCTCGACAGTTGAACACCTGGAGCTCCACCTGGGGGCTGGCTGAGGATCTCTGTGTCCACTTCCATCAGTTGTTGGATGAGAATTCCAAGATGACTGTTAGGGTGTTTGGCCATCTGATCACCAGACTAGGTCAGATCAGGCTTTCTCTTGACCATTGCCAGCAGACTACAGAGGATATATCATTGTGGATTTCTGGGGACCTCTCGAGCACTCTGCCTATTCCTGGTCTCATGTGGTCTTCATTTATCATGGTCTGTTATTCCTTGTTCTCCCTTTCTGTTCTTGATCCAGCTGGGATCTTCTGATCCCCTAAGCTTTCTTTCCCTCAAATCTTGCCCTTCATTACTCCCACTAGAATATTCTTATTGGTGATTATGAAGACTGATAAAAAAGAATAAAAGAGAGTAGATGCCTTTGTTTTTTAAAATTGTCACTTGAATTTGACACTTTGTCTTATATGTTTCTTTGAGGAAGCCTAAGATGCTTTTGATTTAAATATCTGTCTAGGGAATCTCAGTGTACTTACTCCGGAGATTTCAGTGTGAATGGGAGAAACAGCATCTATTTTTGGCTCATTCTGATCCTCAGTTTGTCCATGCCAACAAAACAAAACAACCCCCCCCCCAAATAAAACCTAATAGCAAATAGATACATGAATAAGTCATTATATAATAAATAAATCTCTAAGATAAAATACCCCTTTAATGTCTATACTCATTATCTATTTTGCATTTGCTGACATTGACATTTGACTTTAACTGGTGAGTAGACATTTACAAATGCTCTATCACCTCTTAGGTAGTTTTCTTAAAGACCTTTTCCTAAAGTGCAGTGGGTAGAGTGGGTAGCTTCACCAAAATGTCAGGAGCTCGGCCTGGAGGGATGGCTCAGTTACCGAACTGCTTGCTGTGCGGGTATTAAAACTTGGTTTCTGATCACAAGAACCCACAATGAAAACAAAACCACAAATGGATATAAATGTGATGCCAGCACAGAAAAGGCAGAAGCAGGTATATCCCTGGGTCTCACTGACTGGCCAGTGTTTGTAAATTTGTGAGCTCCAAGCCAAGGAGAGACCCTCTCTCAAAAATTAAGGTGTGGGGCTCCAGAGAAAGAGAGCTGAAACATCCTCTACCACTCACAGGCCTGTCACAGGTATGGATGGTCACATATCCCTTCATATGAATGAATGCATGCACACATACAAAGCCAACTTCACATAAATTCTAGAAAACAAGTTCTCTTAGCCAGCTGTATAACCCCACTGATAAATCAAAACCTCTGATGACTCAGTCATGTACAGAGACTGTGGTAGGTAGGACTGTGAGAAGATTGTCAGATCCCAAAGAAACCAAGGAAAAGACTAACTCAGTACCCGTGGCTCCTCCCAGCACCTCTTACCAGAGGCCCCTACCTTAAACTTCTCCAGCGCATAAGGCTGGGTTTCCCTTCCCCCAGCTTCTGATTTCTATATGATTCAGCCATTTGGGCCATGTGCTCTCTTGGCTCTTGGCTGGCTTACTCTTGCCTCTTGATTCAAGGCTCCTCTCTTAGTCAACTTGCCCACTCTTCTATCTCTTCTTCTATCATTCTTACCCTCTCTCTCTCTCTCCTCTCAGGGCTCAGTTCTGTCTGGACCCTCGGGATACCTCTGGCTGTACTCTACCTGATTTCTAAAATAAAACCCTTCTCCTCAACTATAGTTTGGAGTAGTCATGTCCTCAATTTCACTCAAAGATGTACTCAGAATCTGAGACCAGTGTACCTGTAGTACAAATTTCTGCCTTCCCTGTGGAGGAAGGACTGTAGCTTTAATAAATTCATTTTAGACCCCTCCCCCTCCACTGATGAAGGTAAAGTGATTCTGAGAATGTAACTGAGTCCCTTGGTCAAAGGGGACATTATCTGGATAGGTCTGTCACAATCAAGACAGTAGAAAATCAACTAGACCTTTCTGTTGGAGATAACTCTTTTCTGACTTTGAAAACAGAAGAAACCATGTTTTGAGTTGCCAGTGTAGGTCTCCAGGTGATAAAGAAGGAGTGGAGAGCTGTGCCTGGCCAACAGCTCCAGGGAACACAGTGAACTCGTCATAAAACCACAAGAAAAAAGTCTGCCAAGATGCAGTGAGCTGGGAACCACTTCTTCCCCTGTGGAGCTTCCACATGGGAAGGCAGCTGGCTGAAGCATTGATATAAGGCTTCCAGGACACAGAAGTAAAGAAAAGTCAGCTTGTACCAGACTGATGACACAGAAAACTTGAGAAAGAGTGAGTGCATTATATTTTATTTTATTTTTTCCCCACCCATGAGTGCATTTTAATTCCATACGTTTGCCATTCATTCCACACCAAAAGAAAACTGTTACAGCTACTAAACCCTAGTAGATACAGTTTGGGCTTATGAGGAGGGTCGCTTTTGGTCTCCAACTAGTTATAATTTTTTATGTTTTATAACAGAATCAGTGAGACACAGAGATTTTAGGATTTGTGTGTGAGCTGTGCCCCAGAGACTCAGTGATGAAGGCTTGGTGTCCATAGAGCAGTAGCAGTTTTGGAGTGAGACACAGCCTTGGTGGACATATGTTATTCCACCAGCCATAAGGTGAGAGCAGTGCTCCTCCATGCCCCTTGTCTGCTATAATTGATACTCTGACTCCCCTTCCCCAGAGAACACAAACCTACCTAAGCCATGGACTGAAAACTCAAACTCTGGAGTAAAAAAAAAAAAAAATATTTTCCTTCTTTGATCTATAAACTGTAGACTAGTTAACAGTTGTTTACATTAAAATGTTTAACTATTTTGAACAAAACTGACCTTTAGAAAATGTTATATTAGCTAAAACTGTGTGTGAGGTAAGAGTTATGCTAAAAGAACTACATTTTGAGTTAGTAATAGAACAGTCTGTAAGGATTAGGTTAGAATGAAATCCCCCATATCTGCATGGAGTCTATAGTAGAATGGGTTTCAGGAATCTCTCATGTACCTTAATATACCCACAACAATATAGATGACTGTATAAATATGGATATACAGGTGCACATGAAGATAAATATCTTTACGTTTGCCCATTTAAAGCCACTGGGTTTGGCTAGCTGACGGAGTCTAAGGGAGACTCAGGGTTTGTCAACGCAGTTTTCACAGCTGCAGATACAGGAGAGAACTATTGCTTGTGACTGAAAATAGAGCCCTAGGTCAAAGCTACACCGAACCTTCCAGCCTGGGAAATCCACTCTGGCTTAGCTATATAATGAAATTTATGCCATTGGTTAACTATAATATATTGAGGTACCTTTTAAAATAGGTTTTATGTATTCAGTAGCTCATTTATGAAGCCATATCATTATTGTTCCTACTGGTTTCCTCCTGTCTCCTCCTCCACCTCCTTCTCATTCTCATTCTCTACTCCTCCTCCTCCTTTTTCTGTGCTTACAGAAGAAAAACAAAATTTTTACTTAGATGAAACCATAATTTTTACATTAATTTTCCCAAAGGGACTTTAAAACTATGAGAATTTAACTCTTCATGTTTAGAGCCTAAGCTACACACACACACACACACACACACACACACATATACACACACACCAGCCTACCCACCCATCTATATCTACAATCAAAATAAAGTGCTTGAAAAGCATTCTCTGTTTTACATGAAATTTTAAAACCCCACAAGTCCATCATGATAATCAGATACATTGGCCAACTCTGCAATGAAAGTATTTTTCAAGCTGTCCACAGCCAAAATATAGAAGGACGGGGAAAAATGGCAATGACAGTGAATGCTTAGGAATTTATTTATACATTTTATATATAATGAGGAACTTTGCTGTCTTTCACCAAAGATGTTCTGTAGACCAGAAGTTTTTACATCACCTGAGAGTTTATAGAAAATGCAAATGGCTAGGCTCCATTTAAGTCTGAAGGAATCAGAAACTTCCGTGGTGAGGTCTTGAAATTGACACTGTTACTTGCTTTCTGGGTGACTCTAATGGACCTAGAAACATGGAACAAACTATATTCCCCCCATCCCACCCCTCAGTTTTCAACACAGTCTCTCTACTCAGTATTATTATTAAGGATGGCTGTGAAGGCTTAACTGACAGTGTCCAATCTGGGAAGAGACATGTCTGGATATACTAAAAAATTGGGGACACTAATACAAGAATCTAATTACATAAATAATATGAGAACAAGTCTCAACCCTAGAAGTACAAGAGTGATAGTACCTTTGCTTACTCTGGGACCGCTTTTCCTAAAACAGAACTAGAATGGATCTAATTTATGGGTCGCCAAGGAGTGAGCCACCATGCAAGGTGAGTCTGCGGGTACAGAGCTGCCAGAGATACCACAGGAAGCAGAAATGTGGGGATATAAGCCCCACTTCTCTTCTTAGTGTAGCCTCTGGTCTTCCACAGTATCCGTGACTGCCTCCACTTGCCCAGAAGATGAAAAGGAGAAAAGACTGATGCTATAGTACCTTGTAATTAAGAAAGTACAATAGGCTCTCAACTCTGCACTTTGATTGGTTGTGGTATTCTATAAGGGTCTTTGCTACAACAAGAAGATTCCTTGATGAGGGTTGAGAACTACACTCAAGTGTGAGTGTAAGGACAAATATTTAGAATTAAGTTAGGGGTCATTTGTGTTTAATAAAGTGCTGGCTGTAGGTTTTTTCCCAAGATCCATAACTTCAGTAGCACTGAGTGGTTCACTAGGTTTCCTATATTAGCCATGATTTCCCTCTTTTTGAGCTGGTATTGTGTCTAATTAGGGCTGTTGGTTGCTGCTAAGGTATGTGTGCCACTACAGTACTCTTAGAGTTATGTTGGTCATTGTTGTGGTTCATAGGTTTTACACCTGGGTAGGATTGTTCGTTGATTTTCCATTTTTAAGTTTACATAGCAATTCCTGGTATCATTAATGCTAGTCCACATGGAGGAAGCATTCAGTTAAGTCACAACTCAGGGCTTTTTGAATTCTGTATGAAGGGCATGATGATGTCTTCAGCAATGGGGATTTACCTTCTCCCTCTAGATGGCAACAAAAGCAATCACAGTAGACTATAGAAGATGATAGAGCTTTGGGATTCTCTTGGACAACACTGACCATCAACTCAAAAGAGGGATTGCCATATTTGGTGCTGTGGTTTTGTTATATAAACTTCAAATCTTTGAGGGAACATTGTGGGCCCAGATGGGAAAATTTCATTTAAACTATATATGCATATTTATTTATTGACTTACATGTGCTGTAGGTATTTCTAGGTAATTTAGTAAGGGTAGTATTCCTCATGACTTTTTTCAGACTTCCTCACTGTTATTTTATACTGCTTTTGCTGTATACGTATCCCTCCCTCTCCCCAGTTCGAGTCCCCACTTTCCCACTTCCCTGATAAGATCCCTTGTACTGCTGCTCCCCTCTCCATTGCTCCCCCACTCCTCCCACCCCAGGATTGGTTCCGTTTTTCTTTCCTGGTTTCTGTAGTTACTCCCATATAGGTTCTCACATCTGAAGATGAGGAGATAGGAGCTTCAGATGAGAGAGAACTTGCAATCTCTTTCTTTATGGGTCTGGGTTACCTCATTCAATAGGATCTTTTCTAGTTCCATCCACTGGCTTGCCCAATCACAATACATCTACAGTACAACTCTTCCACCCAAGGTTCAAGGAACACTGTGACAGAAAAGCCAGAAATATAGTAAGAGCCAGTGGAACAGAGAGTATACTGGGAGATGTGTCTCCTAGATATGTCAGAAATTACAGGCATAAATTCTCATCCACATAACTATCTAATCAGGATCTGAAAAATAGGACATATCAAAGTGAATACAGGAAAGACTACAAGGTCTTAAACCCACACAAAGAGCTGTAAGCAACTAAGGAACATTGGGAGCAGGAGAAATAGTCTTCCTAAGAGAAGGTCATCCAATACCTAATGATCAGCCATGAAAACATGCACAACTAACATAAAGACTGAGCACACTGTATTTATGTATTTAGGAATGTGGTGTGTGTGTATGTGTGTGTGTGTGTGTGTGTGTGTGTGTGTGTGTGTGTGTGTGTGTGTAAAACAAGAAATAATGGAAAAGGAAGCCATGAATTTGAAATAAAGAAAGGAGAAATATATGAAAGTTTGGAAGGAGGAATGGAAAGAAGAAATGATGTAATTATGACTCTTAAAGAAAAACAATTTCAAAGAGAAAGAAGGCAGAGTAAAGTCAGTGTAGACAAAGAATCTGAGAGCAAATAGGTTAATACTCTCAAAAATGGTTAATTTCAATATCCAAAGTTGTTTAGAAATATAGATAATGGAGCAGGAAGCTCCTTTGCTTGATTCCAGCTTCCTTCCATTTATAATGAAAACAGAAAATACTGCAAATTCAGCAGTAACTGGAAACACTACAGAAAAATTCATGAAAAGAACGTATAACACAATTCAAATATTGAGATTGCCTGGCTTCTGGAAACATGCAGTCAATAGTTTAGATTATTTAGTTACACTAAGAATTTTAAATTTCCTCCAGATTCAAGCATGACCTGTATACAAACTGGTGGGTTAAACAGTGCCCACGTGGTGGCTGGAATGTGAACAGGCAGCTATGGGCTCCTGTGCCAGTGGGTAGGTATTATGTGAGGAGAATCAAGGTCATGGCTACCAAGATCTATATTTCTTCCACTTTGATTGATGTAGTATCTACAGAAACGTTTGCATGTGCTAATTCTGATGAATGTGTATTGTGCTGTTAGCACATCTTTTAATTGTTCAGCTAATTGGCCTTGCTCTTCCTGAATTTCTTTGCAAATTCAGAGCAATTATCTGAGACCTTGTTGTGGCAGCTTAGTCCGGCAAGATATGTGTTTTTGTGAACCACTTAAAATAAACCTGACTTGTTGAGCACCTGTCTTTACTTGTCTTGCTTGCCCCTTTCAATTTAGAGAGGACTCTTAGAGGTAAACCACAGGAAGACTTGCACATGAAAATTCCCTGAGGTCAAAGCTTATAGCTGTGCCAGGTTGGAGACTCCAGGCATATGACAGCACTTTCGGAGATGGATTTTTATGGTGCCTGCCAAGTGGGAATTGAAGATAAGCAAAGCAAATGCTGGGCTTCTAACAACTTTACTTGCAAAGGTGAAAAATGAAGAAGCTTCTAATTAACAAAAATGGTTTGTAACAACAGTTTGAGTTCCAAATCCTGTGGTTGGGAATGCATACATATGGAAGTGCAGTTCAGTTCAGTTGCCAGAATTTACAATCCATTTCCTCCCTGTGGTGTTTGAATCCATATGGGCATTAGGGAGGCCCAATTATTGTCAAAGAGGCTTCCGTATTTATGGAACAAGATGGTTAAACTTGGGGCAGCTTGTGAAGAGGTACTTCTGCACAGTCCCAAATTCTATAACCCACTTAGCTAAAGCAGATATCTAATAGGTGACTTCCATAAAGGGATTTTTTTATTAAAGTATGATATTTAATATGTATTTTAGAATATTTGGGAAAACTTACAAACATTTTAGGTACTCCAGAAAAATCAAATTTTAACATTTAAAAAAAATTTTTTAAAGCTTGGAAATCCTCCTATCTAAAGAAACTAATCTGTAAAAACCCGAGATCTATTTATTTTTACTCTAGTATTAGCATGAGTGTACTGTGTAAATCTGAATAACAATGTATCAACAGTTTTCTATGGAGATGTAAACTATGAAACTATAATGTTCTGTTCTTAATTTAAATACACAAGGATTTCCAGACATGTAGGGGCTAAGCAATAGTAATATTTTAGCAAAACTATAAGTGTGCTTTAGTTCCTTTATACATGTGTATATATATATATGATCATGTGTATGCACAGGTGTGTGCATGGATGTCTTCCTCTGTTGCTCGTACCTTATTGTGTGAGATAAGGTATGTCATTGAACCTGGGTGTCACTAGCTCAGCTAGACCAATTCTCCCTTTCTCGGCAGTCATTAGTTTCCTGTAGTTTTTTATCTAAGGATGAGACCCTCTGAGATTTTCCCTTCTTCGTTAGCATGCCTATTGATATTGGCATTGGTCAGGTCTAGTTTATGTTCCATTTTAAGAAAGGCAGTCTCACAGAAGACTTCCTTGTAGTCTGGCTCTTAGAATCCTTATGCCTGTCCATGGTATTCCCTAAGCCATAGATGTAGGAGCTGTGCTGCAGATCCCAAGGATGATGATCATGTTAATTGGTTACCCAATACAAAGTTTCAGCCTTGAAACCATACACACACAAACAAAACTAGACCCAGCAGGTCATATAAATGCATGCATATATACATGTGTTTGTATGGAAATGTTTGTATGTGACAATAATAACCAACTAAAAAGATTATTAATTTGAGAGTAAGGTGGAAAGGACAGGGGAAGGGGGTTGGACAGAGGGAACATAAGAGGTGCTGGAGAAAAGGAAAGAGGGAAGTGGTATAATTATATTTTAATTAAAATTTACTTGAAAGAAAGACTATGAAGTTGGTTGAATAGGAAGATAGAGTAGGAGGATGGCTGGAATATAATCAAAATACATTCTATTAAACTTTCAAACAACTAATTCAAACAGACCATTTGGCCAGCATGATGGAAGAATTTGTTATCTCCACTCCTTCTTGCCCAGCACTGCCATAAGAGTGCCTGGCTTTTTATATGAGTGCTGAGATTTGAACTCAGGGTTTCACACTTATGTGGCAAACACTTTACCAAATGAGCCATCTCCCCAGCCTCTTTATAGTTCTTAGTGTGTGTGTGTGTGTGTGTGTATGTGTGTGTGTGTGTGTGTGTGTGTGTATTTAACTTTGCACTTCCTTGTTATCAATTAAAGCTTTCCATATCACAGATTGCTTTTTCAGACATTAAGAGATGTCACAGTAGGTGAACCACATAGGTGAATTTTATATGGTTCTGCATGTATTTGCAAAAATAATCCACAAACAGATCTATGTTGACTTTTCTTTGGATTTTGAACATTTTATTCATTTTGAATTTAACACAGCTTCCATGTTTTAGAATAAGCAAAAATGGTTTGCATACATTTTAAAATTCAATTGGAATTTTACATTGTTATACTTGCTGATATTTAGATTTCTTTAATAAAACCCATTATTAGTGGTGATACAATTAGAATGGAGACATGAACAACCATGAGTTTATAGAGCTGTTTTGTTAAGATCACATTGATTTCACGATGTTAAATTTGGGAAGTAACATTTGATATACATGCTGGAATCAAAGTTGCTTAAGCTTTTCAATGACCTTATCTAGCTTGAAAATATTAATTGGGCCAATTCAGAGATTCTCTTAGTTCATTTTTAATATGTTCTTTCATGTCAGAATAGGGTGTCTCTGCTAAGTGGATGCTTGAAAGCTGATGTGCAGGTCTTACAGATGTGTTATTAGAACCAGCACCATGGGAAAAAAGGAGATAGATTCAGAATTGGCTGGTAAAATAAACTGCATGACAAGGCCAGTTCAACCCCTAAATCAGCCTCATGTTTTAGGTTAATGGCTTTGTGATGGGGTGTTTGTAGTTATCTTTGACAGCAATGCAGCCAGTTGGTTTTGGGGAGGCCATTGCTGTATCCCATCATTATTTGGCTGGAAATTTTGTTGTAACTTCTGGCCCTGCTTTGCTGAACTGAGATATCTCCTCTGTGTTTCTGCTATGTAGGAATTCTAGGGTCAGGTTTTATGTTAAGTCAGGATTAGGAGGACTGTTCAGTCAAATGGGAAGTACTATCAGTGCAAATATTAGGAGATGAGGAAGGACACAAATTATGAAAGAAATATAATGCTAATCATTTTTCACGTTCTAAAGCTGCCATGGATATTTCATTTTTTTTGATGATGGGTAAGTGCACAAAAGTATATTCAATAATGAAAGTGTAAAATCCTCAGTAAAGCTCTATAGCTTCAACATGGCTATTCTAACTGAATATAAGTGTGTTGGATGTACAGACTTTGGGTTCAGTTAATTGCAGTGGTGTGTGATGTTTTTTACTTGCAGGCTTTTAATATGAAACTTATAGGAATTCCCATAATGAAAAAGAGCAAGCATGTTTCTGACAAGACAGTATTAAAATTTTCTATTCTGAACCTGCTTTGGTGAATGACGGAAGTCCTCATCACAAACAATCAGTAAGCATCGCTCTCCTGGCCTCCTCTCCCTCCCTTCCTTTCCTGTTTTTTTTCTTCTATTTTACTTTTCCCATTTCACAAAACAAAAAAATGTATATATGAATACACTTCTTTCCATTTCCATTGGCTGTGTAAACTTTTATCAAATTCTAGTGTGGGTGCACCAGTGATATGGCCAAGTTAACTGAAGACTTGTTTTACAGCAAAAAGTACTTAACAAAAAAATATTCATTGAGACACAATGTGTGAGAATAGAATGTACAACTATTAAAATAAGTCATTACTATTAGGAAGCAATCAATTGTATTTTCCCTTTGGCTCAAGTTGTGGTATGCTAAATATTTCAGAACACTGGTTATTCTTTCCATGTTTGGCATGTTTTTACCTTATTTGGATTTTATTTCTACTTGTAGAAATAAAAGCTACTCATGTAAAGTAGGTTTAGTATAAACTCAGTGTTCACTTATTGTGACCCACTGATTCCTATATGAAAATATGTTTATAAATAAAACCTTCAATTTCATGTTAATTAATTCATGTGTAACAAGTGTATGTAACAGTGATGTTTTCTCAATAGTCACTATTTGGCTAAAAGTGATTTCCTAAAGCATAAATTATCAAGCAGAGTCTGGGATGTTGGCTCCCAAGATGTACCGTCTGTGACGCTGTAGTCATGTATCAAACTGAAAACATCAAAAAAGAAATAAATCATACTTCAGGATAGTCTGTCTTCACCTCAAACATATAACATCCATGAGTTCTAAGGTAGGTTATATGTACTGGAAAACTTGACTATAAATTATTTCATACCCAGTGATTCAAATCATTGAGTACACCATATGAATATGAAATTCGTGCATTTGCATGTGTGTGAATCACACATATTTTCATGTGTATGATTGTCTATGTTTGTGTGAATGTGTGTGTATATGATTCTAAAAATTTATTATATTATGTATTATATTATTATGTTATATTATGCACCAAGAAAGTTGCCTCAGTTTGAGCTTTGACACTGAGAGAACTCAGAGAAATGATAAATAGGTAAGTTATATATAGATGTTTTCCTAATTTGTTTCTTGTTCCAGCTATATTTAAAAATAAATTGAGATGTTGAAGGACAGTTTTGAGTTACTAGTTCATACTTACTGCTAAGAACTGTATTTATTGACTAAAACAACGTTCAATTATTTGTCTCACCATGGCTATGGCTATAGTTGGGCAACTTTACAGGTATACTTATTTTTATTTTGCTTGTCTTGTTCACTTTAATTGATTTGTTTCCTCCTCCTGTCCTTCTCCTTCCCTTAATCCCCCTCCCTCCTCCTCTACCCCTTCTTCTTCCCCCTTCTCTTCCTATTTTTCCGCCCCTTCCTCTTCCTCATCCTCCATTCCTCCTCTCCTTCTATCTTACCCTTCCTATTTCCTTCTCTACATCTTCTATTCTTCCTTCTCTTCTTTTGGTGTTGGGTACTGAAGCCAAGGTTTCACACACACTACACCACTGAATCACACAGCAAGCCCCAGGAGGTTTTATTAAGCGGCGTGTCATAGAAAACAAAATGTTATATTTCACACCCATTTTATGTCTATGAATTCAAGTTAAAATTCCTTTAAAATCAGGACAGTGGAGATGACAGCAAATTTGGTGTGTTCATCCTTATGTGTGGTTTCTCTGCTCCAGGATCAAGGAAGATTCCTGTGTACAGAAGACCTCATATCACTCTAATCAGAGATTTGTACTTACCATCATGAAGATGTGATATTGAAAGTACCACTTAAATTTGATGTTTCACATTAAAAAGTTGATGTATTCTGCTCAAGTTTAAGTACTGAACAAATGGTAAAAGTTGATATGAGTAACACAAAATAATTATTAGTCAAATGTTCTTATAACATTTATTTATAAATAGAATCTCACACTCCTTTTGATTTTTCATTGTACATTATACATTATTGAAATGTATAAGTAATTTAAAAAATATTTCTTTAACTGTTCATTATTGAACATTTTAAGCTTTGTTTTTAATAAATTCAAACACTGACAATCCTGACAAGCATCTCAAAAATATAAAAACAATATATATATATACATAATATATATATATATTAGCCCTTCTCTGAGTATTTTAGTGCCATTGTTTTATTCAACTTATATGCTCATGACAAAAAGTAGTATTGGTTCTATATCACTATATTTACTCTTGTAGGCTATTTTTAAGTGAACATATAAATAAGCTTATTTAATTTATTTACTATTTTAGTGATTTGAATAAAAATGGGAAACTTGTGCACATAGGAAACCTTTTCTGCTCTCTGCTTTTTATAATAAAATCTCATGCCTCACTGTCCATCAGTCATCCTTTTTGCTTGTTACATGCTGTACCAGCACACTGGCTTTATCTCAGTCCGTCATGTGTAAATGTTAGTTAAATGCTAAGGCTAACTAGTACTCACAAATATCTGAGTTCTCCACTTTGTGGCATGCTGTACAATTTCATTCATACAGATAGGACCTAATAATTACATCTGCTACTGGATCTGAGCTGAAAGTGGTATGTGATGCTTCCAGTCAATCTTCAGAAAGCTCTAGTCTAAGCTCATGATGTCCTTTGTTTTTAAATCTGCTAGATGAAAGGATTAGGCCATGCATGACCACATAGAGCCAGGTATTCTCCCTGTCCTCAGTCTGCTTTTACTATTCACTAGAAAGTGATCAGTAAAGAGAGCCAAAATCAAGATCCCAGGTTCTCTTAGGTTAATGTAATACAAGGACATCGTTAGTGTCAGCCTGACCACACTATGATCGATAAATACAGCTAATAAAACATTGTGTATATGTTTGTGTCTCTCAGATTTTATATAGATACATAAAATCACATATATGACATATACAAAACAATATATATGCATAAATATGTGCATATGTGTATATAAACACACACATACATGTCACTGGAGAATAGAAATGAAACTGTCTGGGGGAACCAAGAAGACAGGGTAGAAAGAAAAGATTGAGGTTCTTGGGAAAAAATGTGTTCAATAGGTACTGGTGTGACAGTGCCTTATATAACCCAGAAACATGGATAATAAATATATACGTGTAGCTGGATAAATCTTTTCCACTCACAGATACCCAAATAACCAGTCAGAGGCTTAATATTATTTACAAACTGTATGGCCTATGACAGGTTTCTTGCTAGCTAGCTCTTTCATCTTAAATTAACCCATTTCTATTCATATATGTTTTGCCATGTGGTCCACATTCCACCCTCTTCTCCCTCTATCTTTTTTGGATTTCCCACCTGGCTCATCTCCTGCCTTACCATAGGCAAAAGCAGTTTCTTTATTAACCAGTAGTAGCACCACACATTCACAGCATACAGAAAGACCATACCACAGCAGATGGGTTTCGGGCTGGAGAGGTGGCTGAGCAACTAAGAGTGCTTACTGCCCTTCCACAGAACTGGAACTTGGTCCTCAACACCCATGTTAGTCAGCTCACAACTGTCAGTACCTCCAGGGGATTTGAAATTCTCTTGTCTTCCAAGGGCACCTGCACTTACATATGCACACACACAAGACATATAGAGAATGAGAAATTATATATATATATATATAATAATTGTGTCTGTGTATAGCCAATAAGTAAATAAGTAGCATGTTTTGATTTTAATTTCAATGAAAATATAGCATTTATTAAATGGAGATAAGTATTTAATGTCTAATGTAATCACTATATATTCTCCTTAAAGGGAATAAAATAAAAATTAACAGAAAGAATTAGACTAGCCAGGCGGTGGTGGCACACGCCTGTAATCCCAGCACTCAGGAGGCAGAGGCAGGCAGATCTCTCTGTGAGTTGGAGGCCAGCCTGGCCTACAGAGCTAGTCCAGGACAGGCTCCAAAGCTACAGAGAAACCCTGTCTCGACCGCCCCCCCCCCAAAAAAAGAATTAGACTAAATATTCATGAAAGCATTGTCCCATATTTTTATTTTTATTTTTATTAACTCAACAAGTATTTCTTGAACGTCTGCTTTCTGGGTCTAGGTTATACAGTTCTCTAACCCTCACGGATTTTACCTTCTAACAAAAGAGACAGGCCACAGAAAACACAAAGAAGAATCAGCTGCGTATTCAAGGTTGGTGCGCTCTAGGGTAAAGGGAACACAGTGAAGGAGGTTATATGTCGAAGACTGAAAAGTGTTCTTCATGGGCTTGTGGGTGCTACATTTGGAGAAAGTAGGGAAAAGAGTACAGAGAATTTGAGGTGGATAAATAAGTGTACAGAAGGCCAAGGGTGGGGTTCCACAAGAAACAGAGCAGGTGGAGGACCGCTGCAGACATGAAGAGGAGGTGACTCCCCTCCCTTTGTCATCCCTTCCTGCCCACCCCTTTGCTACTGCATTTCCCTTCACAGTTCTTGTAGCCTCTGTTGATACTGCTTCTCCATCCTCCTCTTCCCTCCTTCTCCTTCCATGCTTTTTCCTTTTCCTTCAACTGTTCTTCTTTCTCCCCTTTCTTTCCCTCTGCTTTGTCAGTACTAGCCTTACACGGGCTACCAGGCACTCTTCTATGGAATTTCACTATTTTCTCTCCTTTTACTTTTTGAATTTGATAAAGTGTCCTAAGATACCAACCCTAGACTTGAACTCACTCAGTGGCACAGGGAGGCTTTAAGCTTGTGGTCCATCTTCCTTGACTTCCCAAGTAACTGTGATTATAAGCCTTTACCTCTAGGTTTGGCTCCTGGTATATCATGTAGTTTTGATTTATATGCTTATTGTTCATATTGCCCATATCTTTAGAATACAAACTCTACAAAGATCACATTTATTTTTGTTATATACATTAAAATAATTACATATCTATCTGTCATCTTATCAGTCTTCATTTTGTTTGCTAGTAGGTCCCATCTTAAATGTTTCATATAAAGGTAGTAGATTTTAGAAGGAAGTATATATTATGATTGAGATTTTGGAATTCTATTCTGATTCTCAGATGATGGTTCCAGTGAAATTATTAAAACTATAGCCAACAACTTTTTTTTTTCCCATTTGGACACACTTTGTCTCTCCTTCTCTTAACCATCCAATTTCTTTTAGAAACTATGATCATCTTCTATTCAAGTCCATCCCCTTGGCTCAGTTTACCTACATTTATACAAGCTGATTGTCTAGCTTGTTGGTCAGGAGCAACAGAGTCACAGTTTGTCTAACAAAAACTTGAAGAGTTGGTTCTTTCTCTTTCTTTTGTATTGAATCTTTAATTAAAAAAATACTTGTCAATAAAAAGCATCACATAGTGAAATTAACCAGACCCAAACTCTATACATCTCAACAAATGTCTACACAGTGAGGTGGGAATATGAAAAATCCCGTGCAAAGCTGTACAGCTTCACAATGGCTCTTCCTACTGGATGTATTCTCAATCTTTCAGTGATTCAAACAAGCATGATCAGATGGTCTCAGAATGAGGCAGACATGCATAGAAGGTGGTGTGAGGGGCTGGGCTGGAAACGGTTGCTTAACTCCTGTGATATCCATGTTTTTTCACAGTGGGGCTCTTCCACCATTCTTTACACTCAGGACTAAGCAGTTCTTCTTGCTAGTGTGGTTTGCTCTGGGCTTTTGTTATTAACAAACCCAGTTTCAAATCAACATAATATCTATAGCAATAATCAACCCACAATGTTGTTGTGGTCCCATGTTGATATAGTTTGAGCATTTCTTCTATCTGCTAAGGATACTAGGAAAGTCATTTGAAAGGAAATATTTATTTATATGTCAAAAAAAATTAACTGTTAACAATTCTAGAAGAAAAGATCATCTTCACCAAAATCTCAAGGAGCAAGTGATCATTTGGAGATATGCCATCTTATTGTGTGCTCCCAGGAAGGGTCAGGTGCTTGTCACCATGGCTCACAGCACAGACTGGAACAAAGTTCCCACAGCAGGGCTCAATTGGTAGAGATATAACCTTTTTTATGAATCTGACCTTTGAAACCAGCGGAGTGGGCAATAACCATTAACAGATCAAATATGAGAAATGTCAGGTGTGGAGCAAGCCTTGACAGAAGATATTTCATCAGCCTAAGCCTTGAACAATCACTGACAGGACCTGGGAGGCCATTCCACAGGCACCCTTCTCGCTTACTCTCTGTGATAAGGATGACAGGTCGCTTCTTTTAGTGGTGCCCTCCCTAGCTAAATGCTCAGCTACAAGATCAAATTGACTCAAGCACACCATAATTCTGAGAAATTACCATTGTGAGGTGACCTAGTTTTCTTCTTACTGCCACAGTGAGGGAGCCCTCATAGAGAAATAAGCTCAACACTTTCAAGTACTCGTCTGTATTTTTCTAAGCACTGTCTAGTGTGCAATGCTATTGCATATTCCTTCAGCCAGAGGCATCTTTAGCTAACTTCCAAATCTCCTTCCCCTATTGTTAAGCACTTCTCACAGCTTCAAGTTTAAGGTCACTATAGAACTAGCAACTGGGAAGCAGATAAAAATAGTTATTGGTGAGCAGAGAACACTTATTCTAACCTTCTTTGATGTTTATGTTTTCATTTTCTTTTTAATGCAGCTGCCAATTAACCAATTTGGTTATGAAGTGACAGCAGTAATCCCACTAATACAGTTTTATGGAGGTGATAACATGTTTGCATTGGCCTTTAATATCAGCAGCACCATCCGATATCCTAAGTTTATGTGCCGACTCAGGGCTAATCCTGTTATAGATCCAGTCATTGCCAAAGTGAGGAATCTCATTAGTGACTTTCTCACGAATGGCTTTAAGATGGACCTTGTTTCTGAACTGTGGGAGGAAAATTGCAGGGTGTTGCTCAGTCTGTGGCAGCAATCCCTGAGCTGTGGAAGTAAGCTATCCATCACTATCCTTGGATCAGAGGGGGACATATTTGCATGCATCATCTACCACCCAATAAACACTAACAAGTCATGATAAGGGAAGTTGAAGTGTAGGTTTTAGCTACAGGGAAATGAGATGTATACTAAAAGGGAAGGCAACATCTGACTTCTCTTCCTAACAGATACTTCTGTCTGCCTTCCTATGAAGTTTCATTTCCTTTGCACTCTTGTACTTTCATCCTGATGACACGGCTATTATTTTATAGCAGTTTCCAGCAGTTAATTAATGAACTGCACACAAGTGACATGACATCACCTTGCCCAATTATCTCTAGCATCTATTTTTACAGTACAAAGCACTGCCGCTTTGTGGGTTGTCTTGTTCGCAAATTGGCTCAGGAGGCATTTACTTTAATAGCCAAAACAATGCAACAGTAGTGCCACACTGGTGACATGAGATAATTGTAAATCACCGTGTGAGATCTCATAAAGCTCACCATAAAAGCCCTGGTGATATCATGTAATAAAAGTGCCCATTTCTACTGAGTTAAGCAGCTATCGCTCAGTTTACTGTGTAATCTCAAGAGCCCCTCATTACTTCACATACAGTGGGGTATGGTGACCACAGTAACCAAAGGATCTCTCTCTGTCTCTCTTCTGGATCTGTCTCTCTCTCTCTACTTCTCCTATATTTTGAATTTCTTCAAGCTGCTATTGATCTTCACTGTGCTTTTTCTCTCTAATCCACCCTCTTCCCTCTTTAGTCACCAGAGAGCTCCTGGCCTTTCATCAGGCTTATACCTATATCTTTGCTCCGTTTACATGTCGCTGTAACCACATTGATTATTGATTTTCCTTTAGAGATTGCTAGAGCAACCTCTGTTTAATTAAAAATCATTTCATGTATAAAAATACTTTCACAGTGCTGTATCTAGAAAGAGAAGCCAGGACAAAATTCTCTCCCCCCCCCCCCCATATGCCTCCAGATTCTGCCCACTCCCAGGCTGCTATAAAAACCTAAAGATTACTTTGGACATCTTATTACCTCTTCTCAAGTGCTGGGATTACAGGCTTAGATCACCACTCCCAGCTCTAAGCCCACTGGGAATCCATCCCAGGACTTTATGCATGCTCACCAAGCACTCTGCCACCCCAGTTCCCATTGACAAAACAAAAGCAATATTCTTTTTTAAGCAAATGATGAAAAGGCGTGGAATGCTTCTGTGGCCAATGGAGTCAGTGGGATGGTTTACAGCATCAATTGTGAAGATCTCCATTTTTTCACCAATTACTAAGTACTCTACATTTTCTCATAAAATGTATAAGTCTGCATAGTCTCCATCACTCTGTCACTTAAACATTCTTTAACCCTATTTGTATTAAGCAATGTCATATGTAGCTCTCATCTATCTGTCTCTATTTATCTATCATCTCTCTCTCTCTCTATATATATATATACATATATATATATATATATATATATATATATATATATATATATATATTATCACTAGTTTATTTTTTATGAAGCTGAATCATTTGAAATGAAAATGAAAGGAGCCTGGGGTATGAATTCCTACTACTTAGGAGGATATTGGTAGAAATTAATAATAATAAAAAATTACCACCCATGCCATATGCAGTTCAAATTGCTTCTGCTTTTACTAGTTTCCATTATTTCTGAGTATTTCTTCCTATTTTTCAAGAGATACGTTAAAGAATTTTTCCTTTGTTTTTAAAACTCTACCTATTGCTGTTGTTTTATCTGCAATAACTGTGTATGAGGTGTGCATTATGAGCCCCTTTCAAGCAAAACTACCCAAACTTGCTATTCTGAACACTATTTACACCTGCAGGAAGCTGCTTTCAGGAGCCTGTGTACCATAGCATAATGCAGTGGAGTTTTGAAAACTTCTCTCCTGAGCTTTAGAACTACTTGTTTAAGACCTGTGGGGAAACTAGCTATGTTATTTACTCCATTTCTATGCTTAGATTTGGTTTTGAAAGCAAAACAAGCATGAAGTGCCCGAATCTTTCAGACATTCATTAGTTCCCAGGGAATTGTGGCCAGTTCTAAAATCTAATCTACTAGCAAAACCAACCTAGGTTGGCTGGATAAAGTTGTTGAGAAGTGGTGATCAATCAAAGATATTGAGGTAACTCCTGCATGAGAATAAGGGTATGGCTTAGGAAGGCAAGGCACTACAAGTATGCACAACTTTTTATTTTGATTAAAATTAATTGTTAAAATTACTTAGAGCTGTTTTATAAGGAAATAGTTATTCTAACACAAAAAACAGTTACATGGTTTCCTTTTAGGTAGTAAGCTGCACTCTGTATTTCACTATGTTATAAAATGAGTATGAAATATATGTACATACACTTAAAATATTACAAAACATGAATATTTGGCTGACAAACCTTTACAAATGAAGAAAACTCTGTGTTACATGGTAGGTAATTTAACTCAGAGATTCAAATCTAGTATGTTGTGAAGAAACACATTTGTATACTTGCTAAATATGTACATAAAATGTGCACTTATGAGATAAGCAATTTAATTGGAACATAATAAATGTGTGCACATATTAGTTTTCATCTGGTTGACCTTACTATGGAACTTTCACATTAGAAATATAGTGAATTTCTAGTGTTTTACCTTTTTTTCTGGCAGTTTATAGTGGCATCAGATGATAGCTCACATTCAAAATAATTCAATGATTTATTATGCCAAAGTCACAGCTAGTATTAACGTACTTGGCAAATATAAATGTCTGGAAAGATAAACATCCAATTGGATTCAATAAATTGACAGCTGAGTGTTCACTGATAGAGGACAGACTGTGGGGATAGGGCTGATAAACACAGACATTACCTTACATTTGTTCAGAGCAGAGACAAATTTCTACACTATGGTGTACTTCTTCTTTTATAAGAAATTGCTACAAGAATGGTGTGCTATTCAAGCTTGTAATTGATAGGCTGAGGCAGGAGGGATAGCAAGCATGAGAGTGAGGTTACCATGGGCTACAAAGTGAGATTCTGTCTCAGGTAAAAGATGACGATGATGATGATGATGATGATGATGCCATTGAATGGAGAAGCAGATACTGTAACTATCAGGAATGTTGAAAATTGGTTTTGATTTATACCTTGCTGTGAGTAAGGCAATATATTTGCTATTATCAGACACAAAAATAAAATAGCATCAAAGAGACGGCTGTAATATCAGAAAATTAATGGGAGTATCCAGTTGCCTGATGTTGAGATGCCATTAAAAGTTCAAACAGAAAGACGTGAGGAATATAGGCATCTTTCACTTAATAACAATGCTGGAGGCCTCCACTAAGAGCCCAAGATGGGGTGCACAAGAAGGAGGGAACTCACTTTAGCCCTGCTGGACTTTCTGCTTCTCTCCTGCTGACTCCTCCCATCTAAGCTCCCACAAGTTTTATTTTGTAGATATGGACAGCAAATTACTTTCCTGTAGACTGTGTTCTCACCTTTCTCCAAAAGTGATTAAACACACAGTCATCTTGTTTTCATGGATTTATAGCAGGGCTTCTGTTAGCACTATTGATTCCTCAACTAGATAATTCTTAGCTGTGAGGACAGTCTGGTCCATCTATAGGATGATCCACTGTATTGCTGACTTCTATCCACTAGATTTTGTCTACATTTCACCTACATTCTGAGCATCAAAACTTGTCCATAGACATTGGCTAGAAGCCTAAGGGTCTCCAGTTAGAAGTGATTTTTATTAATAATAGTGTGGAATGACAGACTGTATTAGTAGACAAATAATGTGATTTTATGTAGGAGACACATAGTGAGGTTAGAAGTTACTGTTTAGTAGGTATGGTAGAGAAATGAAATCAGGTCAAGAGAGTTTTCTCCATTTGATTATGACCATGTAGCCTCAGCTATTTCTGTCTGCTACAGACACTAGGTTTCTTTCTTTCTTTCTTTCTTTCTTTCTTTCTTTCTTTCTTTCTTTCTTTCTTCCTTTCTTTTTTTTTTTTGATGTGCATGTGCATGTGGTGTGCATTCATGTATGTATATATGGGTGTGTTTGCTTTTGTGTGTGATGTGCATACATTTATGTGTTTATTGGCATATTTGCATATGTGTAGTATGCGTGCATATATGTGTAGTTGAGTGCTTTTGCTGGTGTGTGGCACATATGTCTGTGCAGGAGTTCATGTGTATGGATATGTGTAGAAACCATGTTGGTACATGTGACTTCCACCTATTTACACGGCTTCTGGGAATCCAACTTATTGTTTTCATGTTTGATTGCTCTACCCACGAAGAAATCTCCACATCCCTTTTCCCTGGATTTCTTAAGGGACTGTTCATCCAACTTGTGTCAAGATAAGCACAATTCAAACAGCCTGGAGAGGAAATGGGAGTTCTGCAGGTGGACAGGCCAAACCACATTAATGACTGCTCAGGGCAGTAGGGCCATGGAGTTCAGCTTGTAGAGTTATGTCTACAAATGTGACATAATTTGTGACAACAATAAAGGTATAGTCAGGAAACATAAATTTCCACAGCAGGCATGAAAAAGTTAACACTCAAAATATTAATAACTTCCCCCTTTCCTTCCTTTCTTACAAATACCAGCTATCAGGAATGTATTTTTCCCCCAGAGAGTAAGTTTTATAGAAATCTTTCTGGGTAGTACAGTAATATGAAATTAGAAAGTCTTTTTTATCAGATAATAATTCATCCTAAAATATAGTGCATCTCTAACACCATGAATTAAAATATATGTTGACAAAGAGATATTGCCTTTTACACTGGGTAATACACTTGTATGGATTTATGGTTAGTACATAATATTAAGTGGCCTGGACAGGGAGAGCTCATTGAGCTCTTGGGAAAGACTGTAACTTGCGTTTCCTGCTGACTTATGTTTTCCATGGCACCTTAATAAGATTTATGGAATATTTAGTCTTTGATTCTTTAATTATAATTGGCAGGTGTCCCTGAAGTTGTAAAGCAATTAGGAAGCCTAGGGTTATTTGCTTAAAACAGCAGCACTGGTGGACTTGCTTTTTTTGTAGGCTGTTTGTTATGTCTTCTTTCTATTCATTTATCATTCTAGATTGGATCTCTGAAGAATAGCATCCTAGCTGTGACCAGTACCGCAGGGCATAGACAAAGACAAGGAACCTGGAGAGCACACAGGTAATTTTATTGCACATAAGATTTGACCATTGGTGATAAAATTTAACACCTCACACTATGAACTGCTCTATAGTTGATCATTAAAAGTGGAAGCTGATTTGTTCTTAAAAGCCACTACAAATTTTAACTCTATTAATACTTGTAAGATATTAAAATATTCTATGTTTTAAAAAATTTCTTTGAATGGATGAACCTTCTTCTATATTTATGGACCAGAATTTTTAAACATAAACTTTTGAAGTAAAAAAGAATGGAAAAACAAATCCATTATCATGATTTATTATACAAAGACTCTTTGTTTTTATTCTAATTCAGGATGGAATTTTACAGTCTTCAAAGGGAGACATTTTTATAAATTTCATGAAGAAAGAACACTTATGTCAGTTCATTTTCCACAGTGTTTTTTCAGGTCTATCAATGTTTTTACAAATTATGATGTATGATAAATATTCTCAATGTTTTCATTTACTCAATAAATTTCTATTTCCTTATTCCCACGTGCTGGGTAATGGATGCATACTAGAAAAAGCAAAAACAGTTTCTTTTCTCAAAAGTTTGCTGTCTAAAGGAGAAAATTTTATTCACCTGATTTTTTTTCAGTGAATCTATGTTGTATCTATCTCACTTTTGTTGTTCAATGAAATAAGCCAAGTCCTGGATTTGTGGTATATTTGCTTAGAAGCATTAAATGTAAATGTAAATTAAAAATGAGTATGTAATACAAGGAATAAAAATGAATCAGTTCAAATATGTTATGCCATATAGTTAGGAACCCTAACATTTTTGTGATTATGATCAATACCTGATGGAGGAAGGGGATTTGTGACTCACTGTTAAAGGGCTGTGTGGGGAGTGGAAGGCATTGAAGTAGGCCACAGTAGCAGTAGTGTGAGGGAGCTGGTCACATTGCTGCTGCAGTCAGGAGGTAGAGAATGCTTGGGGAATGTGTCCAGGCTATACAGCCTCAAGGCATGCTGGTGATGGTCTCATTTCCCAGGTTCAACTGCCTAACAATTCCCCAATCTTGTCTCCCCCAACCTCTCTTTTATAAGCTTAAATATGACACAGAATAAATTCCAATTTAAACAACTGTGGTGATACTTTGTTTGTGATCTAATAAAGCTTTCCTGAAGATCAGCATGCAGAGCTAAGCAACTAGTTAGTCACAGAGGCCAGGTAGTGGTGGCACACACCTTTAATCCCGGCAGTTGGGAGGCAGAGGCAGACCAATCTTTGTGAGTTCAAGACCACACTGTGTTGTTCAAATCTTAGATGATCTTTTAATTAAAAAAGAAAGAAAGAAAGAAAGAAAGAAAAGAAAGAAAGAAAGAAAGGAAGGAAGGAAGGAAGGAAGGAAGGAAGGAAGGAAGGAAGAAAGAAACATGCACTGAGATGTTCTGTATGTCAAATGTGTTGCTCTGATTGGTTAAAATAAATAAAGTAGCCAGGCAGGAAGGATAGGATACGCAGGACAAGGAGGAGGAGAATTGTGGGAAGTCAAAGGCTGGAGGGGGAATACCGCCAGCTGCCGCCATGACAAGAAAGATGTAAGGTATTGGTAAGCCACAAGCCACGTGGCAAAGTATAGATTAATAAAAATGGGTTAATTTAAGATAGAAGAAGAAGATAACAAGAAGCCTGCCATGACCATACAGTTAATAAGTAATATAAGCGTCTGAGTGATTATTTTATACGTGGGTTATGGGACTGTGGGGTCTTGGTAGCACCTGGAGAGAAGCTCTCCAGCTACAGAAACAGAGCCAGATATTGGGGTGAAAGCTGAAAGATCAGAAAAGCAGAGCAAGTCACAGTCAACCTCACCTCACCGACTTCTCAGCCTAGCCTGTTTCCTTAGACTGAAAGCCTCTGAGTCCTCACCTGAAAGGATCTCATCTGAACTACTTTAGTTCCTGTTTCCTCATGCCTTATATACCTTTCTCCACCCTGCTATGTCACTTCCTGGGATTAAAGGCATGTGTGCTTCCAAGTATTAGGATTAAAGGTGTGTGCCACCACAGCCTGGCTGTTTCCAGTGTGGCCTTGAAATCACAGAGATCCAGATGGATGTCTGCCTCCCAAGTGATAGGTTTTAGGGTGTTTGCCACCACTCTCGGGCCACTATGTCTAATCTAGTGGCTGATTCTGATCCCTATGCAAGTTTATTAGGGTACACAATATATCACTACAACCCTGGGCTATATGAGATCCCTCCAGTCTAAAAGAGAAACAGATCCAGGCAGTGGTAGCACACATCTTTATACCAGCACTTGGAATCTCATGCCTTTGCTCCTAGTGCTTGGGAGACATACATGCCTTGAATCCCAGCAGGGAGGTTGAGACAGGAAGTGATATGGCTGGCTGGAATATAAGGCAGGAGAGACAGAAGCTCAGCTTTTTCAGCTGAGAAGTTGGTGAGGGGAGAGGTGGCTGTGGTTTGTTCCCTTGTATCTGAACTTTCAGCACTTCCCCTAACATCTGGCTCCATGTTTTTTATTAAGACCATTTAGTTTCGGACTACATCTGGCATCCAACTTGTGGGGCATGAATCCATGAAAAAGCTCCTTGCTTATGACTTTGCAACCACCAGCTCAGGTCAGAGCTATACTCAGCTATAGTTGCTACCCTACCAGCGAAGGAGTTAGTCACTCTCACACGTTCCCCTGTGTAGAAAGCTGACTCTTTGGCTTCTTGCCTCTACTGGCAGGTTATGGCTTTTCCTGGACCCAGTCCTCAGACTGAAGCCACACTAAAATCTGTCTCACTTTACCATCTTCTAAATCATCACTGTCAGCAGATTTGGTAAGTCAATTGGGGTTCTTAAAGGGGGTAATTAGTTTAAAAAGAAAGGGTTTATTCCCACATTAAAAAACAGGAAACATTATTACAATGGAGGGAGTTAGGTCTCTGTCTGATAATAATCTAGACAGGTTGAAAATGGAGTAATTAAGTGTAGGATAATTAGTGTAGATGGAATTTATATGTCAATTGTAAATATTATTTGTTTGATCATTTTTGTTTTATCATTAAAATGTTGGTCAATGTGAGTGAGTGACAAGATAAAAGTTTTAGGAAAAACTTGTTAAAACAGATTTTAGAGATATCCAGGTCCAGACACAGGAATTTAAAGGAGACCCAAGCTCAGCATTGCATTGTACACTTAGAGAGGAATGGCCTAAGATTTTCAAACAGTCAACCTTAACTTATCCAGTAACATTACAGGAACTGTCAAATGATAGACATCCTTGAGGCTGTGTAAGAGCTAAGTGGACTTCTGTGCAAATGTTAGATTTGAGGAAATTCAAAGAAGTGGTAGTCTCATATGGCATGCATTCACCTTTTGTGAAGCAGATGTTAAAACCGTGGTCAGCTTGTAATAGAATTATCTCTCAAGACTAGAGAGACTTGATTACAGCAGTCTTGGAGCCTGGTCCTCAGTTACAGTGGAGAACCTGGTTGAAAGAGGAGGCTAAGACCATTGAACAATGAAGTAGGAGTAGAGGTATGGAAATCTCCCAAATCCAACTTTTTGGAGAGGAGATTATGCTAATGTATAAAGGCAGTCTCTATATGATGGTAAGTAGAATGATAACAATTTCAGAAGCTAGATAAATAATAATTGAATCTCTGGCTTTTGAAAATGCTAATTCACAATGCATAAGAGTAATGAGGCCTTCACAGGCAAGATCAGCACCCTTGGAGGAATGGATCTGAGATACGGTCAATATCATATCTCATGACCATGATGATACTTAAATAGGAGAGGTGATTTCTAGAGGTTTGAAGAAAAATCAAAATATCAAGTGTTTCAATTGCAGTAAACAAGGTCACGTAAGAAGGGATTGTAAGCAGGGCATTCCTAGAAAAAATATTTTTTTCTAAGACTAATCCCAACAGAATGCCCCTCCCTTCTGGAGTATGCAGAGGGTATGGCAAAGGCAGACATTGGACTCATGAATTTAGAATGTAGGGACAATCAAGGTAACCTTTTGCTGTTGGAAAACACCTTTAGGGGCCTCTCACAGCCTCCCCTGTCAAATTCCATTCAGTCATTTCCCATCCCCTTGGAGGAAACTCCTTCCCAGAGCAATTAAAGAACCTAATGCCTGTTGCAAATAACCATATTGCTCTGGATGATAGAACAGCTATAGAAGAGAAAACAAAAAATTCAGGAGAAACCATAGAACAAATATGATAAAGATGAGATTTGAACAAGAGAGACCTCTTAATTAGAAGAGGTGATAGTTCATCAACCAGTGTGACCATCCAATTTAAATTAACTTTAAGATTAACTTCTCATTTGATCAGATATAATTTGCCAAAAGGGAAGCTCCCCCAAGTTAGAGCTGAAACAGGGGTTTGTTTTTGTCTTTCAGGAGAACAAAGGCTAAGGAATTTGAAGAACACTGGACAAATTAGACATCTGAAGAAAAAGGAAAAGTCATCCAGAAAAAAATGTAGCAAGAAAAAGAGTAAATTGGCCTATTGGGATATCACATGTCTAACAGGATAAAATTTCATAAATGTTCCCAAATGTTCAGTTCTGCTTTTCCTCTATAGATATATAGTGAAAATTATCTTTTTTGAGTCCTAGTTCAATTAAAAATTAAAGCTGACTTTGGAGTTGGAGCTGGAGTGAGGCTCTCTCTTTCTCTAAACCCAAGCATGCTTGTTAAAATAAAATCCAAAATATCTGTCTCATGTCAGAAGAGCCACCTGATATGGGATAGAAGAAAAACAAAATATTAGGGATTATTTTATTGCCACTAATTTCATAATCCTTTGGTTTTCCCTTAACTCTTTAGAGCTTTTCTTAAAGTTTAAATATTATCCCCCCAAATTATAAGATTTATATACATTTTTGTTATGATATTAATGGTCATATGGAGTACTAACTAATTCTATAAAAAGGCTCTGTCTAGCTTCCTGTACATGATTTCAGGTTTGAGTCTCTATCAGATAACTAGGAATGAAGTTTTTATACTCTGGATATACTTAACAAATGCTGATCCTTTAGCTTCTTTGAGATCTGCTACATATGATATTTAAAATGTTTAAGTTTTCTACAATGAACCATGACCATGCCTAACTGCAAACTTTGAAGTCTCCAAAAGGATGAGGAGCCCCACAATGATTATTCTACATGGACTATGAAAATGCCACTAAGTTGATAAATACCACCCAAAGATTGGCTTTGAGTAAAAACTACTCAGGACAATATTGAGATGGCTAGCTGAGATGATCCAGCCTCACAGACTACTCTAGCCAGGACTTGAGACAAGCCCTGCATTTTCCTATTATAGAGACTGGACAACAAACAATACAGATCACCTCTCCCAGGATTTGACAATCAACCCCAATTTTTCTTTTCAGGACCCTCTAAAATGCCATCACCTCCAGACAGCAGGAGGTAAATTTAAGAATATGATTTCCACAATCCCAAGAGGTGGTGTGGGTGGTTTTTGTTTGTTCAGTGGGCTATGGATAGTTGTTATTGTTTAGGGTGGTTGGTTACAAGTTGTTATTGGTAATGGTCAGGAGAGAAAAGCTGAGCAAAGGAGATTAGATTCAGGGTTCCTGTTTTGAAAATAAAAAAAAGGAAAAAAAAAGGATATAGAAATGACAGGATAAAGGATAGATTATTGATTCTACTCTAAAAAGGAAAAAAAAAAAAAGGTGATCTAGATATGATAGGATAAAAGGGAAGATCATTGAACCTACTTTTAAAAAAAGCAACTCCTAGTTATAAATATGCTATATTGCTGTGGATTTTTGTATATTGATACAAAATTGAGATTATTTTTGTTAGAACATACTGTTCTAATCTTGTTCAAGGTATTGCACCTATAAATCTCATTTAATAATATAATGCAAAGTGCTAGTCCTTGAAAGTTCTTATTACAAACTATTTATGATAGTAAGGCAATGCAGGCTAGTAACTAGTCATCTATTACAATTGAACTTGTAGTCATATTAGGTATGTTTTCAAGGCCAAACATAAATATATTTTAGACAGGTTATCTTCAAACCCTTCAGGGATCTATAGACTATGGCAACTGAAATGTTTTAATAACATATTTTTTTATGACAATGAGACATGTCCCCTCCTGGCAGCACTAATATACTCCAGAGAAGATGATGGGCTTCAAAGAAACTCCACATGGAGTTTACTTTCTTTGGGCCAAAAGTTAGGCACTGGGCAAGAAAGTGCCTTTGTCTTGACTATTGAGAGTATGCTGTCCAAATAGGACAAGCAGAACACAACAGAAAGGACAGCTGAACTTTGTCAAGACAAGGTAGCACAGTCCTTCAGAATGTTCTGCTTCACAGAAATGTCTGTCAGGTATGCTAGATTGTGGTGATATTGTGTTCCCCAAAATATTGTGTACCCCAATAAACTTATCTGGCATCAGAGAACAGAACAGCCACAAGATAGACATGGAGGCCAGAAAATGGTAGCACACACACCTTTAATCCTAGCATTCCAAAGGCAGAGATCTGTCTGGATCTCTGTGAGTTCAAGGCCACACTGGGAAACAGCCAGGTGTGGTAACAAGAGCCTTTCATCCCTAGAAGTGATGGCAGGAAGCAGAAAGATATTTAAGGTGTGAGGATGAGGAACCAAGCCTGGTTAAGCTTGAGGCTTTTGAGCAGCAGTTCAGCTGAGACTCATTCAGATGAGGACAGAGAGGCTTCCAGTCTGAGGAAACAAGACCAGCTGAGAAATTGGCAAGGTGAGGCTGTGTCTTGCTCTGCTTCTCTGATCTTTCAGCGTTCATCCCAATACCTGGCTCTAGGTTTGCTTTTATTAATAAGAACTTTGAAGATTTGTGCTACACCAGACTTAATTGCCTAAGATGAATGCCCCAAAGTTAAAGAGGAACCTTTGGTGACTGTCTAGGCAGCCAGCTGATGTCATTACTCACATTTTTTTTGGAAGTCACTGCTTGTACATCCTGTTTACTAAGTAATATTTTTTCCTTCTCGAATCTCTGACGGAATTAAAGACTATATAGTTATTGTTTTTCTTGTCTAGATTCAGAAAAGAAACTCACTAAAGAGGTGTAAAGTGCATAAGGTTAATAGACATCAAAGGATAGTTTTGGATGGCAATGCAAGTTAGGATAGAAAGTGAATTAGGTTCAGGACTTTGGACTCACCAAGACAGGATAGATAATGGAGTATTTTCTCTGAATTTGTCAAATGCAAATGGACTAGATATTGTTGATTTATTTATTGTCTGTATATATTGTATATAGTTATTGTACTTATATATTTTTTCTTATATTAGTTATAACCTTCTTTTTTATTTTAGACCAAAAAGGGGAAATGTGGTGATATTTTGTTTGTGATCTAACAAATAAAGCTTGCCTGAAGATCAAAGTGTAGAACTAAGCCTCTAGTCAACCATAGAGGCCAGACAGTGGTGGCACACACCTTTAATCCCAGAACCTTGGATATCATGTCTTTGCTCCCAGTACTTGGAAGGCAAACATACCTTTAATCCCAGCACTAGGGAGGTTGAGACAGGAAGTGATATGACTGGGTGGAGAAAGAAATATAAGGCAGGAGGAGAAAGGAACTCAGATTTTTCAGCTAAGGAGTTTGTAAGGTGAGAGGTAGCTGTGGCTTTGTATCTCTGATTGTGGTGGTATTGTTTTCCCCGAAATATTTTATGTTCCCTGAAATAAACTTATCTGGGGTCAGAGAACAGGACAGCCACAATATTAAACATGAGGATAGGCAGTGGTAGCACATACCTTTAATCCCAGCACTCGGGAGGCAGAGCCAGGCGGATCTCTGTGAGTTCAAGGCCACATTGGAAACAGCCAGGCGTGGTAACTCTTACCTTTAATCCCAGAAAGTGAGCCTTCAATCCCAGGGAGTTGGGGCAGAAAGAGAAAGATTATATAGGTGTGAAGACCAGAAACTAGAAGCATTTGGCTGGTTAAGCTTATAGGCTTTGAGCAGCAGTTCAGCTGAGTTCCATTTTGGATGAGTACTCAGAAGCTTCCAGTCTGAGGAAACAAGACCAGCTGAGGAACTGGTGAGGTGAGGTAGCTATGGCTTGTTCTGCTTCTCTGTTCTTCTAGTGTTCACCCCAATACCTGGCCTCAGGTTTGATTTTTATTAATAAGAACTAACAATTCTGCTACATGTGATCTTTCAGAATTTACCTCAATATCTGGCACCAGGTTTTTGTTAAGACCAATTAGGATTCATGCAAGAAATAATAAACAAGAAATATGAACGTGAAAGCAATTTTCTCCAATAATTCAAATTCCGTGATTGTGGAACACTGTGATGGGGGGTATGCTGCATATTTGGAAAAATATTTAATGCATAAAGAAATCTTCAGACATATTTTTATACGAATAGGAATGAAGGGAAAGATTTAAAGTAACATCAGACAGAATTGATTTGTAGAAAAGCTATGTCCTCTTAGAAAGCATCTAAAGGTGTAATCATGTGTGGGAATTGTTCCCATTCTTTATGGTTTTTGTTACTTCATTTATACAGCATAATATATATTTATAATTATAAACTACATAAGTTTACTTAGATATACATTGGTAAGTATGGAAAAAGCTTACTCCTTAATTCATTAATGCAATGTCACAACCTGATTTGTAAGATAATATATAGAGTAAAAATAATGACTGAGTATACAAGGCAGTGAGAGTTGCAGTGTTAACTTTAAGAAGGCAAAAGAAACCTCTGCAGACTGAAGCCATAGTCCATGTAAAGAGATTGCACCTGGACATCATGGCTGCCCATGATATTTAATTTGCAGGGACCAGCGTCTTTAATGGAGAACACATTGATTTCACACTTGAAGAAGGAGCTACTGTGGAAATATGAGGAAAGAGCAAGTGTCTCTCAGGACAGGAAATAGCTTGAGCACCAAAAAGAACCAGGACTAGCATTCTGGGAGCTGAACCATGTCCCTCCAAAGGGCATGCCAATCCCCTAAATATTGTACCTAAAACAGTGATTATATAAAGAAAGGGAGTCACTGCTAATGTCATCAGGTCATGGTGGTATGGACTCTGGAGCTAACATACTGGTCTCCTCCTGATAAAATGAGAGGCAGAACAGGGGGAAGGATAAACAGTCAGTATGACAGACGGAAGACAAGCATCAGGGATGCTGGCCAGCACTAGCAGTCAGGAGGAATAGCAATTTTGGTGTTAAAAGGTACCATAACCCTGCCAGCACCTCAGTTTCAGACTTCTAGACCCCAGAACTCCAATTCAGAGTTCTTTTAATTCCCCAGTTTAATATGATTTGTTCACCAAAAGTTATCCCTTCAATTTCAGATGTCTGATTTCAGAACTTTAATTTAGTGTTTTTTTTTTCAAATTTCCCAGTTTGTCATACTCTGTTTCTCCAAAGTTACCCTCATGCTTTTTTCAGTATAGGCTTTTCTGATTCTTTTTAAAACGTGGTAACTGTAATCATCTTCAAAATATTTTATGTCCTATATCTCTTTGAGCATATATTCTTCCTGAACAATGGGAAGAAACTTATTTTGAAAATCTGCTAACTATTTTACACTTTATCCTACTAATTATAAAGGATTCTAAAAATACATCAAAATTGTGGTATGACTGTGGTAGGCACTTAAAACTGTGTTTTTGTAAGTACTTTAAATATGTGAACTATTTTGACCAGATATAGATTGCATCTATAAAGATTGCCTCATTAGGTTTTTATCAATGACATGGTAGCTATTTCAGCATATGTAAACAAATGCTGTGATGTTCACACAGTGTCTAGTGACACATTTTCATGAATGCATCTCCATTGCTAAATTCCACATGAGAGTGTTGCTAAACTCTTAAATAGCATCCTATCAAATAAGAGCACACATAAAAATGTTTGTATCAATTGCATTTAATGTATATATGTGTATGTATATGTATATATATGTATGTATGTATACACACACACAGCAACACATACAGGAATGGAAATGAAGAAGAAAAAATTAGAAGAAATGATGGTTAAATCATGGCTGTTGTTAGGTTTCTTTTATGTTAAAAATAAATATAGATTGGCTATTTGGGGAATAAAAATGCATCCCATTATTTTTTAAATATGAAAATTCATTCTACTTTATCTAGAACCATGAGTGGCCAGTGAGCCACTATGTTGACATAACCATTGCCTATAGTCTCTAAGCTGATTGTGGGGAAACTCTGAGAATGTGCTTGTTGCCTCAGACAGCACCTGGGTCTTAGTATGTTTCAGTTCCTAGTTTCTTGCTAGGAAAACAAAACTCAAACGGTCTTTTACAAAGACCTCTATAGTTAAGAAATGAGGAAAGCCTGCTTTGAGCTTCTCAGAATTTATTCTTTGTCTCCAGTAACAGGGAGGGAGGTGAAGCGCTGGGAAGACATCCTGGAGACAGAGGTGGGTATATCATTGCCTTAGGTGTGGAGTCTGGCACTTTTCTACAAAGAAACAAAGTTGTGTAGAAAGAGCCAGCTTGATCTGAAGTGAATGTAAAAAGAGGTTGCTTACTTTACAGTGGGAATTTTCAGTGCATCTCTTGCTCTATGAATATTCTCTTCTGAGAATAAGAATGTATTGGAATGTGTGGTAGCAAGATGCCCACAGCATGTCTACTTATAGAATAGTAGATTTGAGAATACTTCTACAGGTTTCAAATGGGTTCTACTTCTACCTCAGTTATCTTAATGGCTGATTTTAACTTAAATAATGTTACTACAACCTTAAAAATCAAAACAGAATTGAAATGATTACATTTTCAAATTAAGATTTAAGTGCACTAAGTGAATAATTGGATTTTAGAGGTTGAAGGACTGGTTTCTAACTCACCGAGTAGACTGCATGCCAAGTACACCTATACATGGGAAAGTAAAGTAGTGCCCAAAGGTTTTTTTTTTCTTCCACTTCTTTTTTTTTTAAAGAAAGTTTGTGTTGGCTCCAGATGGAACAAAGGCTTTCTGACTCCCGGGTGACGTCTCCTTCCATTATATTACATTCTACTGTGATGATCTGTCAGAGCAATTCAGGCACAGGCACATTGACTGTCAGTCAACCCAAGCACAGTCCTCTAAGTTATGCTAATTCCCATAAAAACTGAGATGACACACGGCTGAAGGAATCCCCCCTAGGATTTCGTTCACATTGATTTGCCCATTTATGGAAAGTTTATCCTGCTCTGTGGAATCTTTTGTTCTCTTTATGCTATTCCTCCTGTCAGGAACCCAGAATTCCTCAGGATTCAAGGAATACCAAGTGAGGAAAAATGAGGCGTAAATGAAAGAGTTGCTCTTCTCCACATGAAAGTGAGTCTTCCAGTGACTACCTGGAGTAAGTAAATGGAATGGGGAAAGGCCTGAGGTGACTTTTCTGAGTGTCACAAAGTGGGGATGGAATCTGTTCTTAAGCAGGCCAGAGGCAAATGAAATTTGCATGTGATAAGATTCCAGTAACAAGAGCAGGCAACCCAAAGTCATGCAGTAAATGCAAGATTACCATGGCTCAATGGTGCCTAAAAATTTAATCAAAATGTACAAAAGTAAAATCTACAGTTTTAGCCGTAGTCATTACTACCAGTTTCAGGTTCAATTTGTTAAAGATGCCTAACATACACAGAAAAAGACAAGAAGTTCTTACTTCATTTAGGAAAAACTTAGATTAAAGAAGGTCGTACCAGGAAGAGATGTCTTGGTGATGAAGGGGCCATCAGATACTCCTAGAATACTTGAGTCAGTAGGGACTTTTACTAAGTAATCAAAAGCTATGTTTAGACATGAAGGAAGGGCCAGTTTTAGAAATCTCTAAATGAAGTACTTCAGAGATGCCCTCTCTGGCTTAAGGAGAATAATGAGGTTTACAGGACGATTTCCTCGTGAGTCAGCCCTCATTTCCCTTCAATGCTCTCTTAAAAATTACATTTATTTGTTAAAGTGTGTGTGTGTGTGTGTGTGTGTGTGTGTGTGTGTGTGTGTGTAGATCAGAAGAATTGATGGCATCAATTCTCTCATTACAAGAGGTGAATTTGGAATCAGATCCTCTGGCTTGGTGGCAAGCACCTTTACTCAAGAAATAATCTCATGCCAGGCAGTTGTAGTGCATGCCTTTAATCCCAGCACTCAGGAGGCAGAGCCAGGTGGATCTCTGTGAGTTTCAGGCGAGCTTGGTCTATAGAGTGAGATCCAGGACAGCCACTAAAACTACACAGAGAAACCCTGTCTTGTAAAAAAAAAACAAAACAAAACAAAAACACAATGAAAGAAAGAAAAGAAATCATCTCACTAACTGTTGTTTTTCCTAATATTTAGATTTCATTATCCTTTGTCCAAATTTCAAATTTCTCATGGATTCTACTCAAAATCAAAATGATATTTAAATAAAAGATAAACAAAACTTTGCAGCTAACAATATGCCTCTCCTAGCCTTTCCTGTAATTTAAGGTGTCTTGCATGACTATGTGATATGTGAACTTCACGCGTATCAGTCTTTGTATTGACCTTTGATGTATTTTCATGTTGCGGAGGCTTGAGGTGCAAGCTTTCTTCTTTAAGAAAATCTCCTCATTTATTTTGTGCCTTGTGACACTTCCTGAAAATTCTCTATTCCATTGCTTTGTAAGCATCTCTCGACCAGAACAGTCAATGTCCTGTGTGTTTGAACTTCTGTCACCCATGGTTAGATCTCCTGACAAGGGATTCCAGCCACACGTGTGAGAACAGAAGCCATGTCCAGTGTGGAATTACAAGACGTAGCAAACGAGTATTTTAAGAATGAATGAATGGGGCTGAGGAAGCAACTCAGTTGCTAAAATGTTCTCTATGCAAGCATGAGGATGCTAATTATATTCTCCAAACTGGCATAAAAATCCAGACATAGAAGCATGGGCTATGTTCCCAGAGACAGAGAGATGGATCGCTGGGTTTCACTGGCCAACCAGCCTAGCCTAATTAACGAGCTCTGGGTCAAAGAAGAGCCCTTGTCCCTAAGAGGAAGAGGATAGCTCCCTAGCAATGGTATTCAAGATTGTGCTTTGGCCTGCACATGCACACAAGCAGGCACACCTGTGCAGGAACACACACACACACACACACACACACACACACACACACACACACACACACACACACTACAAGAAAGACTGAATACAATAGCTGAAGCCTCAGCTCATCCACAGAAAAAAATCTTTAGGAACAAGATGGCACCATGTGCTTTCTGTGGGTGTTTGCTGATCCACACAGTGAGAACTCAGGAGAGAAGGTAGTTCAGAGGTAAAGGAGTCACACCCAAAAGGATGTGAATGAAATGCTAACAGCTTCTGCATATCATTGTCTATGGCATGAACATGATCATAGTCTTATTGTGTGTCCTTGAACCTCAGGCATTTTTAAAATAAAGCAAATTTCAAAACAGTTACACCCACCTTCTTTTGGTCATTCACTTTTTGGCTTTTTCTTCTCAGAGTCACTGGCTCAAATTACTGTTCTTGACTATTGCTACCTGCAGGAAAATGTAGTTGGCTGCAGTAAAATCATGCTTTGGGAACAGAAAATGTGATTGACTCCGCATCCTATTTCTTCCTTTACAGACAAGTGATATAGATTTGCATGAGTTCCCACAACACTAGTACTAAATGGTGTCTTTTGATACACTTGGCTTCATACTACAGAATATGTACTCAAAGTCTCTTCACAAACCAGGTATGATGTCTTATATGACAGAATTTGAAAGAGAAGCATCGCATTCATTAGTCAAAGACATAAAAAACATGGTCCCTTCTTGTCTTCTTTTGACTATTTTCTGGACATTGCTTTTTCATCATGTTATGGAGAATGAATTCCTTCAAGAAGCTTGTTCAAATATTATGGCTATTGAGAATCAGAAAACTAGAACCATTGGTGTATCAATACCAGAAATATTTGGGCCAGGCAATGGTGGCACATGCCTTTAGTCCCAATACTTTGGGAGGCACAGGCAGGAGAATTTCTGTGAGTTCAAGGCCAGCCTTGTCTACAGAGTGAGTTCCAGGACAACCAAGGCTATACAGCAAAACCTGTCTTAAAACAAAACAAAACAAAAATAGCCAAACAAAGAAACAAACAAAAAACCCATTTGATGTTCCTACATACACTTAACTACAGTGTCACCATTTTACAGGGAGCTTGTAGAAGCATAGACATATGCCTTGGCAGATAGATATAGGGTGTTTTGTAAATTTAAGGCATTGTTATTTTGAAAAGAATACACAGGAATCTGAGCTTTTATTTATAGCTAGCCTCCGACCTGGAAGGGGTGTGTAAAGGTAAGAACTTTTACATCAGTTGTTTTACAAACATGAAAAATAATGTTGACCATAATTATAAGGACAAGCAGTAATTTAAATGTTATTAAAAGCAGCAAAAATTATCAGGGCATGTATTATTCATGGAGCAATGATCAGTTAATTCTGAGTTGCTCTGTATTATTATAATGATTATTATTATTATTTTTATTTAGTGTGTATATGTGGGGGGTATGTGTGTGTGTGTGAGAGAGAGAGAGAGGTAGGGAGGTCACATATGCCATAGTACATATGTGGAGGTTAAAGAACAACTTTGTGGAGTTTATATTTTCCTTGCATCTTTATTTGAGTTTCAGAGATTGAATTTATTTATTTCTCAGCCTTTCCCAAATGATTGCCTGATGAACCATCTCAAGACGCTTGCTTGTGTGTTTATGACAAAAGTAATAGAAAATTTGCTACAATAAAATTTCTAAAAATAACCTTCCTCCCTTAAAATCTAAAAATTAATTTCCAAGATGAAAGCTACTAATATCAATGATTTTAAATGAACCACTAAAAATGTTCAATCAATTCATTTCAAACATTTTCATATTCTCTCCATGTGCACCAAGAGGAGGATTCCAGGAAGTCTAAACCAGACGGAAGATTTCTTTTAATCCCAGCTGGTTCAAACATGAAGTCTCTCTCATCCTTCCCCTTAACTCTAGGAAGGCAGGTTTGTTTTTTCTTCCTGCAGAGACATGACTTAGAGTAACTGCAGTGCACAGCTTGAAAGTACAAGACCTTCACAGCTTCTCAAGTCTCCCTCTCAAGAGGTAGCCTCTTGGCTTAATACATTGGCAATTTAACCTTTTATTTTTTTAACTTGGTTCAAGGGTGAAGGGTAGAAAGGCAAAACCCAACAGGCTATATTATTTTTTTTCCCTAAGAAATGGATCATTATAATCATATAATTACACAAATAAAAATTAGCCTCATAAACAACATTATACAAAGAAGATAGCTAAACATCTTATCATATAAATTGGTTGTAGAAACTTCTAGATTTTTCCTGTTAAGAAATCTAAACTAAATTACTTTTATAATGATAAATAGTAGGGCATATAATATAAAAATTATAGAAATGTTCCTCCATTTAATCTATTTTGCCCCTAGTGACTACAAGTCAAAGAATACTGCAAAAGCAAATTTGTAACTTTCAAAATGAGATCATGAAAGGTCGTATGATATCTGCTTGGTTTTCATGGGACACTGCCTATGGGGAGAGCTAGTTGTTCTATAACAAAATTCACCTTTCTAGAGACTGTATTGATGAAGGGTCACATTTGACACTCTGACCAGCCTTAAGAACCAGTTGTAAGTGAGACATTGGAATATCTCAATAGGTAATGGCTTCAATCATCAGTCTAAGGAGTTCAGGTGAGAACTTCCAGGCTAATTTCATTCCTAGTTCCAGAGCAATGTTATCTCAGGAGTCCATGGAGATGCCTGTCTTCAGCTGCTAGCCCTGGAGTAATTACTTTCATATCTTTTGCAACAACACCATTAAGAGGCTCAGTTATTTGAAGTCACCTTTTATAAGAAAGACAAGTTGTGACATAGATTGTTCAAAACACAGACTTTTCACTAAACAAAGAGGGCTCACTGGACTCTACTTTAATCATGACTTAATTTAGTTATGACTTCAGGGAAGAGAGATCTGCACCTAATATTTTTCCTCTAGGTGTACAGTTAAATTCAGGCAAGCATTAAATCTTCAAAGTGGTTGTGACACATTAATAAGGGGAGATTGTATTTCCCTTTCCTGAGTATGACCTGTGTGGAATAAAATGGGTCATGTATCACCATATCCTTCCACTAAAAAGAGGTTTGTACATTGTTTTATAGTACATGTAGGTATGTTGTTTGAAAGTTTGTCTAATTTCAGAAACTGTTGCAAAAAAAACAAAGTTGAGTACAAATATTAGGAAACAGGTGAAGGTAATGGGATATCTTTTCAGGACCAATAGGGAGATGAGTTTCAGAATTAAAGGTTTACAAAGATCTAGATATAGATCAGGATAATAGTGTAATTCTGTGAACCTTAAATAGCAAAGTATAATTGAAGAGTGAATGAGGTTTAAAACTAAGTAAATAGGAGTGTAGCTTGCTATGAATAAAGACACATGATCGGGATTCAATAATCATGGGTGTAAGTTTTTATTGATCAAAACAGACATGGAAAGAAGGGGATACTTAGAAAGTAGGGTCCATCCTTGCTTTATGACATCACTGTCTATTCTCTATCTCATTGTATATCCCTGCTTTTCTTAGCCAATTTCCTTTTTCCTTCCTGTCCCTTCCTGTCTCTTCCTTCTCCTTAGTCCCATCCTTTCTATAAGATATTACCTATACAATTGCTATCTTGATGCTTAAACATTTATCTATTTCTATTCCTTATATCAGTTCACCATCCCAAGCTCTTAAAACAGGAGGATTTTATTTTCAACAGGTTGAAACCAAAGCTCCCTACTTTTCCCCCCTGTAATCTGTTCTGCTGACTAATCATCTCACAAAATGAAATCCTCTATCTTTTTGTGTCTCCCTTTAATTGTCAGCAATAAGAAATCCAACCATATGTGAAAATAACATTTAAACGGCGTGCTAGAAATAGTTTTTTTTTGTTTGTTTGTTTCTTTTCCTCTCATATATCCAAAAACATAGAGGTTATTACCGAAAGAAGCAGAGTCTGAGCAATGTCACCAGCAAGGACTTGGTGCCCTTCCATCTTCCTGCTGTACTGTAAAGACCCTTTGTCCAATCCTTGGGGTTTGGCTCTGTGCGCCCCCTGGTTACAGGATGGCTTCATTTAGCGGCCAGGAAGTAGGTGAAAGGTGAATGTGAAGGGCAAACATACAGAGAGAACAAGCGTGTTAAGGGAGATCTCTCAAAAAAGCACCCTCGAGTCCCAGGCAGGGGACTCTAGATTACAGAATTTGGACATTATGATCACCCCAGCTATGAGAGTCTTCAGAAATAATCATCACATTTGGATACAAAATCATCTGTTCCAAATCGCAGTACCACAGGGAAACTGAAGATGCAAAGCCACAAAGCAAGTTTCCCTCACCTTCCTCACTGCAGAAGTGGCAAGAGTTGCTCTTAGATTTTCTGTTTCCTTTACATCGCTGGCGTTACTTCTCTGTACTTTAACCAGGCAACACGTTTTTATAATTCCCATCAAATTCGCCATCCTCTGCTCCTCTTTCCATGGCATTGCTGCAGTGTGTTGACCCATAGTCCTCCTGAAAGCCAAGTCTACATTTTCATTCCCAGGATCTGTGCACGTTACCTTATTTGGAAAGGATTTTTGCTGATGTAATTAAGTTAAGGACGTTGAGAAGCAAAGATTATCCTGGATTATCCTGTTGGTCTCTAAATCCAATGATCCAGCTATTCTTATAAGAGTCTCCTGGGAAAATACAACTCAAAAACAGGCTGGGAATGAACGAAGGCAGAAAACAGAGAGATGGGCTCACAGCCGTGTAAGCTCAGGAGCCACTAGAGGAGCCTCTTTTTTCCAGAGACTCCATTCACCCTGATGAGATCTTGAATTCAGACATGGGGTCTTCAAAATGAAGAGAATAAATTTGTAGAGCTTTGAATCATTAATAATGGGGGGATTACTGATAGCAACCACAGGATATTAATACAAACACTCTGTATTTGTTTGATTTGTTTTGGGGACTGTGGAAGTTAGTATTACTGCAAAAGTGCTAACCAGTCTCTTTCCTTCCATTCCTCTTAGAGCCCACTGTGCACTCTCCAGGTTAGTCTTTCTGCACAAGAATCTTCTCATTATTTGTTTTATTTCCAACAACTTGTCATTGCCTACAGGATGAAGTGTGATTTTCTCATCAATCATATTGATGCCTTTATCATCAAGTACCTGCCTGGGCAGTCACCTATGCTCTGGACTTGAAGCAGATCTGTGATTTCCCCGCTCTTCTATGCCCTGCCTCTTCTGCTTCTTATTGTTTCTGCTAGGACCACCATCTTTCTCAACCTTAGAGGCTACTCTTCCTTATGTACAGATAAATGCATGCCCTGTGCTCCATAATCTAAGGCCATATTTTTAACCTGATATCCACTCATTCTTCATGTGAAGTTTGCATGCCTAGCAATCTTCATGATTTCCAAGTCTATGGAATGGCAAGTATATAATAAGAGCTTCAGGTTTTTTTTTAATTACTATAAAAGAACATATATTGTCAGCCTTGGAGTTGGTTGCTATGGAAAGTGTAAGTCTTTTGACAAGAAAGGAAACACAGTCGGAACTCACTAGGAGAAATGGTTCATTTGATTATAGAGTCTTAGAAGCCTTCCAGGGATGATCAGCAAACTGGCAACCAGGGGTACTAGTCCAATTCCAGCCTCCTCAGAACAAAAGAAGACAGTCCCAGATCTTTCAGTTCTGGGCAGAGGAAGAAAGTTCTAGATCCTAAAATCCAAAGACAGTGGAATTCTGTAGTCCCAAAGCAGAAGCCAGTGTCCCTTCTAGTGATGCAATTCTCCTTCCTCTTGCATTTGTCCCATTGCCTCTACACAGCTGAGTGGTCCCCACACCCACTAAGTGTGGGCATTCCTCATGCAGACCTCTGAGGTCCAGAGCACCCTTCTAGGGATGCCCGGCTTCATCTGTTTTTTTGTGTCTCTCTGAATTCTGTCAAGTTACTACCTAAAATTAGTTATTGTGGTGAATGATTCCATTTTGACAAAACGATGTTTACTGTTGGAACTTTGAGTCTTGAACAAATTGGTGGTAAACATGATGTGTGTTTCTTCTCATGGGGATCTTTGATGAGAAGGCTGAGTGCTTCCTGACATGGAATCTGTCAGAGTTGATCTTGCTCCTACCCAGTTTTCACAGCTGACTTTGTCTTTCCATTGATTCTCGGAACTACCTCTGTTTCTAACAAGCCTTCTTGCTTACACAAGTCCTGGTCAGTTTCTATAGCTGAGAACCAAAGAGTGCTAACTTCCCTAATGGGTAGACTTGTTAATTTGAAATTATAATTGATAATATTGCATTATAAACAAGATTAAGGCAGGAAAAGGAGGCAATGATTGGGTGGAAACCAAATCTAATCTGTGCACTGTGACTACCATTGTTCAATGCTCTGCATTAACAAAGGGGAAAAAGTTGTATGACTCTGGGAGAAATTGAAAGTAAGAGTACATTAAAAATATAATTTCCGAAGTCTTTGTGAAATGTTAAATGTCAAAGATTCAAGATTATTTAAATTTACACAGAGCTGCTTAGAGGAGATCAACTAGGTAAAAACCGTGATGTTTGTCATGTCTAATTCCCGTAATTAAGTGCTGCTCCTTCGACTTGAAAAGGCCTCTGTGGGATTATATTAATGGCATAATGGAGAGTCAAAGAAAAAAATCAAAACTATTATGAAAAAGAGGGATGTTGAAAAATGCATGAGCTGGAACCTTTAGGAAAGGAGAGTGTCTGCTGTACTAAACGATCAGGATTCCCGGAATGGCCTGTGGTCTTTCATCCAGGACAGGGCACCTCCTCCATTCCTAAAATCTATACAAGCATTAGAAAGGTTCTAAACATAAAGATGTCATAAACTCACTATCTAATTTTTTCTTGTGAGACAAGATTATTTTCTTTAAGGGAAAAAATGTTTATTTACTTCTTTGATAAATGACTGTTGATTTTTATTTAAAAGGGAAATTGTTGTTTGTTTGAGACAAGGCTTCAGACAGCTGCAGACAGACTCAAACTCTCGGTGTTGTCCAGGATGACCTTTAACTTCTGATCCTCTGCCTCCATCACTCAGTGCTGAGGTTATGTATCTGCTCATGTGCTGCCACACCCTCTTTACGCTTGCTGAAGCACCTAACTCAGAGTTGCCTGTATGGTAAACAAGTACTCTGGCAGCTGAGCTGCCTTCTCAGTTGACAGTGGGACTTTCTGAGGGGTAAATGGGCTTATGGCTTATGTTCAACTCTTAATCATGTTTAGAAATGTAATGTAAGATATCCTTTTCATGGACCTTCATGACACATATCTAACAATTGGCTTTTCTGATTTCCATATCACTAGCTCAGTCATAATCAGAGCAACACTTTCACCAGCAATTGTGACAGGGTCACTGAAAAGTGAGAAAGAGCTCAGAGTGGGTCTCAAAGAACAGAACAAAGAGGGACAGAGTTAAATCTCAGGAAGTCAAGAAATTTTGTGACCTTAATCAAGATGTTTAAATATTTATATCTCACTTTCTTTACTATAAATCTGAGAGTGTGCTTATTGTTTATTACATGGAATTTCTCTGAGTAAAGCTCATGGGAAAAAAATAACTAGAACAAGATTTTACATAAATGTGATTTATTTCATTAAATCAACATTTAATGCTATCTATTAAATGAAAAGGAGTATATATTACAAAAACCTAAACGGAAGTATTTGTTAAAAATCATAAAATGAGTAAAAACTCAAGCCAAAATATATTGAAGTATGGTTAGAAAGCCTACTGTTAGGGAGACTGAAGCAAAATAATTTTCTCAGAGTTTGAAGCCAGTCTGGTTACCTAGTGCCTTCTAGGCCAGGCTAGACAGAAGGAGAACCTGTTTGAAAACATCATTAGCAAAATTCTACAACTAGAAGAAGCAGGGGGCATAGCTGTGCACACCTGTGCCACACCTCCTTAGAAGTGGAGGCAGGATGAAGAAGGGTTTAAGGTCAACAATTCCAACATCAATTACCTAGTAAATTTGGTGACAGTTTATGGTACAAAGCTACAAAAGATTTTTGTCTCAAATATACTAAAACTAATCAAGTGTGCACGTGTGTGTGTGTGTGTGTGTGTGTGCACACGTGTGCGCGCGCGCACGCATAGTTATCTGATCTATCTTTGAATATATGAAATAATTTGAGTATGTAGACAGAGTTAGTGCATTATTGTTTACTGCTTTAAGTGTTATATTGAGGTGAAATGGTTCAGTGGTTATAGGAACTTTTCTCCAAGCGTGACAGATGACTGAAGCCCATTTTTGAGACCTATGAGGCACAAGGAAAGAATGGACTCCTGAAAGTTTTCTTCTGATCTCTACATCTGTCCTACAGTGTGCGTGCACTCATACACATACATACACATATAAATACATGAAATATAAAAGATACTATGTGTACCTATCCTTTTCATTAAGAATTTTTTTTTTATTATGTGTTTTAATTTTATACATCAGCCATGGGTTCCCCTGTCCTCCCCCTCCTGCCCCTGACCCCACCTTTTCCCCAGCACCTCCCCTCCATTCCCATGTCCTCCAGGGCCAAGACTCCCCTGGGGATTCATTTAAACCTGGTGGATTCAGTACAGGCAGGTCCAGTCCCCTCCTTAGTGCATGAGCTGGCTGTTTGGAACCTTGGGCTTACACAGGGACTCATTAAGAATTTTTAAAATTCATTTTACATACCAACCACAGATTCCCCCTCTCATCCTTCCTCCTGTTCCCTCCAGCCCACCTCTCATTCCCGCCTCCTCTGGGGAGTCAGCAGAGCCTGGTACATTCAGTTGAGGCAGGTCCAAGCTCCTCCACCCTGCATGTGTACCTATTCTTGCCCACCCTGAATAATTATTTTTATATTAAAAAAACTAGCAATAGTAGTAACAGCATATAATAATAATAATAATAATAATAATAATAATAAAAAATATTTGTATATATTTCAAACTTTTGTGTGACCATTCCTTGTGTCTGTGACTTTCTTCAGCTCTGGATTTCTCTTCTAACAAATGCTGACTTTTTTCAGTCACTCACAGCACAGTTGAAAGTGAAAGTCTGTGGTTATTTGCCCCTCTATTTTTTTTTATTCTTACTCTTCAGCAAGTTGTAATACAGAATTCAGTTCTTCTATAAGTGCATACTTGTCAAGATATACCTGTATGTGAAAAATCCTCCCACGGTAAGATGTGTTGGTAACACAGAATACCTACAATATTTGCCTATGTTATTTTTTCAATTACATTTTAATTGAGCCATATGAAGCACATATGATAACTGCACAAATACTGTCTACTTGCAAAATAATTCAAGGTACATCTTTTAATTTTATTGGTTTTATTGATACTGCTACAGTTTGTGATTTCCCCACAGCTGTTTTTATTCCATGAAAATCATCCTTCCCATGAGCATGACTGTAGCTCTAAGCATTTTATAATAAATGGTTATGATCATTAAACACATGTAGTTAAAGACTTCTTTGCATTCATTTCCTTGTTCTTAGTTTTAATTTTTCATTATCTTTATTAATTTTATATATCAAATATAATTTTAAACTCCCAAATTAACAGGCTACATATGTTCTGCCTGTCTTTGCACATCCCCGTCTCACACAGGATACATCTCTTCTTCACACAGCTTTCCAGTCAGCACTTTGGCTCTCCTCCCACCTGTGTGGCTGATGGACTCCTGTTTCTGTCATCGACTATAGTCCTTGGTGGCTTTCCATCCTCCTGCTCTGTCTTGTCTCCAGTTATGTCTCCAAATCAGCCCCTAAGCAGCTCTCCACACTATGCCTCCCTTCTGCCCTCCATAGAATGTCTGTGATTGTCACAAGATGTGCTCTTTTGCATTAGCACAGATTGTTATGCATTCCTTCATTACTCACGCAGCCACAGGCACCTCTTAAGGGCTTACTCACTGTCACACAGTGGTAGGGACGATGAACGGTGACAGAACTCCTTTCTAGAGCCTAGAGTTCTGCCTTCTAGATGGGAGACGTTGGAATCCTGGAACCTTTGATCATGGTTTTCATTTGACAACATTTCAAACCACAAGCAGATTTTACTTTGGACTATATTATAAAATCTACCTTTCATTCTTGAATTGCCAAATGAAAAAAGGACAAGAAAATTGCCACAGTGAAAGAGAGAATCTCATGAAATGTCAGATCAGGGCTATTGGCAGTTCTGTAACCATCTGTGAGGGAACCCTGGTTATTATGTTCATGTTGAACATTATCAGCTTTTCACAAATAATGAAAACAGTAATCAAATCTGTGCAGTCAATAAAACATCACGGTTTATATTAGGTTTCTGTGCTAATTTAAAAAACTTAGTTTTTAGCTTTACCTGCAGTTTAACTGAAACACAGTATTACACTGAGAGTTTTTCTAAGAGCTTGCACAACTTTTTTTGTACTGGGTGTCCCACAAGATAGCATTTCTGAGGCCATTATTGAAGAGTCTGGAACCTAGGAATTATAAAGGTACATAGACTAAGGCATAAATAAACAAATATAGAACTTAAACTAAACACCTCCATAAACAATAGCAGCAAGTCTGCTTCTGAATTCCAGAAGGGGAAGTGATCTTTTCTTCTGAAACATTTTGCCTATATAGAATAAAATTCTAATTCACAGCTTGTAGTTCATAAACAATGACCCCAGAATTTCTACAAGACACACACACACACACACACACACACACACACACACACACACACACGTGACACTTAGTTGGTGGAATAATGTCACTTAATGTCTAAGATTACTACTTACAGTATTTCTTTAAATATTCCAGATATGAAGATGCTCATGTTATATATATTTTTCTTTCATTGAAAAATAGATTATTTTCTCATGTAACATATCCTGATTATAATTTCCCCTCCCTCTGTTCTTTCAAGTTTCTCCTCATCTTCCCTACTTTTCAGAAACACTTTCCTGTCTCTCATTAGTAAAGAACAGATTTCTAAGAGATAACAACCAAACATGACAAAATGAAGTATAATAAGATGAAGCAAAATCTATTACATCAAAGTTGGATGCAGCAACCCAACAGGAGGGAAGAGTTCCAAGAGCAGGCACAAGACTCAGAAACCCACTCATTCTCATAGCCAGGTGTCCCATAAAAATACTAAGTGAATAGCTATACTGTCTAGGCAGAGGTCTTGGTGCAGACCTATGTAGGCCCTATGCTTGTTGCTTCAGTCTCTGTGAACTCATATGGGCATTGCTAAGTTGATTCAGAGGACCTTGTTCTCCTGGTAGTGTATTCCCTCTGAGTCTTAACAATCATTTTTCTCCTCTTCCTCTGGTTTCCCTGAGCCCTGAAGGAGGGTGGGGGTGGGATTTAATGGAGATCTCAAATATAGACTCTCTCTCCACATAATGTCTGGTTGTGGTTCTCTGCATCTGCTCCCATCTACTGCTGGAGAAGACTTTCTGATGATGAGTGGATAAGGCACTGGGATATGAGTATAGCAGAATATCATTAGGAATCAATTTATTGATTTTTTTGACTGACTGTGTTTGGTTTTACTCCAAGTCTCTGGGCTATTTGACCTCTGGTTCTTAGTTACCCAAGCAGTGTCTGGCATAAGTTCCTTTTCATGGAGTGGAACTTAAGTCAAATTAGACATTGGCTGGCTACTCTGACAAGTTCTGCTCAACCATTGCCCTAGTATATTTTGTATGAAGGACAGATTGTAGGTCAAAGGTTTTGTGACTAGGTTGGTGTCCATATTTCTGTTTAGGTTGCCTGCATAGTACCTTCCCACACTAGAGACTAGAACGTAGAAGTGAAGACTCCATGTAGGTACCAGCTCAACTTTTCCATGTTCAGTGAATTGTGTGAATGTTGTCTTCAACATTGGGGCCCCTGTTGTCAGTTTGTGGGACATCAACCCTCTGTTTTAACAACAGCCAGGGTTGATTGGGGATTTCCATGGGACCTGCCCTTGGCCAACAACTCAACTGAATGAAACCCAGTCCCTCTACTACAAGCCTTGCCTTGCTATAGGAGACAGCTGATTGAGACTTCATATCCTCAGTTTCTAGGGGTCCTTATTAGGATCATCTTAGATCAGCATAGATTCCAGGAAGTTTCCACTTGACTAGGTTTCCACACCAACTCTTCCAAATGCCTTCAAATTCCATCTGCCTCTCCTCACACTTACCTGTTCTCTCCCACTCCTGTTCACAATCACATCCAGTTTACCTGGCAAATCTACTCTATTTGCCCCTCCCAGAGAGTTCTATGTGTTTTCATTAGATCCCTTCCTCTTTACCTAGCCTCTCTTAGTCTACTGATTGTAGCTTAGTTACCATTTACTTAATGGCTAATATTCACTTATAAGTGAATACATACTATGTTTATCTTTCAGGGTCTGGGCTACCTCATTTAGGATAATTTTTTTCCTAGTTCTATTTATTTGCCTACAAATTTCATGTCATTAAAAAAAAATCTGAGTAATGTTCCATTGTGTAAGTGTATTGCATTTTCTTTATCTATTCTTTTACTGAGGGACATCTAAATTGTTTCTAGTTTCTGGTTACTATGAATAAGGCCACAGTAAACATAGTAGAGTAAGTATTCTTGTGGTATGATGGAGCATCCTTTGGGTATATGTCCAAGAGTAGTATAGCTGGTTCTTGAGGTAGATTGATTTCTAACTTTCTGAGGAACTGCCGTATTGATTTTCACAGTAGCTGTATAAGTTTGCACTCCCACCAGCAATGGAGAAGTGTTCCCCTTGCTCCACACCTTTGCCAGCTTGAGCAGCCATTTGTGATATTGTTCTTAGCTATTTCTAACAGGTGAAAGATGGAATCTCAGAGTCATTTTGATTTGCATTTCTCTGATGGCTAAGAATGTTGAACATTTCTTTAAGTGTTTCTCAGCCACTTAAGGTTTCTCTATTGAAAATTCTGTTTAGAAATGCACCCCATTTTTAATTGGACTATTTGGTTTTTGAATATCTAGTTTCTTGAGTTATTAAGAATTTTGGAGATTAGCCCTCTATTGAATGTGGAGTTGGTAAAGATCTTTTCCCATTTTGTAGGTTAGCTTTTTGTCTCATTGACAATGTCCTTTGTTTTACAGAAGCTTTTCAGTTTCATGAGGTCCTATTTATTAATTATTGATCTTAGTGCCTGCACAATTGGTGATCTGTTTAAGAAGGTGTCTTCTGTGCCAGTGCTTTCAATGCTATTCCCCACTTTCTCTTCTATCATGTTCAGTGTATCTGGTTTTATGTTGAGGTGTTTGATCCACTTACACTTGAGTCTGGTGCAGGGTGATAAATATGGATATATTTGCATTCTTGTACATGTAGATACCCAGTTTGACCAGCACTGTTTGTTGAAGATGATGCCCCTTTTCTGGTGTGTATTTCCAGCTTCTTTATCAAAAATTATGTGTCCATAGGTATGTGATAGGTATGTGTATTTATGTCTAGGATTTTGATTCAATTTCATTGATCAATGTGTTTCTTATTATGACACTAAATATGGTTTTTATTACTACAGTCCTGTAGTACAACTTGAAATCAGGAATGGTGATATCTACAGAAGTTCTTTTAATGTTCAGGAATGCTTTAGCTGTCCTGGGTTTTTTGTTTTTCTGTATGAAGTTGAGAATTGTCCTATCAAGATCTCTGAAGGATCATGTTGGAATTTGGATTGGGATTGTGTTGGATCTGTAGGTTGTTCTTAGTAGAATGCCATTTTTACAATGTTAATTCTACCCATCCATGGATGCTTATGATATTAAAGGGGGAATTCTATTTTTGCTAGTGTGGATCTATAATTGTCTGAGAGGGGCTTCTTCAGACTACAATGTTCCAATTATGTTAAGGATAATCCAAATTATAAGAATCTAGAAGAGAAAGCCACTATTATGGGGCACATAATCTTACTAGTTGGTGGGAAAAAATCAATTAAAACAGTTACACATACACAGTGACAAGGACATAAAGATTGATAGTTCCAGAGAACTGGGCTGCGTGGTTTTGAGTTTTAACTAGACAGTCAAGATGGCAAATACTTTGAAAAAAATCATAAATTTGAAAGGAACAAGAAATTGCTTTCTTAGAAAACACTCCAAGGGAATTTCAAAAGTTGTCTTAAAATATGTGGAGGACTGTAATCTATATGAGCACAGATATTTTTTTCCAAATAGGAAAAGAAAAAGGAAGAAAGAAAATCAGTTGGAGTTTTTGTTTTCCTGGTTTTTGTTTTGTTTTGTTTTCTTTTGTTTCTAGGGAGATTTTAGTTTACTATTAACAGGATTCAACTGTTAGAGTGATCAAGAGAGTCTCTGAAAGGCAGATCTTGTTACAACAGGCTCCACAGACTCGAGGGGGCGGGCATTGGCAAGTTGGGGCTGAATACTCAAAGGCAGAAGCAAACATTGACATATGAGGCTGTATTAAGGGGATTATTATCTGTCCAGCTAAAGCAGACAAAGCCAAAGAATTTCGGCCAGTTGGTAAATAATTACTAAAAGCTTTAACAGTGACAGATTATTAATTGTTACTTGGAATTCTTCCTTGTTCCTTTTTTTATTTTGAAAAACATGTGTACATTATTTGTTTTATATTCTGAGAACCCATATTACAGAGAAAAATGTTAATTTTTGTCCTCTACATGCTTTGTCTTCACAGTGTATCCTGAAACTATTAATGATTCAAACCACAATAGAGTTAGTCAATTAAATGTTGAAAGCATTTTATCTACATAATAAAACTCTTGTCTTTAAGAAGCTTATAATGTTTCTTTATTGTCCTACATTCATAAAAGAACTAAAGGTCACTGTAGAGTAGACAGTAGAGAGGCCTTTGGATGCTGTTGTTTGTTTTAAGAATCTTGTGTAGCATTTGTTACAGGTCAGGCTTTCTAGAAATGGATCTTGGCCTTTGATAGAAAGTATGGCATTTAGCTTCTTTATTGGGGATCAGCAACTCCCATGAAGAACAAGTTGGAAAAAACTTGGCAAAGAAGCAGCTTGATTATAGGTAGGGTAAACAGTTCCTCATGTATTTCCTCTGGAATCTGTCAGATTCAGCAGTTCACAACTGTCTGTGGTACCTGAGATGGCTGGTTCTTGGTACCTCTAAATAGCCATTAGATTGATTTCTGGGAATATAAAAAGTGGCTGGGTTTGGGCCAGTGTTTCCAGGTTCTTGGAGTCTTCTTAAGAGTTAAAGTACAGACAGATGGCAAACTAATAAGGAAATTTTATTCAAATCAAAGTGACTGTCAGATCTGTATTTGGATTTTTCTTTGGACTGCCAGCTCACAATGACATAGACTTATTAGTAATTATGAAAGCTGGCCTTAGCTTAGGCTTATCCCACTAGATCTTATAACTTAAATTGATGTATTTATTTTAATCTATATTCTGTTGCATGGGTAGTGGCACCTCTCCTCCTGCATATCCTGCTTGTTCTGTGTCTGGCTGGCAATTCTGCATTTATTCTTCCCAGAGTACCCTCTGTCCCCAGAATTCCCACCCAACATCTTCCTGCCTGGATGTTGGCCATTGAGCCCTTTATTATAGCAATCACACATTGTAAAAATATCCTACAACAGTGATCTGCAAAAATATGTTGTCAAGAGTAACAGTGGGCCTCATGAGTGATGATGCTCAAGTTCCTGGTTATTGTTTGGGACTTTCTTTTGTGGGGTTCAAGAGAAAGAAGAGTTGAGTTTCTAAAAGGGGTGGTACAGTTGGTTTTCTTTTTTGAAGGACAGGGTGGGATTATGTAAGCATGTATGTGGATATCCATTTGTAAGATGAATTGCTAAACGGTCCTATTAATAAAAAACCTGGAGTCAGATATTAGAGTAAAACACTGAAAGATTAGAGAAATAGGACAAGCCATAGACAATCTCACCTCACTGACGCCTTAGTCTCCAAAGAGACCTACTTCTTGTACACCCACGCCTATACACCTTTCTGTTCTGCCATCTTACTTTCTCTCTCTGCCCAGCTACATCACTTCCTCTTCCCACCCAGCTCTGTCATTTCCAGTCTGTCTGTGGAGACCTCCAGACCTTTATGGTTAGTGCTGGTATTAAAGGTATGTACCACGATATCTGGCTCTCTTCCCAATGTGGCTTGAACTTATGGAGATCCAGACAGATCTCTGCCTCCCAAGTGATAGAACTAAAGGCATGTGCTACCATTGCCTGACCTCTATGTTTACTATAGGGGCTGGCTTTTTCCTCTTATCGTCAGATAAACTTTATTAGGGTGCACAATATATTAGGGACACAATATATCACCATATCCATTCCTATAATGTAACTAACTCTGACTTTAAACTTATGCATATCCAATTACACATAGACATACTATGGCAAAAAAGTTTTCTCTCTAAAAGTATACTCATGGAACACAGTCTTCTTTGTTGCACATGCACCCAACACTGGTCTAAGCTGGTATTGGTGTCCCTACCCTTGTATCCAGATGTAACTTGGGATATATTTAAATAGAAACTATCTGTGTTAGATGGCTGTCAATAGTGGAAAAACTCATTGTATTGCTTAGAGAGGGATATATGTTCAGTGTGGTAGAGGAATTCTTACATTGTTCATACATTGGCCTCACTGGGGAGAGGGGTGTGCATATACATAGTACATGCAGGTGACACTCTTAGGTGGCTAAGTGACTTGTTAGATGAAAAATGTGTGTACAGTCAAACAATATGTAATGGCAGGCTGTTAAAATACCACTATACTTACCTAACTAAAGAGGGATATGGCTTTGGCCAAAGTAGCTCTTAATAACCAAGGCAAACAGTGAAATACTGTTTAGATCTGTGTCTACCAAAGATGTTAGGAACTCAACTGGAACTTTTTTTAAGTTCAGGTAAAAAAAAATCTAATTCCTTACTTGTACAGTCAGCAGTATCACTAAAAAAAATGCTAGTTTCTTGTTGAGCTTAATGTGCTAATAATGCTAGGTGATATCTATATACTGATGGGTAAAATACTACACAGTCTTTTCAGTGTGGCCAGTGACTTGACTTTTGGGCCTCCCATCAACAGTGCAGAGCAGACTATGCTTTCTTTATTTCTCAGGACAGTCTTTAAATCAGCTGTAAATGGCCATCCAGACCTTTGTCTGGCCAATATGTAATGTCAAAGCCCATCTCAAAAGGGATTAGGAAAGAGGAGGGAAAAAAAGGGTCATTTCAGGAGAGTAGAGCCCGAGGCTATGGCCAAGTGACCAACCAAGTCCATAGATTTCACTTTTGTTTAATAAGGTATAGGGGTTCATAATGCTTTTGCTGTCTTCCTTACCTCAGTGATTCAGGTTTAACCTTCTTTCCATTAACAAATAATTCCAGCAGTGTGTTTATATATTTTTTTGTGTCTCATCATTGGCCATATCTATAGGATGGTGTGCACATTTTAGATCATAGCACAAGGCTGTGAATGATTACCATCATGTAGAAATTAATTTTTTAGTTGATTGTAGTAATAAAGTCTTTAAAAAGAGAGTAAACTAATATAAAAAAGTAAGCCACGTAAGGATAGAAAATATAACACATGGGGTAGGTCCTTTTATGGTGCTTTGTTAATTTTGAATTTTTAAATACTAATGAACAGAGGACAGCTGCTGAGAGACATTAGATTGTAGAAAGGACTGCTGAATTAAGTAAACCTAGATACTTTTGGAATGCTTTTTCTTTAAAATGCAAGTCAGAAAATATATTGCTTTGGGGAAGAGGTTATACTTTTATTTACTCAGAAAATGAAAGGCTGTAAATTTTTTCAAGGTTAAAGAGGATCAGGGGAGACCACCTGAAAATCCTGGCTATAGACATAAAGAAACAACCCTAGACAAAATACAAGAAATACAGGCTAATAGCTAGTCATCTACAACAATCAAACTTATAGCCATATTAGGTATATTTTCAAGGTCACACATAAATATATTTTATAAAGATAGATGATCTTCAAATGCTTCAGAGAACTATGGAATATGTCATTTAAAATGTTTTAATGACATAAGGCTTTTCATGACAGTGAGACAGGTCTGCTCCTGGCAGCACCAATTTATTTCAAAAAAGGATGATGGGCATCAAAGAACCTCCATATGCAGTTTGATTTCTTTGTGACAAAAGCAAGCCATTTGGGAAAGAAACTGTCCTTGCCTCTACTGCTGACAGTACGTTGTCCAAACTGGACAAGCAGGACATAACACAAAGAGACTGCTGACCTTTTCCCAAGACTGGATCAACAGGCCTTCAAAAATTCCTGCTTTACAGAGAAGTCCGTCAGATACCCTAGGCCTGTAGGCTCAAGGTGAATGGCCCAACATTATAGAGGAACTTTGGCTGAGTGTATAAGCAGTTAGCTGTTTCAGTCATTTCTATATCATTTGTATTTGCTTGCTCTGCAATTCCTGGTTCCTTAAGTAATAGTATATCCTTTCTGAGTATCTGATAGAGTTGAAGAAGAGTTAGTTATAGTTTTCTTTGTTACCAAATTCAAAAAAGAAATGTAGAAAAGAGGTATAAAATGTATAAGGTTGAGAGATATAAAAGCTTAAATTATTTATCTAAGAAAATGTTTTGAGATCTAAAAAGATAATTTTAGGATGATAATGTAAATTGTGGTAAAATGGTTTAGTAATAAAACTTTAAATTCATCAACATAAGGTAGATAATAGAGCATTTTCTCTAAATATGTCAAATACAAATGGACTGAACATTGTGAATGTAATTCTTATCTGATAATTGTTCTCATTGTTTATAGTTTTATTATGTTAGAATTAAAACCTTTCCTTTTTATTTTGACAAAAGGAGGAAATGTTACAGAATAATCCTATAACACTGTGTGAAGATGTGTCACTGTGACTGGTTTAATAAAAAGTTGAATGGCCAGTAGGTATGCAGGTAGAACTTCTGGAAACAGAGAATGCAGAGAGGAAGAAAGGAGGAAATCACCAGGTGAATTCTGTAAGAACTTAACCCCCAAAGCCATTAATTTCCTTGCTGTGGAATAATCCTTTTGTACACTGTAAATTTGTCACTCAAATTGGTTTAATAAAATGCTGATTGGCCAGTAGCTAGGCAGGAAGTATATGTGGGGCAACCACACTAAGGATGATGGGAAGGAGAAGGGTGGAGTCAGGAGTAACCAACTAGACACAGAGGGAGCAGGAGATAAGCATGTCATGCTAATAAAGGTACTGCTGTATGGCAAAACATAGATAGAAATATGGGTGTAGCCAGATAAATCTCCCTTGCCCTCCTGTTCCCAAATAACCAGTCAGAGGCCTAATAATAATTAAAGACTGTTTGGTTTATGGGTTAACTTAAAATATAAGAGATAGTTAGTAATAATCCTGAGCTATTTGCTGGGAATTTACAAGGAGTATTAAGCTTTTGAGTGATTATTTGGGACTGGGCAGTTGGGACAGGAAATATCCATTTACATTTCCTCTTCTCTTTTGCAGGTACCCTTGAAACTCACAAGTGAAAGATGATGAAATCTATTATTACAGAAACCAGAATGTTGCAGGAATCAGAGAAGCCTGCCCAGCAGAACTGATTTTGAAGATAAATATAGGTCTTTATATCCATGTCATAATATATTTCACCTATTTGAAACATCAATCTACATTCAGTGTATCTAAATCTAATAGTATCCAATATTATTATTGAATAGGGACTGTTGTTCTCATTCTTCCCGAAAGAGGGGTTCTTCTTTGGTCCTGCTGACTACTCATTGGAATTATTGCATATCTATATTTTTACAGTGCATGTGGCTCATTCTTTGCTTGGAAGACACATCATATCAGAACACATGAATAGCATCCAACAGGGTCTCAAGAGCTGCTGATTAATGTGAGTCTATGTTTTATGTATTGGCCATTCCAAAATACCCCAGACAGTTGTCTGTCAGGTGCAGGAAGTTCACTTTGAGGGCTATAGATAGAGAACTGTGAGAGCTAATCCTCAGTCTGCCCCTTGAATTTAACCATATTCAAACAGTTCTGTGAAGCAATTGAATCCAATCGGGTAACTCAATAGAAAACAGAAAGACCTAATCATCTTCACAGAGAACTAAGAAACACATAAGCACAATGGTAATAATTGTTCACATTGTTATAATAATTATAATGTTTTATTTGTTGTTGTTGTTTTTGTTTGTTTGTTTGGTCTTTTTTTTTTTTTTTTTTTGCTTAGACATTATCTTTGGAGGTCCTTCCCTATTCCACACACTGTCCCAGCAATATATCCCTGGGAAAGTAGAATAAATCTTCTGGTTTAGTACAACTCAGAAATAAAGTCTAAGAACTTTATAATGGTAGTGATTGCTCTCCCACACTATTAAGCAGAACAGATTCTGACATCAAGTTTAGAAGTTCAGAATAGACTGAATCAAGAATGAACAAATGTCAAGAGTGGTGAAGCTTAGTACAGCCCAGTCAAGGCTGCATAGTGATAGCCTGGTGAGAAACAGAGACAGAGACATAGAAAAACACAGAGACAGAGGAAAACAGAGAGCACCAACATGAAAGACAGTGTCCTGAAAATCCTCTAATCCAGGTTGATGGAGCAGTTTTGAAGAACACATCCAGAATCAAGGCATTTTAAATAAAATACCTTAAGATGATAAGAAAATGAGGAAATAACTGAGATTATATTAGCAGTGACAAAATTCAGGCTTCCAGAGAATAATACTTTTATTGTCTAGCTTGAACAGAAAATACAAAGAAAATGCTAAGGAAAAAACTGTATTTAAAAACAGATTGTTAGGTGGGGTGCAAATGACATACATTTTAATGAATATCTCATAAACCAGATTGCTGTATAATTTATCACAGAATATATTTTCAAATATACACATACACAGATACAACTTTTAACAGGTGACCTGATTCAATTTTGTTTGTTTTGTGGGCATTTCCAGAGACGGCTCAGTGGATAAAAGACTTGCTGTTTAAGCATAAGGCCTGAAGTTCGTCCCTCAGAACCTATCACCCATATAAAAACTGGTCATCCCATTAGAATCTTAGCACAAGGAAGCTAGAGTCAGGAGTTGATTCCCCATGGCTAAGACTAATACCCAAAGTGAGCTCTTCATTCAAGTGAGAGGTTGTGACTCAATATAGAAGCTGGAGAGAAATTGCAGATGTCTGATGCCAATATCTGGTTTTTAAGCATGTACTCACACATGTGCATAGGCACCTGCAGTGTGTGTGTGTGTGTGTGTGTGTGTGTGTGTGTGTGTGTGTGTGTGTGTGTACATGCATGTGAGTGCTTGCATGTGTGCTTGTGTGGTATACCAATCAGAATGATTCTAAGAACCTCATCTGTAATATTTCATATGTTGACCATCACCATAAACTTAATCTCCCCATGTATAGAAATCTTGCCAATGTAATCATGCACTAGAAGGTAAACTTGGCTCATGTGTGCTTCTGATTCACTTCACACATCCACAAACCTGATTCCTCACACTTAACTAAAAAAATGAATCTGATTCAAACTAAATTAAGAAAATGAGCTTTTATTCATTTTCTTCAGAGTTGCTGTAAGTGATCCAAAAGAAAGAGAGAGCTCTAAGCTTTTCCTTCAGAAAAATAAGATTGTTCCATTTCTCCAACTAAGTCCTACCCTGGTTGTACTTACTTTGGTTTTACCTAGATTTGAAATGACTGATTAGCAAACAGATTGTTTCTCCTATACTAGTAAGACCACTGCCCATGGCACACTGCCTGAGAAAGCTTTGGAATTACAGATACAAAGGAGGCTTTATTTCTTACGGATTTTTTCTCTCCTATAAACAACTGTAAGTGAAAGTGGAATTAGTGTGAGCTTGGGCAACATTTTTCACTCAAATTGAATTTTCTCTCCCATAATTTGACCTGGGAAAAAACAATAGTGATGGAAATTCTACCAAGACAGATTAATTCAGGGGTCAAGAAATTACAGAGCAGGATAGGAGAAGTTAATGAATCTTTACCATGTGAAGCAAGGTGCAGAAGTTCCTTGGAGAGGCCATAAGCCTGGTGGGGAAGTCATAGGTGGTTTGTTAATGACATGAGAGTTTCGAAATTGAATTCACCTTGAAGACTCAGCTGCTTGGGACAAATCATTTTTAAGACAATTTTGCTATTAATATTTCCATTCTGTTTTATTCTATTGACAAACCATATACTTTTTCACTACAATAATTTTAAATTTAAAATGAACACCTAGTAACTGCATTTGTTCATCAAATTTTCACCCATCAAGTCAGCCTTTGATTTTCTTCTGTTTTCCATCTTAATAGCTTATAGAATTCTGAGCTAGGCAGCTGGAGACTTAGAGCAACCAAATATTGGTGGTTCATATTGGAGTATGGTCTTCCTTTAGTTATTTGGGGAACTTGTTTATTATTTATTTATTTTAATACCGTGCTCTCCTGCCTGTAGTACACAAGGTCTCATCAGCTTTATTCCTCTCCTTAGTGTTGTAGCAGAAATATCAGTGTGGAGATCATAATGGGAACCCCAAATTTACTGGTCTGACTCTGAGAACCAGTAAAATAAACAGGAGAACAAAGAGGCAAGCCTTTTTCTTACTGGGACAGAAGGATGGTTTGTGTTACTATGAGAATAAATTTTTTTTTTTTTTTTTTCGAGACAGGGTATCTCTGTGTAGCTTTGTGCCTTTCCTGGATCTTGCTCTGTAGACCAGGCTGGCCTAGAACTCACAAAGATCTGCCTGCCTCTGCCTCCCAAGTCCTGGGATTAAAGGTGTGTGCCACCACTACCTGGCCGAGAATAAAGCTTTTTATAATTCTTTGAATTGTCCTCCCAATATAAAAAATCTGGCCTACACACATGGTGATTTGGAGGCAGCTGATTTAATTCCTTTCTCACCTTCTTTCTTCAAAATTTCCAATGAACATTTCTGAGGGACCAAGATACCTTATGCCTCAATGTCATTTTCTTATATTCATGATCAGTGCTTTGAACTATGTTTTTGGTGCTCATCTATTTTGCATGGTAGAGACATCTATCTAACACTGCTCATATACATCACACATTAAGCATATAGTTGGCCTAAAGCAAACAGATGAGATTTGGGGAAAACACCTAGCTCTATGTCCAAACTTTCCACTATACAGAAAGGAACAGCAGTGGCTGAGCAACAATGATAGTCTTACCACCTGAAAAATCACAGTCCAAAGGTCTTATGATGTTATCCTTTCAAAGCTGATTAACTTCATATACACCAACCAATGACATTAATTGGCCTATCCAATGATTGCTACTGTCCTGTTGTTTGTTCATTTCCTTTTTTTTTTTTTTTTTTTTGCATGGTATTGTCATAGTTTGGTCACTTCCCTTCAGTTGAATTGCTTTTTTATGTAACATTCTTTCTTGATTATCTCCCCATTAGCCCTGCCTTGCATGTTCCTGGATCTTTGACTGGTGCTTTTCTTTGATCCTTTAGACAGACTCTGGCTGCTTCATTTGTCAGTCAAGAAAAACTGATAAAATAGTCTGTGCCAGTTGTCAAGCCCTGTGTTTACCTCACAGAGTCCCCAAGTGGAGCTACTTAAGGACAAGATGTGGCATGTTTCAATTATCCCTCTTAGTTCTCAGTCCATCTTTATAAGAAATTAATTTATGTAATGACATTTAATGTAGGCTTTGACAGGCAAAAGTTCCAATGTCTGCAGCCCAGTTTACAAGGAGTCCAGTTTATTGATTTAAAAATGTATGTGTTTAAAGTTTTTAGTAGAGTTCTGGGTTTAGGGAGATTTCAGAATTGTGATCTGTGAATACCTTTATTGTCACAATAACAAGTAAGCATCTGGTACAAGGCTCTTTCTGGATAACCTTGAGGAGAATGAAGTACCATGAGTCCTTGAGTTTAAATACACATTTTATTTCATCAACTAACTAACTCCTGGACAACCCTTAAAGCAAGAGATTTACTTTGCTTTAATTTTGGTTTTATATCTTTAAAATGTAGAAAAATTGTGTCTTAAATGATTCTTTAGCCTTGCTATAAGGGCTTTTTCCTTGTCTTATTGTATCTTATTTTGTCCTGTATGGCTGTCTTGGCTTGAAGTCTTGCTCTTTCTGAAGAGAAAATGAAGAGGGAATCTGGGAGAGAGGGAAGTGGGGGATGAAGCTAGGAAGAGTGGAGGGAGGGAAAAACTGTGGTTTGGATGCATTGTATGAGCAAAGAATCCATTTTCAATTAAAATAGAAGAAATTAAACATACTACCACACTAGTGCTCAAGAACAAATGAAAACACTTTCTTCAATCATTTTGTAGTGATTGCTATTATTGGACAGCAATAGAGAATTTGAACAAATTCAGAGCTTTGGAGTTAGGGTTTAAATTTTTATTTTTTTTTCCTTAAATGTCTCTGATGAGTGAAATTACTAGATTGAACTTTAAATAACAAATTTATCATTTGAACATTAAAATATCATGTTACTTCCATTAATAAAAAATATATATTATTACTAAGAATCTTCGAAACAAATAGAACAAATATTGTTGATTAATTTTTTATTAATTTTTAAATTTATTTTATATACAAACCACAGTTTTGCCTCCCTTATTTCCTCTTGTTCTCACCCCCACCTTCCTTCCATTCCCCCAAGCCCCCCCCACATCCTCTCCTCCTCCATCTCTATTCGGAAAGGATAAGGCCTCCCGTGTGAATCAACAAAGAATTGTGTATGAAGTTGAGGCAGGAACAAGCTCCTCCCCTCTGCATCAAGGCTGAGCGAGGCATCCCACCATAGGGAATAGGCTCCAAAAAGCCAGTTCAAATGCCAGAGAGGTCCTGGTCCCGTTTCTAGGGGCCCCACAGACAGACCCAGCTACACTACTGTCCCCCACATGCAGAGGGTCTAGGTTGATCCCATGCAGGCTAGCTATCGTTCTAGCATCTGAGAGCTCATACGATCTCAGGTCAGATGTCTCTATGGGTTTCTCCATCATTATCTTAACACCCTTCCTTGCTCATATAATTCCATTTCCCTCTCTTCACCTAGACTCCTGGGGTTTTCAGCCCAGTGCTTGGCTGTGGATGTCCGCATTTGCATCTGTCAGTACTAGATGAAGGTTCTATGATGACAGTTAGGGTAGTCACCAATCTGATTACAGAAGGGCAGTTCGGGCACCCTCTCTACTATTGCTAGGGGTCTTAGTTGGGGGTCATCCTTGTGAATTCCTGGGAGTTTCCCTGGCAACAAGTTTCTCCCTAACCATTTAATGGCCCCCTCTATCAAGATATCTCTTCATTGCTCTCCCTCTCCGTCCTTCCCCCAACTCAACCATCCTATTCCCTCATGTTCCCATCCTCCACTTCCTCTATCCGCCCCCCCCCCCCCAGGCTCCCAGTTTACCCAGGAGATCTCACCTAATTTCCTTTTTCCAGGCTGATCCATGCATTCCTCTAAGGGTCCTCCTTGTTACCTAGATTCTCTGGAGCTGTGGACAGTAGCCTGGTTATCATTTGCATCACAACTAATATCCATTTATAAGAGTACATACTGTGTTTGTTTTTCTGGATCTAGGTTACTTCACTCAGGATGATGTTTTTCTACTTTTCCATCCATTTGCCTGCGAATTTCATGATGTGATTGTTTTTTACTGCTGAGTAGTACTCCATTGTGTAAATGTACCACATTTTCTTTATCCATTCTTCAGGTGAGGGTATCTAGGTTGTTTCCACATTCTGGCTATTACAAATAATGTTGGTATGAATGTAGTTGAACAAGTGTCCTTGTGGTATGATTGAGTATCCTTTGGGTATATGCCCCAGAGTGGTATTGCTGGATCTTAATATAGATCGATTCCCAATTTTCTGAGAAACTGCCATGTTGATTTACAAAGTGGTTCTACAAGTTTGCACTTGTACCAGCAATGGTCCCCTTAATCCACATTCTCTCCAACATAAGCTGTCATTAACATTTTTGATCTTAGCCATTCTGACAGGTGTAAGATGGTTTCTCAGAGTCATTTTGATTTGCATTTCCCTAATAGTTAAGGATGTTGAACAATTCTTTAAGTATATCTTGGCCACTTGAGATTCTTCCATTGAGAATTCTCTGTTTAAATCTCTACCTCATCTTTTAATTGGGTTATTGGGTATTTTGATATCTAGCTTCTTGAGTACTTTATATATTTTGGAGATTAGCTTTCTGTCACATGTGAGGTTAGTGAAGATATTTTCCCATTCTGTAGGCTGCTGTTTTGTCTTACTGACTGTGTCCTTTGTCTTACAGAAGGTTTTCAGTTTCAGGAGGTCTCATTTATTAATTGTTGATCTCAGTATCTGTGCTACTGGTGTTAATTCAGGAAGTAGTCTCTTGTGCCAATGCATTCAAGACTACTTACCATATTTTCTTTTATCAGGTTTAGTGGCTGCCATCCAGTTATGCCAACACCATTCATTGAAGATGCTCTTTTTTCCATTGTATACTTTTGGCTTCTTTGTCAAAATCAGGTATTCATAGCTGTGTGGATTTATGTCAGGATCTTTGATTATATTTCCTCAATCAATGTGTCTGTTTTTATGCTAATACCATGCTTTTTTTATTACAATAGCTCTACAATAGAGCTTGAAGTCAGTGATGATGATACCTCCAGAAGTTCCTTTGTTGTACAAGATTGTTTTAGCTATCCTGAGATTTTTTTCCCCCATATAAAGTTGAGTATTGTTCTTTCAAGAGCTGTGAAGAATTGTGTTGGTATTTTGATGAGGATTGCATTAAATCTGTAGATTGCTTTTGGTAAGATTGCCATTTTTACTATGTTAATCTTACCTATCCAAGAGCATGGGTCATCTTGCCGTTTTTCTGATGTTTTCTTCAATTTCTTTCTTCAAAGACTTAAAGTTCTTGTCATACAGGTCTTTCAGTTGTTTAGTTTGAGTTGCCCCAAGATATTTTATATTATTTATGGCTATTGTAAAGAATGTTGTTTCTCTGATTTCTTACTCAGCCTGTTTATCATTTGTATATAGTTGGGCTACTGACTTTTTTAGTTATTCTTATATCCTTCCATATTACTGAAGGTGTTTATCAGCTTCTTGTTTTAAGCTCCAGCAATATCCAGAAACAAATAATGTAAGTGTTCATTTGCACAAGTGTGTGACTATTTAATATTTTTGATGTTTGAACTCTTTAATGTGGGACCTTATTGGAAGGTCCAGATTATATGTACCCAAATTCAGTAGTAACAAAATGAACAGTTCCTTTTCTTGTTCAATGAATTAATATCTATCTATGAAGCAGAGGCTCCCTTTACTCAGGTTTGCCCTAACCACATCACAGAATAGAGCTGAGGCTGAAGAAGATAGACTCTCTGGGAGAAAACCAGTCATTTTTCACATCTTCTCTTCCACTGACTTGTGAACTTTTGTGTGTGCAAAGGTACCTTTCTGAGTTAGCTAGTGTGACACTTTATTTCTACTGGCCAGATTTTCAATTTTGTTATTCATGTATCTTACTTCATTGGGATATTTTCCTAACATCATTGGACAGCACTTAGCAGCAAGTTAGACACAGTTAGCTTTGAAAGTTGAAAGCTGAAAGGAGTTTATAATTCTTTAATTACTTTATAAAGGCTTGAGGTGAAGGCATTCCACTGGGGTCATATTTAACCCTCACTACAGGACTAAAATTGAGATCCTGCTAATACATTTTTCTTCAGTGGGCAGTGGGGATGATGAGGCTCTTATGGCTGAGGGCTTCACTCAGAACCTTTTCTTTAAGAAGCAAATGTTTCTGTGTGAATGTATACGTGCCTCTTTCCAGAACATGTGATATTTTATGCAAAAATATAAATATTTCCCAGAACCGATTAACAATTGAATTCTTTCTCTTCAGAAATACTAAAAAAAAGCTCCTCAGATAAAACTTTGAAAGTTGGAATTTACTCAATGTGTGTTGTCTCAAAGGCTGTTCATTTCTGGAAAGCTGGGGGATAAATTAGTTACCTCATTCCAACACCTAGCCCCTGGTAATTCCCAACTCATATCAGTCTTAAGGGGCATTTTTTTTTCTTAAAAGAATTTAAATCCCTATTTCTAAATATCATATTTTATTGAGTGTCAAATAGCAAAATATTTTGATTCAAAAGAGCTACCTAACTCATAAATAAAATGATTTTGAACAAAATCTTCCCCAAATCCAAATATCTCCTAGATTCATCTTGCTTTTACTGAGATTCAAGTCCATTATGAACAAGAGAAGATAGACCATCCCACTAATGTGTTCCTGGGTTTTGCTGAGAATATCCCACCTCTGCAAAGGGGATTGGCTGCTTCAGATAATTTTCCTAAATGGGATATTATTGTTGTCTTAATTTTCACATGTCCTCCATTAAGAGGCTTGCTTTATTTACGAGAGTCATCTACGTGTTTTGCAATGGCTCCTACTTAGCTCCAAAGTACATGCTGGTTGCACTTAAATATTGATTTAAGTCCATAAAGTCCTGATGGTTTGGGTATTGTCTGCATTCACTAATTTTACTTTCTAGAAACTGAACTAAGAAACTTCACTCTGTCATCTAGATATATATTATGTTCCAATTGTTTATCTTTCCATCATCTTCATATCTATTGAGATGTGGAAGAGAGCTGAAGTGTGTGTAATTTCCCAGGCCCTCTTAAAAACAAACATATAATTACAATAGCATATATAATTTGAGAAGTGAATCTGAGAAAGAAAACTATACATTTTAAAGAAGCACTTACAATATCATAAAATATTTAAAAATGTATCACTTGACTGCAACACTCTTGTTACATGTTTTATTCTGTATTTTTTAAACATTTGAAGCATGTGTTTATCATGTAGTCATATGTGATTATTCTATATTATTTCCATAAACTAGTAACTCTATATTTTCTTAGATAGATATTATTTCAGGTACTTTGTTTTGGAGTGTTATAGAAAATATCTCTCAGCTTTTTATCTTATTATTAGTACTACTAAATGTGTTTCTTAGGATTATTGTCAAATTTGAAAAAAATATTTTCCAAGATTCTTTCACATATGAGCTACAAAACACAAGGGACTTTGTCCACTAATGAATGTTAAATATTTTCCAGACCAATTATCCTTAGAGCTGGTTAGTGCTGAGGGCAGTCATCATGGTACACATATATGCTGTCTGAACTCTAACTTTGAAATGTCAGTCATTACTGGTTGTTGTGAACTGGGTGTCAAGAGTATCATAAAGTCATTCTGGATAACTGTTTACTGGTTTCTGAAATACATCCATGAGTGACTTACTACCTTATAGTTGAAAAAGTTACTCAGAGACAGGAGGGTTGGCTCGGCTTACAGTTCCAGGGAATATAGTCCATCCAGGCTGGGGAAATATGACAGCAGCTATAGTAGATGTGGACCTCATTTCATCTGCATTCAGAAAGCAGAGTGGTGGAAGCTTCACTCAGCTCACTTTCTTCTATATTCACATTGGGCCCACAACTGATCTAGTAGAACTGTCCACATTTAGAATGTCTCTAGATGATACCTTATAGCTTGTAGCATGCCATTTCATGTGGTGGTATTGTATTCTTCAAAATATTGTGCACCCTAATAAACTTATCTGGGGTCAGAGAACAGAACAGTCACTAGATATAGAGGCCAGGAAATGGTGGCACACATGCCTTTAATCCTATCACTTGGGAGGCAGAGATCCATTCGGATCTCTGTGAGTTTAAAGCCACTCTGGAAACAGCCAGGCATGGTGACTCACACCTTTAATCCTAGGAAGTGATGGCAGAAAGCAGAAAGGTATATAAGGCATGAGAAACAGGAAGTAGGCTGATTAAGTTTCAAGCTTTCAAGAAGCAGTTCAGCTGAGATCCATTCGGATATGAGGACTCAGAGGTTTCCAGTCTGAGGAAACAGGATCAGCTGAAGAACTGGTGAGGTGAGGAAGCTGTGGCTTGCTTTGCTTCTCTAATCTTCCAGCATTCACCCCAAAACCTGGTTCAGATTTGATTTTATTAATAAGACCATTTAAGATTCATGCTACTTCATTTCCATGATGGGATTCCCAGTCAAGTTGAAATCAAGACTAACCATTATAATGCAGAAGTGACTATCAAACCTAAACCAGAGATCTATAATTTCTTCTCCCCTTCAGCATGTCTCATTCACATCATAGTGATAGAACATGAAGAGAAATACATATGGGAGGTCTATGGAGAAGTGGGGCAAAGTAATGGCAAATATAAGCAAATTTAAGCAAGAGAAGATAATATTACACCTTTACAAATGAAACTGTGTAGCTGTATGAACACGCTGCTGGATCCTATACAAAGACCTTTGAATTACAAGATGCAAATGTGGGTCCATCTAACTAAGGTATTTGTGACCAGAAATCCATTTAAATAAATCTCTCCACCTATTGTTGCAGATCAGTTATTCATCTAAGTATAGGTTCTAGCTATGCAGACTTGGATAAATCTCCATCAAATTCAATTTATAAAATTCAGATCTCAATGGCTGTCTGGGAGCTAAAAGTTTGTACATTCATTGTGAATTGAATAAATACCATATAACTACTAGGAAAAGAAAAGACTTAAGTAAAGGAAAAATAGAATGAAAAATAAGTATTTTCATTGGTTCCTTATCAAAGAGTTGCAGGATTTCAGAGAGCAAAATTGACAGGCTGTATTAGATGACTGTTGAGGAGAGCCAGCCTGGATAGGAAATGTCTTGGTCTAGCATTGCTAGAAGCTCAGAAGGATGTGATAATCATTGGATACCAGGCCTGTATCTGATGTGTTTTGAAGGTCCAGCAACCACCAAGACTCACAGAAGTATAAACTGGATAAGAAATATGAACAAGAAATCTATGCTCATGCCCAGGGCAGAGATCATGAAAGGAACATGGGATCTCAGAGGCTTGTCCCAACAGACTCCATAGTTTCAAAAGAAAAACATTCTCAGGAGGAATTAAGCAAAGAGAATCATAGCTAGAAGTCACTGTAACTCTAGAACTTTAGCTAATGCAGCAAAGAAACACAGTGATGCATAGAGTAACAGTGGCCATGACAATCACAAAACATAGCTAAATGAAAAGAATTTTAGGTTTTTCTGATCAGGCTGGGGAAAGTTCTTTTGGTATGAGTATGCACAGAGACATGTGAGCCCACAGAACACAGACAAATGCTAAGTAAGGAACAACAGCAATAGTTACTTCAGAAAGCCGGCTAAATTGAACTTAAGAGCGCAGAGGGGAAAACTGCTAAACAAATACTGAGGCAATGGGCTCTTCAATAGGCTCTTCCCATTCAAAATACTGATGGTTCTCCTTCCCCTCCTTCAGTGGAGAGGCGGGAGGTACTCCTGCACAGACCCAACCACATGACAGCAGCAAAGTTCTCCCTAGGGGCATATTGAAGAAGGGTGTGTGTTTTATTCTCCAAAATCTCAATGGCAGCTCAGAGAGCTCTACTAGTGTGATGGCTAAAACTGTCACCTTGACAGGTATGGAATCACCTAAGAGATAAAGACCTGAATGAGTCTTCAGAGGATTAATTGAATTAACTGATTATGACCAACATAAATATGACTGCACTATTCTATGGGCTGGGTCCTGAGCTAAATTAAAAGGAGAAAGCAAGCTGAGCACCAGAATTTGTCATTAATGACAACTCTCTGACTGTGGATATATTGTAACCAGTTAACTCAAGCTTCTACTCCAATACCTTCACTTCCATGATAGACTGTACACACATAGCATGCGCAGAAACAAATCCTTTGTTAAGTAGCTTTTGTTAGGTATTTTGCCACAGCACTAACACAGGTAGTTAGTATGCATCTATGGGGTGTTTATATGGATTCTGGGGGGATCTGAACTCTAGTTCTCATGCTTAAGTGATAAGAACTTCATCCACAAACCATTTCTCTAGCACTCAAGAGTATTGTCCCCCATTTTTCTTTTCCTTTTTGATTTTTCTACCCTTTTTTATCTGGTTGTCTTAGTTGGGAATTCTACGGTGTTAAAGACCATGATCAAAAGCAACTTGTGGAGGAAAGTGTTTCATCATAGAGCTCTCTGGTCACTCTTTATTGACTGGGGGAAGTCAGGGCATCAACTCAAAGCAGAAGCCTGCAGGCAGGAATTGAGAGAGAGAGAGAGAGAGAGAGAGAGAGAGAGAGAGAGAGAGAGAGAGAGAAGAGAAGAGAAGAGAAGAGAAGAGAAGAGAAGAGAAGAGAAGAGAAGAGAAGAGAAGAGAAGAGAAGAGATTGGCACAGCTCAGAGTGAGCTACATCCTCCCATATCCATCGTTAATTAAGACAATTCCTCCAAAGACTTGTCTGCAGACCTATCTTATGGAGATATTTTCATAATTAAGATTCCCTCTTCACAGATCTATCTAGTTTTGTGTCAAGTCGACAAAAGACAACCAGGACATCAGTGATGACACAAAATTGGGTTTCATGTCTTGGTGAAGAAAAGAAGAAAAAATTTAATCTGTATGCAAAAAAGCCTCCCCCCAAACAAAACAAAACAAACAAACAAACAAAAAATGTGGTTCATTCCTGAATGGACTTAGATCTGTACTGGATAGTCTTTCAACACCTGAAGTTGAGAAGATAATCCAAGAGTCTATAGAGAGTGGGACTGGAAATGCAGGAGAAAAAGTACTTAGAAATAAAATAAAGTTCCTTCTTGGCCTCTCCTGATACATCAGATTATTTTCATCACCTGAATGGGAGGTACACGAATTCTCTTGAATCAACTGCCTACAGAATGTGTAGAAGGGTAGAAGGTGAGAAGGAGTGACAAAGACAAGGGGAAAGTGTTCATTTAAGAAGTCAAATTATGTGAGTGAGAAAAATGCAAAGACAAACGTCAATGGAACAGAGTAGGAATGAATAGTTGTAGAAAGAGAGAAAACTCTGATGTCACTCTGTGAGTGGGCACAAGGACACACATGCAGGAGGATTGGAAGTGATGTAAGGCTAGAGTAAGAATGGGTAGATACATATACACTGCCTTAAAATGCATCCTGCCAGATCTCCATTAAGAAACAACACTCAGTCATAGGTGTTTTCTGGTCAACAAACTGCACTAAACCCTAGGCTGATGAGTAAACTGACCCTAGTTCATTCCAGTTGAACTGAAAGATGATGGTACCTGTGGGGTATATGTCAGGTGGGATGGACAGAATTCTGTAACTGAACATGTATGGAGCTATGAGCATAGAAAATTGCTTTAAGCCAAGGAATTCATTATTATTTTATTTAATAGCAAGTGATAAACAAAATGAATGCTGACATATATTTATCTTAGATATCAACTCTTGTTCTTTTCAGGTCTTTATTTCAGTGAGGTGTAAACTACAAATACGAACCTGAATTTGGAATCCCATTATCCAAATTAAAGACTTTTTCTCACAGGTGGAGCTATGGAAACAGATTCCAGGGTGCTTGATGGCTAACGAATCTACCCAATGGACTTCAGATTCCAGGAAAGATTATGTCTAAGATAAATATGGTAGAGAAGGATAGAGTGGGTTACCAAATGCTCATTTCTGGCCTCTATATATGGAGGCACATGTTAGTACAACTGCATGTGCACATCCGACAATCCTCCCCTCATGATTTTGTACCAGAGTAGCTGTGACCACCTATTTCACTGTGAATCATGAAACTGTGTCTTCTAATTGTAACAGACAGTGGTTGGCATGGGCTCTTTCCCAATTCAAGAGCATAGTTCTCTGGTCCACAGATGGTGTATAGGTAGCAAGTAACTGAGACAAATTAGGGATATAAACATTTCAGAAACTGCATGTAATAAGAAAAATTCATTTGTAGAGTTGTTGCAAGTAATTCCTGCATGTTTTATGAATAACATTTCTTGAAAAAGCATTGCTAAAAATGAAGAGGTTTCTTTCCACACAAAACAGTAGAACTTTCTCTAAGTGTGTCATTGGGTACACATATGATATTTTGAGGTACAGTGGGAATCGAGATGTAGAGGCATACCCAGCTGGTGAAGTTGTCTGCATCTCGGTCTCTCTAGAGGAAATTGCCATTCTGATCACAAACAATTTTTTTCTTTAAGTTAAACATTTCATTCGCTTGGGCGTTTGTTGCCAATGGATACAGAAATACCACGTTCATCTGGATTTAATACATTTCACACACATCTTGTCAAGTGCACTATTTTCTCAGCAGAAGTAGGATTTTAACAGTTTTTTGTGACTTTTGACACATCATCACTTAAGAAGCCTTCCTTTCAGGGACTGAGAGGAGTCTGGTGTAAAAGCTGGCTTTGTCTTGTTCACAAATGGATAAACAGATGTCATTTGTAGATTTTTCTGAACAAAAACCAAATTACATCATACAAAGGAACCACCATGCAGTTTCTCTTCTTGTCTGTCTCCGCTAACCATGTTTCTTTGACTTGAATACACAGAAAAATGATCCCATGACCTGCTCGTTTTCTGCCTGCCCATAAATAATTACATCCAAAACAATTTTTCCTTGAGTATGTTCCCTTTACAATGCACAGCACTGTTACCCAGGAGAGGTTCTAAGCAGCCCCCACTTCCTACCTTGGGGTTTACTTTTGTGAATTCTAGTGTATGAGCTCACTTCCTAGAAATGGTGAGAACAATGCTCAGTGAGTGAAAACTCAGTGATTTGAGGGCATTGTTGACTTTATTGTTCAAAGCCAATATGCTATAGAATTTACAAAGTAGCTTATTGAGGCAATTTAAGGTTAACTCTGTGTGAGTTTTCACTCTACATGAAGTCCAGAGGAGAGAATATAGAATCTCTGACTTTCTCTTTTCTTTTTCTTTCATTTCTTTCTTTCTTCCTTTCTTTCCCTAAACTGTGGGGATGGGTTGATGCACCTACTTTGGCAGTTGGATTGTGGAGATTAAATTCTATACAGAGGAAAAAGATATATCTCACACATTTAGAATGTGATCAGGAAATACCAATCACCACTATTACATAAAGTGTTGCTTGATATTTAATAACCACAACAAAGCTATAATTAAATTTATTATTTTAATTCCACCTACGTGTTTAAATTATCTAGCTCTGTAGAAGTATCATCAGTCATTCCTGAAGATTTTTAAAATGATAGTCTTTCTGCTGCTACTTGCATGCTTGTTGTTATGTAAGTTTCTGTTAACTGTCCTGAATACTTTATAAGTCAAAGCATTTGGCTCTATCATTTCTGTTGTACAACCTTTCCTTTCTCCACTGGGTAGGAAACTGGTGAAGAGGCCATAACACACGTTGACAGATTCTAAACTAGAGAGTGCTGCTTTTCCATTCTCATTTCATCCTTGTGAAAACAGTGGTGACAATAGTGAGGGGAAGGGTTTAGCAAGGCTGCAGAATCTCTTCACTATTGCTCAGACCCTGTGTCAACACTCACATGATTTTCTAAACTCTTCTGTTGTTTGTAGCAGTACGGTGCTGTCATCAAAACTTTCTACAGGAGACTGTGCTGGCACTTTAGCACTTGTTATTTCCCAGTCGCATAGTGCATAGGATTTGAAAATAATTTTGGCTATTTTCCATTTCACACTGCCATTTAGAATTGTAATAAAAGGGGTCACTGATAAGTACTAAGTCTGAAGTAAATCAGGTTGAGAGTTTAAATTTCATGGCACTCAGAAAAAAAAAGAGAGAGATGAAAAACAATGCACATGGCATAATATTTGCTCTTCTAAATTTTCATCTGTCTTATGGAGAAGAATCTTTTTAATATTTGGAAGTCTCCTGAATATGCAGGTACAGCATTGTAGGTATGGTGTAATAGCAATTTAATGATTATTTTTTCAATATCTGAATCTTTCTTGGTATCTTCTGTGTCTCTGTGAATGGCTCAGCCTTGGGTTTCTTACTGAAGATGTATTTGAAGTTCTTATCAGTTCAGGGGTAGAAATAGAGGTAGGAGTTCCTAGGTAATTTGTCAGGAAGTTGCATGCACATAATAACACTGTTAATTTCTTGCCCTAGGCAAGAGTAGTCTATTATATCTCTTCATTATTAATTCCCACTACCTGGCCTTGGATGCAGAGATTTTCTGGAAATTAAGCACATATCTATTTAAACATTTTCTTCTACTCAGCAAGTTATATCAATCCTTGAAAGAAAAATAGGAATTTTGCTGAGAAATTTAGAAAGATATACCAAATATTCTAGATCAAAGTAATAAATGGACATGTGAAATGGTTTAGGCAACATGCTTTTCTTTTTATGTCAGTTTAATGTGGGTGGAAAGATTGTAGGAAAGGAAGGAGCCTAGGGAGATTTGGATTTGATCTGAGCCAACAGAAGTCTCTAATCTTAACAGAGATTCCAAGGTCACTGTGGAGTTTTTCCTGTCTCCATTCAGCCAGGTACACAGGAAGTGATTATGGACTGTTTTTCATCTCCTTGTATAGACCATTCGTATGATTGCTACTGCAAAGAAGTCTGGGAAACACTATGTATCTTCTTTTAATATTATGAAGCAGCTTAAGGACAACATTTATCATGCCTCAGGCTGGCCCTAGACCCAGGTTTTCATTTGTACTATTCTTTTCTGACGGTGTTCCTCTAAGTACCTGTGGATCTCATATATGTACTTGGCTTGCTTCTTAAGAGTGCCACTCTCTATATATGTCAATTCTAGGGATGACGTACTTCTCTTAGGACATATAAATTGCTTTAATGTATTAGTGCAGCATTTTGATTACACATACATATTCTTTCTTCAATTTGGAAAATAGGCTTTTGTTACAGACAGGAAGCTCCAGGGATTAAATGATAGTTGCTGAGCCTCTGAGTCTCTGATAATACCTAACCAACATTCCTGGACTATTGAAGCATTTCACAGATTGCTTTTCTACATTTGTTGAATTTTAAACACCACAGAACCTGTCTTTTGCTAATAAGAACTTATCAGCTTAGCTCATTTGCATAGGAAAACTAAATATGCAGTTAATTTGCACATTTAAAATGTTTAAAAAAGCATTTTCCCTTGCACACCGGGGGGGCTCTAAGTTGCACAAATAAGAAACTTTAACTCAAAGACAACCAGAAAAGCCCATGGATATACAAATAGGACTAATTGGTATTTGGTTTATAGCTACATGCTGACAACGATTAAGTTAATTATAAGGCACATAGTGCTAAATTACCATCTTTTTCATCCCATTTTCTGTAACAGCAAGTGCCCCAGAGAGGTTCTGGTTCAAACTCTAGTTCGTCCAAACAAGAATGGAGTTGAAACCATTCCTAAGTTAACCAGTTAACACGTTTTGAAATAATTAATATCATTTTCAGAGAAAATATAAGAAGATCAAAAAAGATATGGTTAGTTACATGGTCACAAGATCTCCAAATGTTTTGACCATATTTCAGTCTTGAAAAAAAATGAAATGACAATGCTATGTTCTAAGGCAATATTTTGTGAACAGGTTAGGGCTAGTTTGTTTTGGAAGCAATTAGGGTTAGGGCTTTTTTGTTTGTTTGTTTGTTTGTTTGTTTGTTTTAAGCAATAAGGCCAGTATCTATTGGTCATATAGGAGAGAAATTAGACTTGAAGCCAAGAAACTTAGATTGGCTAGAAGAAAGCTAGAAAGTAAAATAGGTGGCTACAGAGCAGGTTGTTTGTAAATTAAAACAGTGTGTTACCATGTAGATAATAAATTTGTCCTTTGAGCTCTAAAGAACAACAATGGTTACCACTAAGACCTTTGTTTCCTTTTAAATTACAAGAGATTTATTCCCAAGTCACTAATGAGATCATTTCACTTGGATTTGTTGAATCCATATGAGAATTCAAATCTATTCAACCAATGGAATTTACCAGAAGCAGAGAGAGAAGAGCAATTCCACGTTTTTGGAAGAAGTAGTTTTTAGAATTGGATTTCTTGCTCTGCCCACAGTATAGTCCCTCCAGTGAAGATCTAGTCCAGTCATCTGTGCTGTGTAGGATTTGGACATCAATACCCCAGAAAAGCATGGCCAGTACAAAGGAGGACTATCCTCCCCAATACATGGATATGAAACATTAGAGGACGGGGCTGTTATATTTACTCTTGCAGAAAGGTTTGTTGAATTTATAATAATCACATCCTTTCATTGAGCCCTAACATTTTTTGAATACACACATCATTCATGGATTGGCAAAGAAATCAGAGTTGTTTTGTTTTTTGTTTTGTTTTGTTTTTAAAGGAAAAAGAAGATAAAGGCAAATATGAAAGCAAGTTGACCCCTTTTCCTTTCATTTTTTGCTTCTACTTCCTGTATGAAACTTGACCAATCATCAACCTGAATGTTTTACAAATAACAACTCTAAAATGAAGTACCTCATCAATTAGTGGGGTGGAATTATACCCATTGGGCAGAGCAAGAGGCAGGGAAGTCTGGAACAATTTCCAGCTGTTGCAATCACAAATTTTGGAGAAGGGACAGAAAAAATGAAAACTATGCCAAATCATAAAGGTTGATAGCACTCTGTTCTCTTTAACTTATAAAATTACTTTTGCTTCAACTGGAGAATTACCTGATGTTGCTAAGGCACTGTCTCATACACAGTAGGTGTATAAAGTCTAAAATCTCTTTCTGAAGCTTCCACATTGTATGATCAAGTTATGAGGCCAGAAGTAGATCAGGAGTATTTTAATAATGTTATTTTGCTTTTGTTTTTCTTTCTTTTTTTTTTTTTTTTAGCCCATCCCCTTCTTCATGTAAGTGCTGGAGGCCTGCAGTCATAGATGGCTAACACTATTGTTTTTATAAGGCAGCTTTACATTTGTGTGAGCTTATGAAGCCATGAACATTGAAACCATTGAAGTGCAATTTATTTAGATTGGCAAACTACCAATGAGATCCTCATAATTTACGTACTGATGTTCACAGACTACCAATGAGATCCTCAGAATTTATGTACTGATGTTCTAAGGCTGCTTAAGTATTAATTATTTTACCAAGAAGTTAAGACCACAGACACACCATTCCCTTAAAATTGAGCTAGATTTTTGAAAATACATAAGTTAAATTTTCATGTTTATTTTTTCATGCTACAAGAAAGGCAAACAAACAAAGCAACAAATAAAGCCCCATTTCACTCATAATAAATCACCATAATAGACTTGGGGAAGGGGATGCAGAACGTGCGGTGTGTAGAAAAGGGTTAAGAGGAAGGCTTGGTGAAAATGGCATCTTCACTAACTACATTCTGTCCCCAAAGCAGACTAATTACTAGGAATGTGCTCCATGCCTTAACTCTTTTTGGTTTGGGCCCATTTGGGAATACACAGTCCCCTCTGGTTACTGTCAGGATTATGTTTCAGGCTCCTCAGCCTCTCCCTCTTTCATGCATGTGGACACATCAAAAACCAAGGCACATGGCCTCTATCAAATACATGCTGTGTATCACACACAAGTAATAAGCCCATTCTTCACATTTTAACACTTAAAGTTCATAAGAATGGACCTTTTTTATTACATTATGTTCTTTTGAAGAATGGAACACTTGCAAGAAAAAGGATTGTTCAAGTTGCCCAGAGCTTACAGAGGAGTCAATGCTGTTAGTAGAGCAAATTTTTTAATGGCACTACTAATGAAAAGATTTGCTCTCTCACTGATAATAAATGCAGCATGAAACCATGTGGTTTTAACAACAAATGAATTATTTTTTAAAACTCATTAAGTTTTTTGACTTAAAGTTTTGATATTTAAATGCATTACAAATATAGGGTTATGAAGGATTAGTGAAATGTAAACAAAACAGGAAAAGTAGATATATACTCCAAAGATTTGTTATATCTAGAAAGTTAATGGTGAAAATATTCACTAAAATTTTCCCAAACTTTGCAAGGTATCTTCTGGTATTGTTGAAAATATGGTTTGACAAGACAGTCTACCATACTGAAATCATATGCAAATAACCCATTTTCTTTTCATATTCAACCACTTGTATTGTGTTGCAGTGCACCATGGAGAGCCAGTAATTGAAGAGTCCTCATTTAGCAGTGTGTTTAAATGTCATGCTAGTCAAGAGTAAATCTGAGTTAGGGCACATGGCAAGTCCAAATAGATTACGACTATTGCTGTAAGACACACTTTTATTACTTAAACAATTAGCTATGAGAATCCATTCCCCAAAATGCATTCTTTGGTTGACTGAATAATTTCTATTGCAATCTGCCTAAGTAGAACTAAATTAAACCTCAGAATGTTAATGACAGTAGAGGTAGAAAACTGAAATTTAGGAGATTACAATTCCTACTTAAAATTTATGTATGCAAATTTTTTTACTTAATTTCTTGGACAGAAATTAGTATAGATTTCCACATTTTGTAGAAAAATCCATTGGATGGGGCTACATTGAATTAAATTTATAAGGTCCTCACATTGCTTGTTTTCAGCAATGCAGAATGATATTTTAGTTCCCATACATTTCTCTGTGTTTTAATTTATAAGTATATGCTGAGTAGAAGAGGAAAATTGGCAGCAGATAAATAGACAAACACAGCATGGTGTTCCTATATTTTCTTAAAAATGAACTAAGCACCTAGTTTTATGTATATAAAGATCTATTCAGTGGTTATAAAAGAACATATTTAGAATACTTAAATTCTAGTTTAAGGGATATAAGGAGAGGGTTCATTCAAGGACATGTCTTCTAGGAAAATGTATGAAATCATCCTTGGACATTTCAGATATTGGGAATCCCTCATTGTTTATGTGTTTTCTAGATATGCTGGTGGAGGAATGGTAATCTCTTTCTTTTCTTTCTTTCTTTCTTCTTTTTTTTTTTTTTTTTTTTTTTTTTTTTTTTTTTTTTTTAAGACAGGGTTTCTCTGTGTAGCTTTGCACCCTTCCTGGAACTCACTCTGTAGACCAGGCTGGCCTCTAACTCACAGAGATCCACCTGCCTCTGCCTCCCGAATGCTGGGATTAAAGGCGTGTGCCACCACTGCCTGGCCATTCTGTTTTCTAACAGTCTGTACAACCAGGAATAAAGATTGAGGTCATTCCCATACTAACCGGAGGAGGAGCACATACTAAAAGCTAATACATCTTTCAATGACTCAGGTAGGCTACTGGGCGGGGTAGAAAGAAATCAAATATTTCTGCACACACTAATGAGGATTCCTTGACTCAAAAAGCAGACAGGCTCCTCGATAATTGGAAAAGAAGTGTCTTCCCTTACTTGGTATGGATTTAGATCACAGTTGGAAAAAAGTGTAGCATCTACCCTTGGTAGATGGGCTTACTTCAATAGTCCTATTGCTAAAGAATGGAACGTGGCAGAGTCACACTAGCAAGAAGCTTTCTCAGGCAAAGCTCTCTGTAAGCTTCCCCTCCTTTGTGTGTTAGGCAATGTTCACCATCTTTGACAGTGAGTAGTGACAGATTTCCACTGTGATTTGGCAAATCTGAGAAGATGCTGAAGTTTACAAGATTTTGTGTGGAGTGGTGTCTGTGGATTAGTATCAGTTCCTACTACATGACAAAAATGTTTCACAGATTTTTAAAGAACAATCTTTCCAGTCTTTATAAGTATTTACTTATATAGGTACTATTACTGTATTCATTTCAGAAATAAAAAAAAAAACATGGCATAGACATGTTAAATAGATATAAAACGGCTATTTCATGACAAAGCTAGGATACTTACTGAGATGATTGTAACCAGAGTCTATGCTTTAAATGTTGGTATTTAAAATTATGAAGGCATTATGACAAGTATGATGATGATGGTGAGTATGGTGAGGATGGTACTGTCTACTGAACACTTATTGTGTACAGATATTGTACACATAAACCATTTGGACATGTTAATTTATTTTAACCTTACCATTACTGCAAAGGGCTGAAGGAAATTGGGTCAAATGCTTAATGATTCTAGAGTGAGGTTTCATACCATGGAGTCTGAGGCTTTTCAAAGGGAATCTAGAGGGGATAGTCTGAATCAGGAGTTCTTTAAGAATATTCCTGCATCTGGGAGGGGGTGGAGACTGGGGTTGAGAATAGGTGAGCACAGACGACTTTCTTTTTTGAGTAATTTGGAATTTAGGGGTCTTCCACATTCAGACTCTCAAAAAAAGTTGGCAATAGTATTGAGATTTTGCCAGCTTATATAAAAAAAATCTTCTGAAATTATTTAAATTCTTCATTAAAGTGACATATATGGATATCAAATCTCATGTGCTCACTACGGGAAAACAAAAGGAACAGTTGTATTTTATTCCATATCTTCCTAAATTCATGCCCAGCAGGACAAGAACCTAGCCTATTGGTTGTGGTATGAGTCTTTGCTAGGATATATGAAACAGCATTCTGACATTAATAAATAAGCATAAGAAGGAGCACATCAAAATTGTATGAGAAGGAATCTTAAAATTTTTGCTTAAAATATTTGGTAGCTGAGTGTGTAGCAGTCACCTTTCATCCCAGCACTCCAAGGAAAAGACAGGTGGACCTCTGTGAGTTTCAGGTTGGCCTGGTGTACATAGTTAATTCTAGGCCCACTGTCTTAGTTAGGGTTTCTATTACTGTGAAGAGAAACCATGATCACAGCAATTCTTATGAAATAAAACATTTAATTGGGTGGCTTACTTACAGTTTCAGAGGTTCAGTCCATTATCATCATTATGGGGAGTGTGATGGTGTGCAGGCAGAGGTGGGAATGGAGTAATAGTTGAGAGTCCTACATCTTGCAGGCAACAGGAAGTCCATTGAGATTCTGGGTGGTATCCTGGGCATAGGAAATCTCAAAATCCATCCCCCACAGTGAAACACTTCATTCACCAAGGCCACACCCACTCCAATAAATCCACACCTCCTTAAAGTGCCACTCCCTATGGGGACCAATTACATCCAAATCACCACACCCATCAAGGCTACAAATCAAGACCCTATCTAAATTAGTAACAAAAATAAAGAAAACTCTTCTCTGAGCTGTCCATTCTACCCAGTACTCTTGCAAGAAACCCTGTTAAACTCAGGAGTTATATACATGTGGGATTTTCCCTTTGGTACATTTTGGCCCTGCCTTGAATCTATTCAGATGTTAACTCCTCCCCAGGAAAAATCAGTTAACATGGCTAGTCAAATATAGGTAAGAAAGTGGGGTTAGGCAGTTCTAGACTCATAGTGTAGTAACTTGGTACAGAAGAGAAGTGGCACTCAGAAAAGCATGGTGTGAGTCACAAAGAAAACAGCTATTTATCAGTGTGGTTAGACACGTGCTTCTAAGAAGTCTCATTGTTTTTGCATATACATTCTCTCATGAAGATACATATATACTTATATCATATATGCTCCACAATGAATAGAGATGGGGCTAATCCATCAAAGGGTCTGGGCATTTATGCTTTTGCTGCCTAACCAGAGCTGTTCATGTGGAACAAGGTATTAGGCACGTACTGATGCTAAAGTGCTTTATAATTTCAGTAAAAAATGATAATTATAGCTATACGAGGTTGATTAAAATTTTGATCAGAAAGTATTCACTCTTTTCTCCATAGAAGGAAGATAGTATCCTACCCTATAGATCTTGGCTCTTTGCATGTGGCCTCTTTGAAATAAGTTTTTAATGAACAATATTTGAATAGAGGCTTGAAATGTGCTTGTGTATGGGTCACACTCACTGATGCTTCTGCCTCTCACTGTGATAACTTCATGATGAGGTGTCCACTTGTAAAGTTATGATGGACATGTGAACAAGTTATGTGTTTATGAGTGAATATTCTTTTCTTTTTTAAATTGTATTTATTATTATTATTATTATTATTACTATTACTTTGTGTGTGTGCGTGTGTGTGTGTGTGTGTGTGTGTGTGTGTAGATCAGAGGACATCACATCCCTCCTGCTATGGAATCTCAGGATTAAATTCAAGTTTTTGTTTTTGTTTTTGTTTTTGTTTTCTAGACAGGGTTTCTTTGTGTAGCTTTGTGCCTTTCCTGGACCTCACTTTGTAGTCCAGGCTGGCCTTGAACTCACAAAGATTTGACTGCCTCTGCCTCCCAAGTTCTGGGATTAAAGGCATGCGCCACCACTTAAATTCAAGTCTTTATGCCTGTGTATGAAGTGCATTTACCGACTGAGATGTCTCAATGGTCCTGAATACTCATATTTGTATTCACAATAAAATGACCAACATACTACCTGCTTGTCATACCCTTAGGATATTATTTTATTTTATTTATTACATACTATGCACTATAAAAACTTTATTATCCAGATTTTTTCTCATGTAGATTTCTTGTATTAGATTTTGATTCATCTCTCAAGAAATGAATGCATTCAACTCTGAATTCAATGCATTATCATTTCTATGTCCCCCTTTTCTTTCCAACTGACCAAAAGACATGATAAGTTCAAATTCTCATAAATGTCAATGATTGAGTTTTGCTGAATTGATAGCTGAATGTGAATTCAACTGTACTTTAGAATTATAACATATTTTCCCAACTAAATTTTAACCAATGATGTTTATAACAGCTAGTGATAAAATCTGAAAATAGTTTCAAGGGAATATAAGGTTGCATAGTTATGGTAAGATGAGGATCTCTCTCTCTCTCTCTCTCTCTCTCTCTCTCTCTCTCTCTCTCTCTCTGTCCTGTGTCTGTGAAGGCTGCATGTACATGTGGAAATTAGAGGACAACTTGCATGACTCAGTTCTGTCCATCCAACCTACAGTTTATGGACATTGATCTCAACTGATTGGGCTTTGTAACAAACACCCTGATCTACTGAGCCAACTTGACAGTTGTGGAATGACTGACCCAGGACACTTTTGAATAAGATTTTATTTCAGCTTATGTGAATGAGTGTTTGTGAGCATGTATGGTTGTACACAGCATGAGCATAGTGCTTGTGGAAGTCATAAGTGAGCCTTGCACCTCTTAGAGTTGTAGATGACTGTGAGCTGCAATGTTGGTGCTGGGAACTGGACCTGGGTCCTTTCCAAGAGCAGTAAATACTGTTAGCTACTGATCCATCTCTCTAGCCTTTCAATTCTCACTACTCACTTATAAATAATTGTAAACAAAATTTGTTGATGAAAAACAACTTCTAAAACCAACAATGAAATAATATTATGGGAATATTTTACATATACAAATACTATCTTGACAGATTATATAATTTAATAATTACAGTCTGTAGTGCTCTGGGAATCTATGTCGCAAAGAAAAAAAAAAACGTATCTGAGGGTGCTGTGCATGGTACATAAGTAATTCTTATATTATTTTGCTCCAGGATTATTTTAGCATTGAGGTAAAGAGACTAATGGTAACATCAGCTAACGACTCCTTAAGAAAATGCCTGCTTCTCTCACCAGTCTGCCCTTACCACGTTGAGTTGACTCTAGCCTTTAAGCTCAATTCTCTTAAATTGGAAGCTTGGAAATCTTTATTCAGAATAATTTGAATTGGATGCTTAGAAATGAATACAAATTGCCTTATTAAGGAAAATAGCTAGTTTTTTGTTTCTTCTGAAATTTAAGCCTGATGATCTACCCCAAACAGCAGAAGTACTTTAGAATGACTATTATTGACAGTATACATGTATTCTAAATGCATTCAGGAGATAATGGTATTTTGCCTCATTCATTTTTATGCCCACTCTACCACACTGAAAGCCACAGCCATATATTGTGCCTGAAAGATCAATTCTTAAACTCTGTGATTTTCCAACAGTATGTGACCATTAGGGAGCAACAACACCCTTGTAGTTGCTGGGGAAACAAGGACAGGACTCAAGCCAGGAATCAATTAAACTAAGGAGACCGTTGCAGATCTTTGTTTTCTGGGAAGAGAACAGGTGTCTAATCATTTACATAAATTATGCAAAATCTAAAGCATTTACAGTAACTAGACACTTAGCAACAGACATGAATGAGGAAGTAAATTGGCTGATGATGTTCCTTACTACAGCCTTGCCTGCTCATGTTGCTACTGTTGTGAATCTTTCTGTCAGCATTTTTATTATTAACACTATTTTTCATGGACTTATATTTCAAGCTTAAGTTCTCCCTAGGATGGTTTTCAAAAAGCTCATAGTAGATATGACCATTGCTTAGAAATGGATCTTATTTCTAGATTAAGTATTTTGTGTGAAGGAAAAAATAGCTTGAATTATATTTAATGTATTGAAACAAGGTTGTAATGGAATAAATTTAAATGGTTTCGAGTAGTCAATACTTAGAAATGCCTCCATCCCAAAAATATCTTTTAAAGATCATTTAAAATCTTCAAGATGAATTGGAATAATTTCATAATATTATGTGAACTGTGTAGAGGTTTCATCTGGAAGAGTAAAAGTTCATGATTTATAACCAATAAACATTTTCTTCTCTTATTTGGAGATTTTTCTATGTATATTGTCATATGTTAAGTTCACTAGGGAGTAAAAATACTAAAACTGAGTGTCTGACTAAAATAAGCAGGCAGTCTAGTTGGGAAATAAAACAGGGGCATTTGTAACAGTAAATAAAAATGACAACTATGTATATCTGCATCTTGTGTTGGTGTGGCAATAGAATTCTGAATTATTTGTCATGTTAAAATGTTCCATCTCTACACAGTTTTTTCTCTTGAGCTGAAATAAAGTGCTTTCTAAGTAATTAACTAATATATGAAATATTAAAGTACAACATCACAGTTAATGCATGCTACTGAATCTTGCCAGATATGTGGGAGCCTTACAAATCCTCTTTACATAAGCTCTTAGGAATAAGGCATTTTAATTTCTGCATGATATGCAAGAGTTTTACAATCCCCTTAGAATTACATGCTTGGGACAAGTTAAACCCATCTTCTATGAACTGAAAATTTAAATTCATTTTGCTAAACTAAAACCCTAGATAAATTCAAGCTACCCTACTTGTGTCAGTGAAACTAATGCAGTTTATTAGTGAGGATAAATCTACAACCATGTTGACTATTCTCATTTCAAACCATAGCTATGAACCATACAAAGGTTAATATAGTTAGGCATTGCTACACACTTCCCAAAGCCTTTCATTTTCCAAGATTTGATACCTCCTTCCTTCCCTCTAATTTAACTAAATTTCTTGTTTCTTTTTTCACTGTGAAAGAAAGAAACAAGCATTCAGAAAATTAGTGTTATCCATTACATCCAATTGCTTGTGCCATTTCTACCCTTACACAATTTTCCACACAGTACGTAAGTGAATGACATTGTAACATCATAAGTTAACCCATTGTTGAGCATGATAATCCATATATACAGTGTTCTTTGGATTCCAATACCAGGAGGCCCCTCAGTGTCCACTGAGGCCTGGTTTTATAACTTCTCTTAGATGATGGCCTAGTTTCCTTTCTGCTACTATGATTAAACACCTACAAAATTAATAAATGTTGGAGAGAAAGAGTTTATTTCGGCCCAGAATTCCAGGTTTTGGTGTATCACTGCAGGGGATCACAGTGTCATAGACTTGAGACTGCTCAGACTGTCACATCTACAGTTAAAAGCAGAAAGAATATGGATGCATGGGTGCTCAGTTGCTTGTCCTAAGCTCTATCTCCAGTCTTACATAGTTTAGGACCTCATGCCTAGGTAATAGTGCTATGGGCAATGGACTGGATTTTCTCACACCAATTAACGTAAATAAAATTATTCCCACAGTATGTACAAAGCCAACCAAATGAAAACAATGTGCTTTCAGCTCTCTTCCCAGGTGATCCCAGCTTTTGTCAAGTTGTCAATTAAAACAAAAACACCAAGAATACCAAAATGTGTGGATGCTAGAACCCTTTATATAAGTTGGTATTGTGACTGCATGTTTTCCTCACATATCTTCCCATCTTTAAATCATTTCTAGACTATTTGTAATTCTTAATTTAATATAAATGCCATGATGGAAATTATTATACTGTATTGGTTAGGTAGTAATGTTAAGAAAGGTATGTACTTGTTCAATGTATGCATGTTTTATTCACATATTTTCTTTCTGTGGCTGATTGAACTTAAAATATAGAACCCACGGATACTGAAGACAGCTGTAGTAGAGTAAGTCTCTTCAAATATACTCAAAGAAACAGTTGAACCTTCTCTCCTTCCAGTTTCTACATCAGCACCCTTATCATAGCAGGGCTGGAAGCTATGTGACTAAGGAAGACACATGACTAAGTCACTGTGGTTTGAATGTCTCCTCAAAGCAGGCAATAGAAACTAACATCCAGCATAACAACATTGGGAAGTGGCCCAATTAGGGAGTGCTGAGATTAGAGGGCTTTACCTCCTAAATGGATTAAAGTTAATTATCAAAGGGCTTTCAGCCACAGTATGACTTCTTGTTATCTCTCATATTTTCATACCTTCTGTCCTCCACAAAAGGATGACAAAGTCTTCACAGATATAGATCTCTAAATATTGGACATTCTGGTTCTTAGAACTGTAAGGAAGAATGAAAAAATCAATCTATTATAAATTATCCAATCTAATGTAGTCTGTTCTAGCTGCCCAAAATTTTATATGTCCATCTGACCAAGTCTAGATATATATTCATATTTATATTTATTTAAACCATAAAATTCCCAAAGCTTTTTTTAGTATCATTACTGCCTAAGATTCTTTTGTCAAAGCAGTAAAAACATTTATCAAATCATGACAACCCATTTCTTCTTTCTTCATCTTTATGTAACCTAATTATATAAGATATATTCTACTACTCCAACAAACTGCTTTCCTCATTGCAATTAGCTCAATAGATAATTTCTAGCTAAACACAAATTTTGACTCTTGGTGCTTTGGACCCAGATGATCATTCCTCTGTGGCATAGTCATCAATGGAGTTATTAAACCATGCTGAACTTCCTGCAAATGCTCTCTTTTGCCTACATAGATAGCCCTTGTCTTTTTTAGTTTCTTGATGTTAGTATGAATGACATCAATTATCCTCTGCATGAATCCTCATTCTTTTGCTGATATTATCTCATCTTGAAATAAAATATGTGTCAATTATATAAGCATTTACTCCTACAGCCCAGGATGCCATCCTAAACTGCAGACTCATTTGACCAAATGCCTACTTGATTTCCCTATCTGCTTACCTCAGGGCTGCTGTGGGACGCTTCTGTGTGTGCTGTGAATGTGTGTTGCTCTGACTGGTTAATAAAGAAGCTGCTTTGGCCTTTGGCGAGTCAGGTTGTATCCTGGAAGAAAATCCAAGAGAAAGACAGAAAGAAGAAAGGAGAGGTGGAAGAGACACAAGCCTGCTGCCTAAGGAGAAGCAAGATGCCAGCAGACCAGTAAAGCCACGGAACACGTGGCAAAACATAGATTAATAGGAATGGGTTAATTTAAGATTATAAGAGCTAGCTAGGAGAAGCCTGAAGCATTAGGCTATTCAGTTTATAAGTAATATAAGCCTCTGTGTGTTTACTTGGGTCTGAGTACTGCTGGGCCAGGCAGGCCTAGAGAATGACACAGGGCAATTCAAATTCAGCAACACTAGTTAAGAATTCCATGTTCTGTTCCCATGCTCAAAATTCTGACATCGATCATTTTATTTTCAGAAAATATTATAGAATCATTATGGAACCCTTTGTTTCATTCATACTATGAACAAGACATCAGAACATTTGCTTGGAATAAGATCCCATTTGTCTTTCTACATGAAACATCTCTTATTGCTTTCTCACTCTTCTCCAGCAATTCCTGGACAGTTTCCTCAGTTTACATGTAACAGAGCCTTCATGTTGGCTATTTGGATTTTTCTTCTGACCATGCTTCACACAGCCTCTCTCCCCCATCTCCTTTTAACTTTTGTTCAAATCCCATTTTTCTGAGAGGGCCATTTAACTCTTCATATATGTTGCAAGCTGCTCATGCTTCTGGAATTCTTAATCCCTCTACCTCATCTTTCTCTTTAATGTAAGTCTTGTCATTGTCTTAATATGGTATATGATTCCTTTATTTATTTTGGCTATTGGGAGTCTGTTTCTTCAATAAAGCATATAATTCACACACTGAAGGTACTTTGATTTACTGATATACCCCATTTCTTAATGATGATTCATAATACATTATTGATATTGAATCCATATTTGTTTGAATGAGTACTGGACTTGACTAACATAGTGTGACAGAGTGTCTGCACAGTGATACAACAGGCATCTTTCTCCTCATGTAGAATAACCCCGGGGGGTCAGCCAACTTGGGGTAAAACAGAATCCAGAGAGCACACTGAAACAAGAACACTCATTAACTTCTCCTATTTCTGTTGCCTCCTCCTTCACTTTTTGGTCTTCTTTTAAATGGAGATAGACTTCCATCACTTACACTGAAAGGAAAAAAAAACTTTTTAAAAAGGTAAAAAAAAATCACAACTAGCTAAGAGATATAAAAATGAACATGGATGAAAGATTTTATTTAACTCATTAACGAGAAAGCTGCTGAGGCGTTACAAGTAATTCAAAGCAGAATCCAAAGAACAAATAAATTTCTAGACTAGGAATATTGAACTGCATATATAAATTGAAGCAAAGGAAAATTAATTGAACCTGTACTGGACAAAGCAGAGACAATAAACTACCTTGAATTTGGTTATCTAGACCTTGGAGCTGCAAGGTTGCTCTCACAGAGTGAGTGGCAAGAAACCCCGTGGACCTGTACAACCCAGTGTATTTTGCCATTGACCCACACTTCTCCATGCTACAGAGGAGTTTCAGTCCACCTGCCACACTCATAAAGTGGATTCATTGTGGATGAGTGCTTGTGTCCATTTCTTATTGCTGCTGTGCTGCATTTATGTCATTTGACTGTCTGTAAACAACACAGGTTTATTACTGAAGAGCTCTAAAGGTAGAATGCTGCAGCCCACACATCTGGGTGCAGGAAACCTGAGCGCAGGTAAGGGGAGACTAAGAAAGATGGACACAAGCAATGTAAATCTGGGTTTGGGTGGAGATGACAGAAGTTGACGTACTCAGCGGGTTTAATATGTACGGCATGAACAAGGAGATAGGTTAGCCAATTTCAGTAAGAAGTCTCTACAGGAATATAGTCTCAGGGAAGGCATGATCTTGCAGTCATCAAGGATGAAGAAGCTGCAGTCAGTACTCTCTGCCTTTGCTGTTTTTAGCGAAAAGTCAATGTTCTACCAACATCCTTACTAGGAGATGCCTTGCCATTGTCTATGGCCATGCTCATGTCCACACTCACTCAGGACTTTTATCTGCTTTCCACAGAAGAAAGGTCAAAATATGTATCTCTATTTAAACTAATAAATAGCATTCTTTCTCTGTAAGGGGATTAATTTTCCTGACTTTTCCAGATTATCCAACCTTCACTCTGTGGCTCCCTCTTCAATCTTCAAATCCAACAGCATAACACCTTTAACTATCTTTCTGATTCTGAAGTCTAGACTTTCTTTTGTTGCATTTTAAGAGAATTGTGGTTGCCCTGGGTTTCCATGGTGAATATAGTGTCCTCTCCTTATGTAAAAGTCTGTCAAAGAATCATCTTCAACCCAAGCATAGCCCTCATTTCTTCTTCCACATATCACAATATACCACAGATTCTGAAGATTAGAATACAACTGTCTTTATCATGTGTTTTTCTATCATACTAAACTAGAAGTATCTACCCTTCTTCCTTCTCTTCAGCAGGATTCCCCAAATTGTTCCAATACTTGGCTGTGGGTCTCTGCACCTGTTACCATCGGTTACAGGATGAAGACTCGCTGATTGGGGTAGTCGCCAATCTATGAGTATAACAGAATATAGTTAGGCATCATTATGTTGACTTTTACTTTTTCTCCATTCAGTTTGGCTCTATCCAAGGTCTCTGGCCCATCCAACCTCTGGGTCCTGGTACTCAAGGCAGTGATAGGGGTGTGCTCACTCTCACTGTATGGGTCTGAGGCTGGAACAGTCATTGGTTGGCTACTGGGGGATCAATGACATCACAAGGGAACCCACAGAAACAACCAATCTGAGCTCACAGAGTCTGGACCAACAGCCAGGGAGCCTGCATGGGACCAACCTCTGCACTTTGTGTATGTGTGGCAATTGTGCAGCTTTTTTGTCTACTTGTGGGACTCCTAGAAGTGGGAGCAGGGACTGTCCTAATGCTTTGGCTGGCTTTTGGAAACCTACTCGTCAGACTGATTTGCCTTGCCCAACCTTAGTACTAGAGGAGGAACTTAATCCCACCTCAATTTAATATGCCATGCTTTGTTGACACTCATGGGAAGCCTGCTCCTTTCTGAACAGAAATAGAGAAGAAGTGGATGGGTACAGGGAGAGGAGGTGGGGGAGGGAATTAAAAGAGAGAAAGGAGGAGAAACTGTTTTGGGGATGTAAAATAAATGGAAAAATTTAATTAATAAAAAGAGAAAAAAATAGCCAGGTGGTGATAGTGTGCACTTTTAATTCTAGCACTAGGGAGGTAGAGGCAGATGGATTTCTGTGAGTTCAAGGCCAGCCTGGGTTACAGAGCAAGTTCCAGGACAGGCTCCAAAGCTACATAGAGAAACTCTGTCTCGAAAAAACAAACAAACAAACAAACAAACAAACAAACAAAAAGAAAAGAAAAAAGAAAAGAAAAAAATTAGAAGTATCTAACGTTAACATTCAGGAAGCCCCAGGGATCTCACTGTTTCTGCTCTTCCAGCACAGGGATTGCCAACTCTACATGTGTTGCATTTTACATCAGTTCTAGTATTTGAGTTCAGGTCCTCATGTCTGATAGGTAAGCATTTTACAAATGAGCTACATCCTCACTCCTATTTTCTTATTTTAAATTTAATTCCCAAATTCTATATATAGGTCTCCATTTCTCTTAAACTACCCTGGGAAATAATTTTCCTTATAATATCTATCTTATATAAAATGTCTTTACCTTTACCCAGAAGAACCAAATTTTGTTAGTTTTTTTTTTGAATACATGCAACACAAATTTCACCCATACAATAATCTCACTTAAATCCTTTTTGCAACCTTAATTAAGTCATTTAGAATAAGCATCTATGTTTCTTACTCTTATTTTTAAATATTTATTCTATAATTGGATGAGGCATGTGCATTTAAGCATATTGTAAAACATTCCCTTGAGGAGCTGAAGGGGTTGCTCAATGGTTAGGAGCACAGACTGCTCCTCTAGAGAATGTAAGTTCAGTTCCAAGTTTTTATGTCTAGGCTCACAACCACCTGAAATTCCAGTCCTGGGCAATCTGATACCATGTTCTGCCTCCTAAAGCACTATATGACATAATGCCCAGACATACAGGCAGACAAAATAACCAGACACATGAAAATAAGTTAAAGCACCAGTTACTTGAAAAAGGCAATTGAAAGACAGTCAGAAACAGGGAAGTGACAGAGACAAGGGGACGGAAGTAAGTCATGAATATTCGGCCAAAAAAAAAATGCTAAAAGTCATGTTGACTAAAGTTTTTGTTTGAGGTACTGTTGGAGGAAAAATGTATTTTTAAAGGGGCTGGTTTTATTTTATTTTCCATAGTTGTTCCCTAATGTGGCTGTGCATTTTGTGTTTATGTTAATAGTTAATCAAATAACTATTGGCATTAAAAAGGAAGTAGCTATTGTTTTGAGACAATTAGTTAAGATAAATATTATAGTTAATTATGAGAGATTAACTTATTCACAATGAGAAGAGGGAATACAGACTGTTCTCTATTTATTTAACATGAAATCTTAAGTGACAAGATCCACTTCCATAAAAAGACAGGTGTCAGCTCTTGCTTCTGCTCATTAGGAACAAAGCTCACTCCATTGTATCCTTGAGAGTTTGCACTCCAACCCCACTGAGTATAGGGATTGACTTACAGTGTTGTCTATAAAATCAAACATTCCCCCATTTCTTTAATTCATTTGGATTGAAGTACAAAATAAACTTTTTCAAGTTATATTTTGCACAAAATCCTCCACTTCTTTTGCATAATGGTGCAGCGAGGTATCCACTTAAACACTGGACGTTTGGGTAATATACTCAATGTAGCAATGTGAACAGCATGAATTAGATGTTCTGTTCATTACTTAATAAGCTCCAAATTCCAAGGACTCCCAAACACCATTCAGTCAGTGGATATATGGTCATTCAGAATAATGATGGTGTACGCAGGATGAAATTTTTATTTCTACATCTAATTATCTCATGAACCTTTAAGAGATGAAACCTACCTTAAGTTACCAGGGCAAGTCTTGATGTTCAATACCCACCTCACTTCCTGTTTATTTTCTGACTGTAGTTAGAGGGTGACTAGAAACCTCTTTCTCCTACCTCTTTGCTTCCCCTGCCTGGAAGGGCCCTAGCTGGTCAAACTGTTAACCAAAATTATCCATCTATCCCTTAGGCTACTGCTCATCAGGTAGTTTTTCCCAACAATGAGAAAGGTTACTATTGAAGGTGTCTAAAGTGGAGCTTGGTGGAGCCATAATTGCTAGCCCCAAGGAAACCGATGCTTTGTGTAAACTTTCTTCCAGTTCAACATGCTTATCATTTGTAGATGAAAAATCTTCTAAGTTTCTCAAATCAGGGTAAAGGTTGGTGGCTCTAAATAAATTGAAAACATTAGAAAAAAACTGTCAAAGTAATCCTATAAATCCATTGTTGGCTATTCATTTAAAGATATAGTTTGAATAACTCTGTCCCAAACTGGAAAATAGTCTCTTTACTTTACCAGTTAAGAAGAAAATATGAATTTTGTGTTTTCTACTAAAGTTTAAATATTTCAACTCCAAATTTTCATGATATCAAAAACACACACTTGGAAAACTCTTATGATAGCACTTTGAGATTATTTAGTAATAAAAACAGGAATTTTCCCACTCTATACAATAGATATATCCATAAAGCAGTGCTGTAAATGCTGACTTTACCAGGTTTGCCTTGGAATCCTCTGTGGTCATGAGGCTTGGAATGCCATTGAGTCAGTCAGCACACAGACACTACCTTCTCTGTTGCTCCTCTTTCTTCTTATTCAAGAATTTCATTTTGCAGAATTCTATCCACAGGGTTGTAAGAACTTCAGATTGGTTGGTCCTTGGTTGAAATCAGCACCCTGAGTTTGATCCTCAGCTCAAAAACAAACAAACAAACAAACAAACAAACACACAAACAAAAGAAATAAAGGGTTAATGGCAGAACGCTTGCATTTCCCTGTGCAAATAATGAAGGCAGAGACAATAAATGAGTGGTTTTAGAGTGTTGTCCAGAAAAGAAAGATAGGTTGGAATGTTCATTCCTCTTTACACAATGCTCTAGCTCCTGGCTGATTTCCTGCCAATGTCCTCTTAATCGGTTTCATACCCTGTTTCCATTCATGGAAGATATCTCCCAGTTGTAATTCTACTTACACTTTTCAAAGTTCAACATGGATTCTACCTCCATCTGATGGCTCTTAGGTCAGGCTTCCTTCATGGCCAAATCTGAGATAATCTCTAGACCAAGTGGCGTATGTGAGACATGGTCCCAGGAAACAGTCAGAAACAGGGAAGTGACAGAGACAAGGGGACAGAAGTAAGTCATGAAGATAAAGGAGCAAGCATCTTTGTGGGAAACTGAGGTTCTGTTTTAAGACAGACTTAGAATTTCCCCACCTAGAGATGAGGAAAGTGTCAAATATATCTTATAATACACCTGCCCTGAGATGTAACTGTGTTTTAATCTCCAAATATATCTGGTCTCACTAACCCCACATGAGATGCTCTTGTGTCCACAATGTCAATGTTGTTGACAGTCAGAGGGCATGGGAAAGGGTAGGTAGACATACTCCACAGGAAATTTGGGAAGAACATTGTGGACATGTGACATGCTAACAAGGTCCCCAACTCCTTGTGTCCTTGTGGTTTCTGCTACAAAAAGACACACACAAGGCTGAGTATGGCTGTGCATGCCTACACTTCCATCATGCCATAGGCAGCAGAATGCAATAGGTCTGAGATCAATCTGGCTGAACAATGAGAATGTATCTCAAAACCATCCAACAAAACAAACCAAAGCACGTAGACACTTCCATTTTACATGCTTCCAATCTCCTCAGCTAGTAAGGCCAGAAGAGTGGCGATGCCTTAACATGATTTGGTAGATTTTCTGAATCAAATATTTGTTGAGAAACCTATGATACTAGTTGCTCAAACTCTTTGAGTTTTAGCTTTCTCACATGTACAATTTGAATTCAGCACTTGATGTCCAGGGTTGTTGTGAGATTCTGGGAGAATTACACATAGACAAATGTGAAGAATCACCCTGTGATCTCCTTCTCATGTGTTCTTCTTTTTGGTTTATTTTTTTCTAAATGTTTATTTTGTCATGTACGTGTTCACCTGTAGAAGAAGACAGGCACCCAATTCATATATTTAAGCCCTCCATTTCTCTTCTGCATATTGTCTTCTATACCACCACTCCTCCAACTACCTCCACTTATATACTTCTCAGAAATGAGAAAATTCTGAAGACTCCAGGCTTAAGGATGTAATTGGATAAGGAATTTTCTTCAGATCCACTTTTCACTAGTTTCTCTGTGACACACAAGTAGCCTGCTACTTCAAGAAGAACCAGGTTGTAAAGGAACATTCCTTATGCCCTGTGTTGTAAAATTCTTCTAGACTTTTCAACACTTTAATTTTCAGGTGATAGGATGTCTTTGGTGCTTGGTGGCTATCCTAATGTACTTAGCAGAACAAATGAAAAGACATCATAGTTCTCGGCATAGTGATCAGTCTGTGAGTTCATTGAATGGATTTAGTGGCCATGTTTTCTCTCATACATTTTGCTTAGTATTTTTATTTTGAGGTCATAAATAAGGTTCCAATAGTATAGAACCTGTGTCTTTTTTTCAAAGCTATAAGATGCTGAGGAAGTGCCCAGAATCTTCACTCATAAAAGAAGATAACAGTACCCATTCTGAAAGGTTACAGCAAACATTCAGTGGGAAATTACAATCAAAATGGTCAGCATAATACACAACAGAAGATGGGGGTGGTGAGTGTACCTGGAATCCCAACGTGAGAGGTGGAGGAAGGAGGATTAGTAATTCAGGGTCATCTTTGGCTGCATAAGGAGTGCAAGGTCAGTCCACCTTACTATGTAACACCCTGTCTCAAAAACATTGAAATATACAGACTCAATAGTAAGGTCAGACATTAACATTAGCTTTCTCCCTACTCAACTTTTAAGTTTTCTTCCAAAAGATGGAATGATTACAGTTTATAAAAGTTTTTGTTTGTTTCTTTGAAAACCCAGTGTTCTCTGTTGGATTAAGTATATAAAAAACAGAAATGTCTAACTGGTAAGCACCATATGCTCTGATGGCTTTTATTTTATTTTATTTTTCAGATGATATCTCTTATCACATTAGTGTAAAGCCCATTTCAAAATGCTTCACAGAGTCTTTTGCAGCCTGTAATGAAATTTTTTAAAAGGAGGTTTAAGTAAGCTTTTTAAAATCAGGAGTTTGCAGAGTTGAATAAAAACTATCCTTAGAAATGTGGTTTTAACTGAAAAAAAAAATCTACACACAAGTGTTTACTGGTAAAGCTGGTTTGATTATCTCCACCTGACGTGTCTCTCCCTGTGGTCACCACAGGGTGGATTACATAATGCACACTGGTTTTGAAAATATATAATCCATTCTTCCTTGCCACAGTGCCTATGTTTCATGCTGACACATTCAGCTAAAATCCTGTCTGATATACCAAGCTCTTTATTTTGGCTTACTTGATGGTCTGAGAAGGGAAAAGGCGGGCATTAGTACCTTCTTTTCAGCTCTCTTGGGTCCCTTTTAGAGTAATTTCTTTTCAGTAATGGACAAATGTGTGTATTGCATGCCACATCATTTTTGTCTTTGATAACCATTCCCAGTACTAGCAAATTAATGAAATAGCATGCTGGTCACTCTCAGGAGGAATGAGGTATTGTTGTTCTTGACAACCATATCTGCTTGCTGCTGTTCTGAAATCTTTCTCATTTTGTTCACTCTCCATGTCCACATGGAAAGGCACTTATTGTCCCCATGTTTCCATGGCCTCAACATAAAATGCACTACAGCGAGCTTCCATTCAAGTCACTCTGATATTTGTATTAATGTACAGCTTTTAAATCACAAGGTATAAAAAGAAGAATAAACTAAATTTCTACTCAGCCAACCCAACTTTATCTGAGCACACCACAGAACACGCAGGATCACAGTTGCATAGATTTGCTGTAGTCAAAGAGATGAACCTCTTACACAGTTCTAAAAACTGACCTTATCTTACTCAGAGCTACAAAGCAAATAGAAGATATAGCCTTAAAAATGTGAATAAGGTCATGAACCTTGAAATAATAGGTTTTGTTTAGAGTTTAAAACAACAACAAAAACAACAACAGCAGCAACAAGATGCTTCCTCAATACACAGGACTTTGTATTAACAGTAATTGGCTTTTATTTGAGGAGTAAGAGAGGTACAGCTTTAGGATGATACAGATGAAGTATGTAGGTGATGTCTAGAGAGCTTCCCAAGATCCAGTGAACTACAGGCCTGGGAAGACAAACAGAAATTCCATTTACTTCTGGAATCTTTTCCTAGCAGTCAGAAATTGAATTGCAAAGGGAACTTGGCATTGTTATACTTATTAGCAAGGGAAAGAGAATCCCCCTGTGCCTGCCATTGTCATATAGTTAACTTTGCCAAAGCCAACTTCTTAATCTGCTTTGGGAATATGGAAACTCCTTGATAACATCTTCTCCAGTTATTATTTTTAGATTAATTTCTTTATAGAAGGACGGTTTCTGCATAAAATATATTGCTTTTCAAATGGTGGAGATGAGGGATGCTTCTATTATTTCATTACTAGACTTTATGATTTCTCTATTCTCTTCATCCTAACTGTACATTAACCTATATTCTTTCTACTGGATACAAAGGAAATTTGAAGATAAGCATTTTATCAATTATTTTCCTCTTGTCTCCTTTCTTTTCTGTTCCCTCAAATTACTAAACTACTCCACATAAAGTTGATAACAAAAGTTTTCACTGTAGAGAACTTTTTCTGCCTGATAGATATAACTTCACACATTGAAATTGTCAAATTCTTGTACAGGCCATCACTTCTGCAGATACTGATGCATCCAACAGCCAAGAAGTCCTTATTTAAATATGGAGGGATAATTCTTGCTGGAAGCATGTAATTATGATGAACTGAAGGGGTCCGAAAACACTATGAGTATTATCTATTGTCTACAGTCCCTGTAGACTTCATTTTATATCCTTTATGAGCATGTGTGCAAACTAAATCTCTTTCTTAACTATAATGGCAGCTTTTTCTGGCACATGTAAGCACATCACCAATCATTTTATGTTAGTTCTTATAATTGTGTATTTTTGTATAATTCCTGCCTATAGAGTGCAATTTTTTTTTGTGAACTTTCTGCAAAAACTGAGAGATTCAGATCCCTAATTCTTTCCCTTTTGAAAGGGGTTCTGTCAATATTCCCTCAAGTTGGAAGAGAGTCTGAGAGCAGATGGCTGTGGCAAACAGCACATTGAGATTGGGAAGCAGTGTGCAGGTACTAGTGAATACGACATTTGGTATTCCATAAGAGTCTTGAAAATTAATTTTAAATCAGGCTTCAAAATCATAATAAAGAGCAACTCATATATAATTCATTTCTTTATTCCAAGGGCTAATGTTCAGAGCATTAAATGCAATATATGCTGGGAGAAGGCAAAGAAGTGTGATTTTCAATTAAATATATAAAGTGTGTTTAAAAGCCACTAACAACCTTAGTTATTTTCCTAGGATCATTGGATAAGTTTCTCAGCACCCTGAGACTTTTAGCCCCTAGGATTTCTTAAAATTAAAAGAGAATACGAAGTGAAAGATTGCAAGAAAACTATTTTGAGAGTTTTAATTTTATATTTTATGCAGACTCTAGTTGAATTTTTTAAGGTAATTAGTTGGTCAGATGCCAGAAGTGGTAAATATTTTATACTTGTTCACTGAAACAGGTAGTGGGAATGTCAAACTCACAAACATCATCAAAAACCATGCAATTATCATCGATGCTAATGTGTACATGGCTGCCTCTGGGGTTCACAGGCAATCAGAACTTTTATGAAGAGTTCAACACATATTTCTATTTCTGTTTAAAATAAATATGACTGTCTAAATAAAACTTAATTTTTTACAGAGATGTTTGCAGAATGGTCATATTATGATGAGAGGGAGATTTGTGACAATATCATCCCTTTGGGTTATCAGTTCTGATTATCTTAGTAATATTGCAAGCAGAATATTCTTTAAATTAATAAAAACTTTCATAACAAAAACACTCAAATGCTATTATTTTGAAAATGGAGGTAATAAGGCAAAGAAATTATAACTTGAGAAGTAGCTCCATAAACAGAGATTCAAGAACAGACAGGCATTGTTGATATGATGTTCGTTAAGTATGTTTCTCTCCGTCTCTGTGTCTGTTTCTCTACCTTCTTCCCTATCTTTTTTTTCTGCACATTAGCCTTTAAAACAGATTTCAATTGTTTAAGGCATATTGATGTTTCCTGCCTTGAGAATATCTCCTTTAGAAAATCAGAGAAAAATTAAATGTACTTAGAAGAGATACTTCATTATGCAAATGATGCAGACATTGATGCCCAGTAGAACTGTGTTGGCTTGTTGAGCAATTACTTACAAAGCTTTGCAATTGGTTATAAAGCCTCTGCACTCCTCACATATGAAGTGAGGATAGAAAGAATAGAAACCTTGCCACGCGGTGGTGGTGCATGCCTGTAATCCCAGCACTTGGGAGGCAGAGGCAGGTGGATCTCTGTGAGTTCAAGGCCAGGCTGGTCCACAGAACAAGATCCAGGAAAGGCGCAAAGCTACACAGAGAAACCCTGTCGCGAAAAACCTAAAAAAAAAAAAAAAAGAATAGAAACCTTACAGTGCTATAGAGAGTATTTAAGTACTGTAGAAAATTAAGATATTTTACTTACTTTTATTATTAGACTTTTACTAATTGAGAGAAATGTCAGCATGGAAGAACTTAATTTTAATTATAAGACATTTTGAAGGGTGTGGTATAGATTCTATTTGGAGTTTACAATCTCTTGAAATAAAGATGCTAAGAAAAGCCTTCAAGTTGCCAGATACTGTGCAGAGTCCTCACAGGAAGAAAAATGTGGTATATAATTGTGGCTTTGGGGTATTCATTATAATGAATATGGAAATCTGCGTTCTGTGCCTCTAATCAAAGATGAAAATTCTCCTACATTCACCTCATGATCACAAAATACTCCCATACACTGTACTTCCATTATGGGTTCACTGCAAACATCATGTTAATTGTTTATACTGACATACTACTTCTTGACTCTCTTCTCTATCCATTATTTCAAATTAAAAGCTAAACTTCAGACAGGGAAGCCATGTGTGTAAGAGGTAATGTAATTGAATGAGACAGATATTTATCTTGTGGTTGCTCTGTATAAGGACACTTCTTGCTGTAGTGTTAGTAGATGTGCGCTAATGTGTAGCTCTACAGCTGTACCATGATGTCCAAGAAGGAAGTAGCTTTGATCTGGTAACAAAAAGAAGTCACACTCACTGTTCATCTAGTTCATGCACATGGAGTCTAGATGATGTCGCCAAAGACTGAGGCAGAGAATAATTACAATGAGTCCCTAGGGTGCTCACATGCTGGTCTGCTTGTCTCTCCTTTCTTCATAGCAGATTCCGTTCGTCTTTTCTCTCACCCTGTCTCCTCTCAGGATAACCACCTTTCTAGAAACACAGCTATGTCATTCTCCACTATTCATTGTGACAATAGGTGATCTAGAATTCTTCAAAGAGTAATAGTTAACAGTACAATCAATTCTTATAAGGATTGCTTTCAAACAACAAGGACACTTTATTAAATACAGAAAAGTAAGTCTATTTTAATAGTAAGATGTTGCTAGCTTAAGGATATAGTTTTAAAAGCTGTTGCATTTGAACTGTGGCTTCATCATAATTAGCTGTGTGACCTCAAGACTTACGCAGTCTCTCTGAACCACTGCTCTTCACTCGTAAGGTGGAAATAATAGGACAGTATTTTATGGCTTTCTGAGTGGTGTATAAATTAATAGATACAAAACTTCTTGATATAGATAGGCACTTAAGAAACCCTCCATGTGTTGTCATTTTTTATGGCTTTCAACTCTGTATGCTCTTCTTTGCTGGGATAGAAGAAAAAATTGAGTGAGCTGAAAGAGAAAGCTAGCCACTATGCACATACTTATATGGATAGTAAAATGCTATATTTAACAATTCAAAGTTTTAGAATTCTTCTTTTCCATAATATTAATGTACATATTAGATATGTGCCCACACAATGATTCACTGCATGGTCTTTGTATTTCTACAAAGAATATACATTTCTAGGAGACTTCTAGGAGAATATACATTTTTCTGGACTGCTGTGGGATTAGAGTTGATAGAGTAACTGGTTTTGTCTGGTGAGATGAAGAATAGAACAGATGTGACCTTGAACTTGAAAACTGACCAGGAATTTGTTAAAACTTGGAAAAGAGCCTTTTGAGATGAAAAAAGAGAAAGGATATATTAAAAATCTTAGGAATAGCTGAGCGATGGTGGCACACGCCTTTAATCCCAGCACTCAGGAAGCAGAGGCAGGCGGATCTCTGTGAGTTCAAGGCCAGCCTAATCTACAAAGCGAGATCCAGGAAAGGCACAAGGCTACACAGAGAAATCCTGACTCAAAACAAACAAACAAACAAAAATCTTAGGAATATAATATGCCTATGCTATAGAATGGTGTCACTAAGGTATTACATGTATTTTAATTTGAGTTATTTGGTAATAGGCCAGAGACAGACAATTGCATGTAGGGATTTGTTGAGAAGTACTTTTAGAAGAAACTCTTGTAAGCAAGTGAAAAAACAAGGAAAAGTAGTATTGAGAAGCAACAGAAACTGATCCACAAAACACATAAAATTACATCTTCATCCTCCATGATTCTTGTATGGCTTCATGAGTTGTCCCTTGTAGATGTGTGAGGACCACATCTTTTGTTTTTACATCAACAAACTGAGGTGTGGCCTGTGTTTTGAAGGGGTAACCTTGGAGAGGTCATCTTCTCCAAGAGGCCTGTTGCTGTATTGCTTCTGAATGACACTTTGATATGCTGACATAGTATAAAAACATCTACAAACAAAACAAAAGCAAATTGTACAGCCACATTAAGATGCAAGTTTGGTTACTAAAAGGCCAACCAGTGTTGCATGGAGTAACTGTAACAGCTAGAGGGCTGAGTACTCAACCCTGGCAGAAGAATTTGGGCAGTGACACTGGGGTACAACTCATTTGGTACATCTCAGATTTATTTGTTGTTCTATGCGTGCTTCACCTTCCTCTGCTATCTGTTAGAACCATCCTTCATTTTATGTTTAATTGTCCAGAGACATCATATTCCACCAGTCTTGTAAAACTCATCATGGCAGCATGTAAAGAGCATCTTATTGAGCCCCATTTAGAAATCACATTTTAACAAAATAAAGACTTCTTTAGCCAAACTAACTATGAGTTAAAGGGATGAGTCATTATCCCTTTCTTGATCTAGTTTCCTGGTGATCTAGCTCTGAGCAGACTTTTTTTCATATACCTGGTAGCTTGGTTTTGCAGCTGCTTTCTGGCTTCATTCATCTATCAGGTTCAGAAAGTAACTAACCAAAGCTATGCTAGGATTTGATTTTAATTAACAGTCTGGTTCCCAGACCAATTACAGAGGGTTTACATTCAGTTTTGTTGTTTTATTATCAGAGCATCTGCAAATTGGCATCTTATCATGGCATTATCCTAACATTCTCATTTAATCTTATGATAAAGCCATAAACTGCCTATTTGTGAAAACATATTTCGACAAGTATGAGGAGTGTATCTACTGAATTGGATATGACTCAGACTTTGCAATGGATATGTTTAATGCATTGTGTAATCAATTTGAGATAATCATCAGTTCAGTCCTTAAATCAATCAAGACTTGGGTCTTTACTGTCTACCAGTGGCTTTAAAACTCTCAGAGGGTATTAAGAGAATGGTTCCTTGTAGGTAGGAACAGTATCATCTGAGAGCTGCTGGTTTGATTACCAAATGCAATAGGAGGGTCTTAGAATCCAAGAGGCTATTGACTTAGTGGTTAATGTCACTGAGTTAGGATAATAGGAACCCGAGCAATGATGTCAGAGTGCATTGTTGTGGCTTACTCCCTATTCTTAATGTTTCTTTTTTAAGTCATTGAAGCCTTGAAAATATGATTTTGGTCTCTCTTCTCCCCATCTGTCTTTCCTCCCAATAGAAGATGAGTAACATCTGACTAAGGATGAGAAAGGAAGGGACAAGTACAGACCAGCCCTTTACTTTCTTTTTTCTCCTATGAATGAGCTGGCTGGAGGGGCCATGTGTCTATCTTGGTGTTCAGTGTGGTAGATCAACATTTTTACTGCACAAAGTAGGTAAATTAACACCACTTGGAAGTTTCTTTAGAGGAAGTCCATGTGCCTATATTGTAGTAATTTTCTAAGATAAAACATACATCCAGAAAAGTACATAATATATAGGAAGTATGCTGAGTTATTAGAATACACATAACTGTCACCATATCAAGAAATACAACATTGCCGGAACCTACACAGAGATTCTTTGTCCTTTCCAAATTCCAGCTCCATTCCAACTGCAATAGCTCAAGCCAGTTAATATAGATCTATGAAGCTGTCCCTTTACTATCTGACTTCTGTTACTCAATGATTATTCATGCTTCTTCATTATTGAATAAAATTGTAGTTTATTTTCATTCTTCTAACATATTTCACAATATGCCTGGTAAATTTACCAGCATAGTCCATTTTGCTCTTTGGCTATCTCTTTTCAATATGTCTGGGAAGCCAGTCAAACTGTCCAATACCAAACATCAACCCCTGAATTATTTTGGACTCTTACTCTTTCACATGAAGTAGATGACCAGAATCATTGTTTACAGATCTACACACTGTGAAGATTTCCTCTCATTATTTTTTTAAGCCCATCCCTAAGTGAGGCTGCAGTTCAGCTGTCACTCTTGTTTACACTGCACCTACAACCCAAGCCAATAAATCTGCATTAATTATGGTTCTTCATTCCCATCATATTCTTCAACTCCATCCGATACCTCACCAGAAGCACATTTGGCTTTCAAATCCTTGACAATATGCTCTTTATGAAAATAGCTGTACTAAGACAATAGTCATTTCTCTATAGTACACTCACTTTTTTTCTGAGTCCTGCCTGGAATCATATCTAATGTTCATATTTAACCAACAATCTCTGCAAAAGTTTGTTTTTCTCAACTTTTTCAAGACTGTTCCAGCATCCCCCTTACTCTGTTCCAAAGCCACACTACATATTTAGTAACTGCTAGAGTGTACTTTTCTGTCTTGTACTTGTCTTCACTTATACTTTTTTATACATTATGTTCTTTGACAGTTTCATAAATGTATATGATTTTGTTTATGTGCTAGTATATTATTCTAAAGCAATGGTTTATGGCCCCTTTGGGAGTCACATATCAGATATCCTGCATATTAGATATCTGTATTCCTATTCATAACAGTAGCAAAATTACAACTATGTCATAGGAACAAAATAATTTTATGGTTGGGGGTCACCACAACATGAAAAACTGTATTAAAGGGTCAATGAATTAGGAATGTTGAGAACCACTGTTCTAAGGGTATTAGTTGTAATAGAAAAGGGACAAAGTCTACCTTGTTTTTCCTTAATTGCCTTTGTGAACCCTGTCTCCATCTTTAGGACCTCACCATAGGAATTTCAAGTGGAACATCACTCAGCCCATTATGTTATGTTTGACCCAAGTTGACAGTTTTTCTGTCTCCATCTGTTGATTACTAGAGTGTGCAATTTGGTAGTAAGTTGAGAGTGTTTACTTTCTTTTCCCAAAGTTCACAAAGACCTTAGTTGTCAAGTTAACATTCTTTGGAGTTCAACTAGTCTATCAAGACTTGCATATGGTTAAACATGAAGGGTATAGGAGAGAAGGGTATTGGGGAAGGAGCATTAACACTAAAGGCCATTTCAAAATTTATATACAGACCTACTGCTGCAGTAGCTTACGCACACACACACACCACACACACACACACGTTCATGTATAATCTCTATACTACTGAAGTTGAAAGGCGATCATAAACATCTCCCAGCTACAAACCCTGCAACCTACAACAGTGACCTACCTGCAAGATATGCTGGTGTGATAACAGCACAAATGTCGGGGTGTGACCAAGCACTTTCTGATTGGATTTAAAGCCCACTCCATGAGCTGGGATGCATACTTGATACTGTTAAAGTGACCAAGAACCTGAGACCAGATAGGTCACAGGTCTAGGAATAAATCTAGCACTATCACACTGCTAAAGGAACAAAGCAATAAAATGATTCCTAACAATACTCTGCTATACCCACTGGTCAATCCCTTGCTCAGACCATACCAGAGAAGCTTATTCTTGCAGTAGACAGAAATTAATGCAGACTCACAACTCAGAAATGTTCATAGTTAGAGACTTCTGAATATTTAGACTTACATGGGATGTGTTCATCAAATTCCTTCCCTTAAGGCTCAGGAATCTATGCAGAAGAGGAGGAGAAAAGCCTGTGAGAGCTGGAGGTGATGGTGACTCCAAGGAAACAGTGTCTTCCACAAACCCTAGGACTAATGCACATTTGAACTCGTGGGACTTCCTCAGCATGTGCAAGACCTGTACTAACAAAAGCCAGACAGGGTCCCAACACTGAGAGGGAGATATAAAGATGGGCTTCCACCCCTAACCATGAAGCTGTCCACAGCTGATACACATTGGCAAGAGAAAAATTAGTTCTCTCAATGGAGAGTCACTAGGTATATGAAGCAGGCTTTAGGGTAGGCCTGGTGCCCATGGTTATTTGGTCAACACAAAATGAACTCCATGGTGGTATTGTGTATTTTTTTGTTTCATTTTGCTTTGTTTGGAAATATTATTATTATTTTTTTGTCTTATTGGTCTTTTGCTTGTTTGTCTTGATTTTTGTTTTTTGTTGTTTTTCCCTTGTTTCTTGTTTTTGAAATATAGAAGGAGAGAAAATGAGTAAAAAGTAGGGTTGGTAGGGAGGTGGAAGGATATAGAGAAATTGGGAGAGAGGAAAATATGATGAAATTTTTTCAATTAAAATTAAGGATTTGAATATGATCTTCATCTTTCTCCTATACTCTCAGTTAACACATGTAAATAAAAAGCCCCCTAGGGCATCACAACTGGCTTTTAATTACCAGTTGATGATCAAAATCCTTCAGTATTTGTTCTACATTTGTTCCCAAAGTCCAAGACAGGTGCATTCCCCAGTATTAATGCCCACCTCCCAATTTCCTGTGAATGGAAGTTCTAATGTATGTTCAATGCTTGCACACAGGTGTTCACCACTAATGTTGAATCTCCATGGCCAACTGGGCAGGGAATGAGCTAGCTTCAGATTCCAAGTTGTCAGCTGCTTTCTCAGGCTACCTCTAACACAAGCTGTCCCATGTTGATTTTTCCAGAAGCAGGTGCTGAGATGGGGCTCAAGATGCGATGCCCTCAAGAGTGCTGCCACAGGTGCGAACAGAGAAAGAAGCTGAAGTGGAAAAAAAAAAAAAAAAAAAAACCAGGAAACTTTTGACCGGGAACAAGTCTGCAAGACTCAAAACGGCCACTTTCAATATTCTGTCTTATTCTCTAATCCTATGAATTGTTACCCATGAGCAGGTGGCTGCTGGCTGGCTGTGGTCTATACAACTGGAAAGGAAGTCCTTCCTTGAAGGAATATCTTGCAAGGAAGATACCTAAGTACCGCAATGGCACTAGTCTTCTAAGTATGTCTCTAGAGTAGTTTCTGGACAAAAGATTGTGTTCATTTTGTATTTATTCATAATACCATACTGATAAAGAGCAGTTATAAGGCTCCTGAAAGTGTTACTACTTTTATCCCTATGTCAACTTTTGGAATAGTCTTTTGTTTTTGTTTTTGTCATTATGATGTAGCTATTTCCTAAGAATCAAGATATTCCATCCTGGAGACAGTCATGTAGTGACCCAACTTTCCTTCGAGTTGTTGCCAGTGCTGCTGTGGGCTTAACACAGAGATTTGTTATCCTGGAGGGGCGAGCAGTCGCAGCAGAGGCAGCAAGCAAGAGAGCAAGAGAAGATGTGTTTGCAGGAGTGGGTTTTCTAGGGGAAAGCAGGTTGTCTGTGCTAGGGTGAACTGGTAAATCCTGATTGGACAAAGTAACCAAATAATCACTTCTGACGGTTGGACCTTGGTGTTTTGTCTCAGGAATGAGTCAGTGGCCAAATAAGGGAATCGACCTTGGGGGCTAGAATAAGTAATTTAACAGTTTTTAGAGGAAAGGGGCAAAACCTGTCTGCACTGTTTGGGTGCACAGGCCTGTGTTTGCCATGCTTGGGCCTTTCAAACCCCATTCAAGGAGAAATGGTGATTTTTTAGTTATCTGATACTTTAGTTATTTTATATATATATATATATATAAAATGGTTACTTACATCTTGCTATTTTGTTCATAAAATCTTAGCAACATAATTGTGTGGCCCAACAATATATGCTAAAATTACTTTGGTCTTTTTGTGGGCAGCTACCTTCTTGTCCATTTTTTTCCCAGTATCACTCTCTTGATCCCTGGAGCTTCACATATCTATCCAATCAATACAGATTTCCTCATTCTTTGTTCTATCACATTGTCTTGCCTCCCCTTTTTAAAAATCCATCGCTCTTGTATTTTCTTTTAAAATTATATTTTGAAAATTGCAGTAAAGCCAAGGCATTGACTTGAGCTGTAATTGAGATTTTATTGATCCAATGATCCCTAAAATCTTCCAAAAGGAATCTTCACTGCTCTTTTTGTCTAGAAAGAGAAAGGTAACATCTGCAACAATAAACATGCATATTTCAGACATGTGCATTGTATATTAGCAAGTAAACTAAACATTGTCCTCAGTTGGGGATTTATGATAAGTGTGGGACTCGGGGATTAAAGCCTGTGAGGAAGTTGTAAGCACTTGTCAGATTTACTGTGAGTACAGAGTTGAATGTCAGAATATTGGTCTGTAACAAACATCACTGGTATGAATTGAGGTACTTTTTGCTACTATCATAGTCAAATTCCAAACTCTTGGAGGTATGAAGTGATAAATGCAATGGATGTGGTAAAAATAAAACAAACAAATAAATAAAGGAAAACATTATTCCAGTGATTGACAACAGAGGTATTCCTAGAGGATCTAGGATGTGAGGACACTCCCTGATGAACAGTCTCCCTGCGTAGAAAAGGCTTCAAGGCCCTGCATCCTGATCTGGACCAACCCCTATTTCTTTTTAAGTCATTCATGTAGCTTATTTGTGGAGTTTCATGTTGAAAATCCTAACCATTTTTATTGCAGAATTTGTTCTTACTTTAGGTGACAAATTCTAGGTCAGGGGAAAGTGTGACAGCTACATTTATTGCAACAACTACAAATTTATAAAAGGACATGTAATTAAAATTCTGTTTGCTAAATTTCAAATCACACATTCAGAGAAAACCTATTGTAACTAAATTGTGAACAGAAACAGGAAGAGTGGATGGGGCAGAGGAGAAGCAGGGGGTAGGGAACAGAATGAGAGGAGGGAGGGGAAACTGCAGTTGGGATGCAAAATAAATGAAAAAAATAATATAAAGAGAAAAAATTTGCAGAGCTTTAAAAAATTTCATTTGTTTATTTTGTGATATGGGAAGTAATTATTAAACCTTTTGGTAATAGAACCTTAAGGGCAAGCTTTCTAAATTTATAAGTCAAAAAGTTTCAAGTTATGTTTCCTAAGTAATTATAATGAATATCTATGTCCAAATAATAAGCGACAACACTAAAACGATATGCTATTGTGTCAAAATAAATACAAAGGCCTATATATAACCCCTGCAAGCCACAATGAAATTTTAAAATTCTGGCGTATTTTAAAGTCCTAACATGTAATTTGAAACTATAATATAATATAAAACATTATAGCTTATTTTCATGTGTAAATCACTTTCTTTTCTATCTCTATAAAAATCACTTTTTCTATTTCAATATTACCTCTGTAGATTTCATCTTTTTAAAATGTAGTATACTTTTGCATATTTTAATAATTAATTGCATATTTACCCAAAACTAATTTTAGGGAGAGGAAAAAAATCAGTTTTTGCCTTGGCCATATTGCTAGAAAATTGGGATTGTAATTGGCTATGTGTTGAGATTGCTTCCTTTCAAGCAGCAGAGTTAAAAGGTCTCAGCTCTAACCACAGTCTTTCTCATCTGATTTCAAACTACTTAGTTGTAGGTCTGTTCCTTGTTAATGTTTGACATTGGTCTGAAGAGGAACTATCAAAATACTACAGATAAATTAAAATGTACGTGTCCTTATTAACCAGCAACAAGGAGAGCATATGGCTTAGTGCTCAATAGAATCATCTTTAGGGTAAAGCCCTACCTCCCTCCAGAAGACACCAACTTTCCGTAGCTCCTTAGCTAGGAGTGGGAGCTCAAGAACTTTTTCCACTCCATGTTGGTTTGGTAGCTAGATGGAGAGTCAGTTTTCTTTACTGATGTGGCTTCTAGGAGATTGACCATGCTCCAGTGGCTGGTCCACACTCAGAGGTGTATGGATAGCACATACTGGAGAACGTGAAGCTGTGGGTCAGGAGGTGTGGGGTGGGTCAGGAGGTGTGGGGTGGGTCAGAAGATGTGGGGTTGGGTCAAAGGGATGGGGGTGGGTCACAAGGTGAAAGGAGATTTGAGAGGACTTAGGAAAAGATGGAGGGGATGAATATTATCAAAATGCATTGTAGAAAACTTTGAAATAATAACAAAATGTTTTTTAAAGTTATCATTTTTACATACTAACACAATCTGTTACTAGTAGTGCAGAATACAAGTAAGCTTATACATAGAGCCTCACAAGAAAGACCTATCAGGCTCAAGGACTCCTGAAGCAATCATATTTTGCTTGAACACATGTCATTTTTAAGGATTTTGTTATTTGAGGGTTCTTTTGCCTTCTGTATTCTGGTTATGATATTTATCTTTTGAAAACAAGTTTCGGTGCCAGCCGGTGGCTTCCCTACGCCCCATTTTTGAGCTACCTGTCTTCTTTGCCCATTTTGGTTCTTCCCTAGTCTGCTGTCCAGCTTTCTCCAAGCTTATCCTGACTATGCTTGTGCTTCCCTTGATTTCCATGTTCTTACCCTGCTGGCCACATCTTCCTGATGTCTTCCTAATGCACAGTGTCCTTGACTCTTACCCGGTGCTCCCTGGTGATACTTAAATCATGTAGCCACATGAAGAGGACATAGCACTCAAATATTGGGTCAGAACTTTTTCTAGATATGTCTGTGAAGTTATTTCTTTAGATGCCAGTAATATTTGTATCATAGATGTATGGTAAAGCAGATCATCCTCTATTACATGGGTAGTCACCACTCAAACTGATTAAGTATTTATAGACAAAGACTTGCTGTCCCGGTAGATAAGGGGACTTGGTCAGCTGACTACTTTTAAACTCAAACTGGAAATCTTCTTTGAGTCACTATTTAGTTATATAACTTGGATAGGTTGGACTTAATAAATCTTCCCATCTCCATGAGAAATCTTAAAATTAAAATCCTTAATGTCTTTGTTTACTGTAGGCTTTCCATGTCTGTGTCGTGTCTGCATGGATTTAAACATTTTCAGTTTTAAAATACTTGGAGGGGGAAAATATAAGACAATTAATTGTGTCTATAAAGAATTTTTACACACTCTTTTGGTTCCAAATACTTGTCAAACAACTATTTTCATTTTGAAAGACATTATAAGAAATTTAAAGATGGTTTAAACATTCACGGAAGAATATATATAGGTCATATGTAAATTCTGCATCAATTTATATAAGAGACTCAAACATACATAGATTTTGGTACCAAGGAGCATCAGAGAACCAATTCTCCCTGGATGCTGAGGGATAACTATACTCCATCCTTTGGTCTTGTTTTCTGAAGAACCATGGCATATCCTGATCTGGCTTAGTATGGTCCTCTGCTCTGAACTCAAAACTTCAGGGCTGAAAAGTTTATCATTTCAGGCCGGTGCTGTGAATGAGTTTCCCTTATTTAACAACTTGAGGTCTTTGGATAGCCCTGACAGTAGTTCATCACAAATATTCAGAAACATCATCAGGCTTGGCAATTGGTCTGCACTCTCAATCAAGGGCAAGGAGCTATATACATAAGTAACCTGTTCATTGCATGTGCCCCCATGAATTCCTCTCATTACATGATGTTTATGAAGCAAGTAGCAGGACCTTCTAAAAAAGCCTAGAATATTTATTTCTTTTCACAAATAGCAAAATTATAGACAACATAATGATATGGACACCTCCCACCAGTTCCTCCCCACATCTGTACTTGTAGGCAACTTGCAGATTAAATTTTATACATGTTATCATAAGCAGTAGTATGGTTATTGTTACTCCAGGTAGCTACCCACATTTAAAGGAAGTAAAACAGATGGTTACTCATGACCTCTTTTCTGTTTTGTCTCCATTAATGTGGTCTCCTAGTTTTCTGATTTTTCTACTTGAGTATTTTAAGAAGGGCAAATGTTCAAATGTTCAGAGTTAATGAACTGCAGGCTATCAAATGTTTTTAAAAAAAATGAGGGGAGGTTGGGGATTTAGCTCAGCGGTAGACCGCTTGCCTAGCAAGCGCAAGGCCCTGGGTTCGTTCCTCAGCTCCAGCAAAAAGTAAAAAGAAAAAAAAAACTGAGGGAAAAGCCCAGAGTATATTGAACTTACTGATTTTTATAGCATTATTTAGAAAATAGTTTAATTAACATATATGTAAATAAATATATATGTACCCATACATGTGTGTGTGTGTGTGTGTGTGTGTGTGTGTGTGTGTGTGTATGTGTGTGTATAAAGTGATTTTACAAAGTTGTGAAAGAAATTGTGGTCATCACAACCTGTTAGTAGACCTTCTCCATCATCTACACACCCTCAAAATTCCTCATGTCCATTTGCAGGCATGTATCTACGCCTAACCCTGAATATTAACAACACCATCTTTTTTTCATTTCTATGCAGATTTTCCCTGTCTACTCATTTCCTACAAATGAAATTGCACAAGGAACCTTTTACATGTGGCTTTTTACATTTAGTGTCATGATTTTGAGGTTCATCCAGTTAGTAACTTGTGTTAGTGACTCCTTTTTAACGGTTAATGTCCCAAACTGTGGATATATAGCTTCTACATTTCCAAGATTTTTTATGCATTTTCCATTTTTAAGCTGCTATGGATATTGAACTCTAAACCAGTGTCTTACTGTGTATATCTTCTGTAGGTTCCTTGCAATAGTAACTCTGAGTCACGTAGCAAATTTGTTTGTATTTTTCAAAATGTCAATACATTGTACCAAATGGCTATAAAGTTTTACATTTCAGCAACAGATGTGGATGCTCCATGTCTCTCTGACCAAACCCTTATTATCTTTTGTCTAAGTATAGTCACTTAAGTGGACATAAAGGAATGTTGATTTAAGTTTTAAAATTTGTATTCTTCTAATGATGAGTGTGTCTTACCACCTTCCTATGTGCTTAGTGATCACAGCCTTATTTTTAGTCAAATGCTTATTCAAGATTTTTCTTATTTTTAAATTGGATAATGTGTCTTCATATTTTGAAGGATTTTTAGTTCAAAGATATGATTTGCAATGATTCTCATCCAATCTATGCTTACTTTATATTTTGATAGTATTTTTTGAAATGGAAAATTTCAAATTTTAATTGGTGAGTTTTAAATTTGTTTAATGTATTTCTGAAATATTATTAAGAACTCTTCATGGAACTGAAGGTCATAAGAATGGTTTGTATGTTTTATGCACAGGCTTGTACTTTCTCCTCTTACACTTCGGTACATTATCTACTGTGAGTTAATTACTGCATACGGTGTGCAGGAAGGTTTTAATTTATAGTCTTGGATATCAAATTGACTATCCTTTCCCCATTGATTCCCTTGGCACATTTGTACAAGATCAATTGACCATAAACATGAGGGTTTATTTCTGGACTCGATTCTGTTTCGTTGATCTCTGTGTATCCCTTGCCAGCACCATCTGTGATGACCGCAGCTTAGAAAGTTTTGAACTTGGAACATTTATTTCCTATGAGTTTGACTCCAAAATCTTTTTCAGTCTTTGGACACTTTGCGTTTCCACATGTATTTTAGAGTCAGCTTATTTTTTAAAAATTCAAATGGACCCGTTCGGGTTTCATTAATAATTGCAGTGATCTTTAGTTCAGTTTGAGAAACCCCCATATCAATGACACCGAGTTCTCCAGTCCACAGGCATGTGCTATCCCCGCATTTGTTTAATTTATTATGGTCTTCTTTAGTTAGTCTAAAACCTATTTGAGGATTTAATACTTCAAATTTAAATTTTTGTACATTCTATTTCCCAGTACTTTGTTCTCAGAGATCTTTTAAAGGGAATATTAGATTTTTAAAATTTTTGTGATTACAATATAATACATTTCCTTTTCCTCCTCCAAGCCATATCATATACCCATCCTCGCACTTGTTCTAATTCATGGCTTCTTTTCATTGTTATATGTGCATATATGTATATACAAATATATTCCAAAATATAACTTACTTAGTGTTTATAATGTTACCCACATGTCTGTCTTCAGGGCTGACCATTTGATAATGGATAATCAGTTGGTGTGCTCCCCCTTGGAAAAGACTATATCTCCCTTTCTCAGAATTCATAGTTGCCTTCAGTTCTTTGTGTAGGATCGAGTAATTTGTGGTCTTTCTCCCATTTTCAGATTATCCATTGCCTGTGGAGATGCAATTCATTTCTTCCTCTTTCTGTAATGGACTTTGGATCCTATAAAACCTTGTTCAAAATGAATATGCTTATTTGTGTTATGAGGTATTAAATGCATATTTATTTATTCAGTGCGTCTGTGTGCACACACACACATGTGCAGATATGCATTCCCACATCTGAGTGTGAATTCACAGGATACTTTCAGGGAGTGGTCCTCCTCATCTTGTTCTTGAGGCAGAGGCTCTTTGTCTTTGTGCCACTGTGCTGCTTTTCAGGCTCCCTGTGGGTTCTCCTGTCTCCCGCTGGCACACACATAAAAATACTGCATACAGCCAGCAGGAGACCTACCCCATCTCGCATTCTTACATGAGTTCTGAGGATCAAACTCAAGATGTCAAGCTTGCACAGGGTGTGTTCTTATCCATTGAAGTATCCCATGGCTCCTCAGTAGGTATTCTGAAAATTTGTTTGGCATGGATTTTGTTATGTTTTGATACACAGGATCAAGTTACTTGACAAGAGATTTACTTTTTCCTTTCCAACTTGATTGAATATATTTTGTTTCTTTTGCTGACCTGATAGCACAGATGAGAACACTGCATGTAATCTAACAAGAGTCGGGAAGAGCCATCCTTATCCTTGTCTTGCCGTATGTCTCAGAGGGGAGCACTGTGTCATCCACCAGTGAGTATGATCTTAGACACAGGGTTTCCAAGCTCCCTCCACACCAAGAACTTCAATCAGGATGAGGACTCACTTGCAAAAGCTTTTCTCCAGCTACTGAGTTGACTGAATGTTTTCTGTCTTCTCTTCTACAGAACTGACCCACGAAATGATTGATTTTTATCACGGAGGTGATTTTGGTCTGGTCACAGTTACCATTCATTTCTCTCATTTTTCTCTTTCCTATTTTTTATTTTCATGCTAATTAATTCCTTACTTCTATCTGCTTTTGAATCATTTCCCTCCTGATTTTTAAGGCACAAAATAAGGTTATTGTTTTTATATTTTATCACTTTATGTTGTAAATATTATAGTTGTGTGATGGTGGCATTGAAATAATTTTAGCCTAAAATACTATAAATTTCTTTGTTTTCATCCAAAAATTCAATCTTTTTTTAATCTGCCCTTGAATTAAAAACGTGACGTATATTTTGATTAATGTGCTTTTGATAGAGCATTGAAACTGTTCCTTAACATTATTTTGTGCACTTTTATCCTTGCTTTGTACGACATAGATTTCCAGACTTCTCAATGGCATTTTGGTGTAATATAATTTCATCAGAAAGTTAGAAAAAAAGTTTCCCTGAAGGTGGCAATGACTTTTAATTATACTTCCTTGAACATGGCTATCATGTGGCTCCTTTATGGTGCAAGGGAAACTAGGCTGTAAACCTAATTGGCCCAGGTGTGTTCCTTCCTGTGAAATCCTTCAGGTGGGAAACTTGCATTTAGTGGTTTTAGACTGAAAGTCATGGCAATGAAGCTTCCTAAATGCGCCTTCCTGAAGCCTCACCTACAAGAGTCTTCATTTTAACACAGTTCACTCTTTGCTCTAGGGGCGACTAAACATTAATCTTTCTGGGGCTTAAGGTCATAGATGCAGAGGAGAGAGGGAGAATGCTAATTATCTGTGAATTGTGCATTCCGTGGTTGAAATGTATGGGATTTGCAGTCTTAGCTTTGACCTATCACTGTGTCTGTGGTTAGTCACTGAGCTTCTCTGAGTCTTCCAAGTCCTCATTGTGTCATCTGTATGTAGTAGTGTACACTCTTCGTAGTGTATACTCTTTCTCCTACACTTGTAGCAAAGACTAAGTGACTATGGAGCACTTTGCTCAGCATCAGCCTCACAGCTACTGGTCACCAAATGTTGGGTTCCTCTGCTCAGAGGCCATTTCTAGAAAACCCACTCCAGTGTAAAATGTAATGCTGCCCTCCCCAAAATATTGTTTCTGTTGTTATAAGATCACAAAGAAAAGAACTTCAATTTTGTTTCTTTTGTTTTGTGGTGCTAGGGTTCCAAAGGTTTCTTCTATGAAGAAATGATATTCTGTGCTTTCAACTAAGAGTAGGTACATGCCTAACCCACATCACAGCCACAGATCTTTGTCCTAGGACAGAGTCAGGAATCAAAAACCATCACTTCTAAGTGAGCAATACTGTTACATGAGCTGGAGATGGTAGGGGATAATTTACTGCTTAGGGTGTGAGATAGGAAGTAAGAATAAAAATTAGCTGATTAAAATATATCAATAAAACATATTGGAAGGTTTATTTACTATGTATTTGTACATCATAAATGCAGAGTATATATTTCTCATTGTATTCAAATATAAATTTCTGACATTAGAAAATGTCGGTTTCTCATAGATAATTGTGAAGGAAATGAAAAATAAATGAGATTCCATGAATATACAGACTATCTGCTAGAAAAAGTCAAAAATATGAACATACACATATATATTTATATATGTACATACGTGCATAATATAATTTTGCTTTTACCCAGTCAAAAGTAAAAGATAAAATTAGTTCCAAAAAATGACTATTAGTTATAATATTTTTTGTGTTTCTGTTAAGTAATCATTTACGATATCTACAGAGGACTACAAAACAATTTCTATAGTGAGTTAAGGCAAAGGCCCCATCCTTTCTGTGCCATCATTCTGAAGTCATACATGTAAGTTTTATATTAGTTTTACCATGTCTCACACTTTGTCCAAGTTTGAGAAATAAATGAAACCTGTGTCACAGTGTCATCTGAAAGACACTGTAAGGAGGGGTAGCTTTTCTGAGAAGCCAGGATTAGAAACAAAGCAACCTGGAACAGCTAAACATGAAGCAATCAGAAGCATCTTTTGTTTTGATTACAGCAATTACCATCGCTCTTGCCAATTTTTTATCCACTGCTTACTTATTATCTCGTTATTTCTCTAGAGAAGCTCAGGTCGAATGTATCACTGCTGACAACAGAGTCAGTGTGAAGATATTTGTTCTTCTCGTGGGGTAGGAGTGGAGGGGCAGGTACATGGTATCTGTGGTGACTGGCTGTTGACTGGGATGACAGGGATGGTGTATGTTTATAACTGATCCCTGAAAATTAGGTCACTGTTGGTGCTCTGTATTGTTTTCATTTTCCAGAATTTATTGCTGAAAATTGCTGGCCACCTTTCTATTGTGTCTCCTTCCTCATAATAGCTCAACTATAACTTCTGTGTTTCCTTTGCCTGAAACTGAGAAGAGGATTGGAACCTAATAAATCTTGCACCTCTGACTGGTGGTGTACAGACACATGGCAACTTCAGGAAAACTAGTCAAGACCCATGAATGGTAAAAATATGCAGACCTTTCAGCAAAACTCATTACATGGAAAAAAATCTTCAGTAAGACACATAACGATCATATTGTTATGTGTCCATAGCACACTGAAGTTGTTCTACTGTAACACTTTCTCAGACAGTTTGAGTAGAGGATTGGCAGAAGTCCAACTAATTCTTAGGTGAAACTTTCATACTTAACATATAGAGGCCATCAAATAAAAGCAAAAGCAACAGAGACAGAAGTTATGGAATGACATAGCACAAATGGAAATGATGGGAAGTGCAAAGGTAAATAATGTCTGTGTAGGAAACAGCTTCACACAGCAAGTATATGGAGCACTGGGTAGGGGACGTTGTGTAGTTTCTGTCCAATAAACCACACAGTTTGTCCAGTAATTACTTTTTCTATCTCGAATTGATATATACCTGCATTTTTGTAGCTCATTGAGTTTATTTAAGAAGAGTATTTTGAGATTTTTTTCCCTCTCTTGAAGGATTTTTTTTAAACTGTACCTATCATTGTTTCCAACAGAAGCATTCACTATGTCCAATTCTTCATCATGCCTAAGTGTGTGTGTGTGTGTGTGTGTGTGTGTGTGTGTGTGAATATGTGTGCGTATGTGTACATTTGTGACTATGTGGGTTTGTAATGTGATGTGTGTGTGTCTATGTGAAGAAACAATCCTCTCTTCCAGTCTTTGCAAACTGCATTCCTTATACAGGTGAACACTATTTCCACTAGATTCTTAAAAAGTAAGAGTTTCTTTAGAATACCTGGGCAGGTGGAGCTGGGTCACATGGAACTTCCATTTTATAGTTCAGGTACAGAGTCAGTGAGCATCATATTGGAGGAGCAAGAGGGGATGATCTGTGCTTAGTCCCTCAACAGGTAGTACTGCCCTGGTCTACAGCTGAGTCAGGCTTTGGTTGGCCTACAGCTAGGTCTCTGGTAGCAAAGCTATTACTTGGGATGTGGGTGGCTGTGGCTAGACTCCATTCTGGGGGACAGACAGGATTGACTCCAGAGCTGATGGCAAGATGGACAGAGAGGAGTTTACAGGAAGAAGGAGCCTCTGACAAGTCTGATAGATCCTCAGTGGTAGGCCTGCATTGGGAAATGGGTCTATATTGTCAAAGAAGTTTTCAATGCTCAGTTATTTCTTATTTCTACAAATGTTTAACAAATACAGCTTTTAGAGTGGTCCAGACACTCCTTGAACTTAATACATTAAGAAACAATATTCCATTAAAGTTTTTGTTTCCAGGGCTCAGATGGCTTTTTGTGAATTTCACCTTGGTCATAGTTGTTTGTTTGTTTTGAATAATAGTTTTTATTTACTCATTGAGAGTTTCAGACATAGATATCTATCTTGGTCATATTCATGACTTACTCTGCTCCTCCTTGGCACATTCCCCTCCTCTACATGTATTATTTTTTCAAAATGTCATTCATTAATAAAAACAGAATACATTTCTGCCTCGGTGATCTAAGGGTCAGGGGAGGCAGAGAATAAGAAGAAAAACACTTGATATATTAGTATTAAGAAAAAAAATATATATATAAGTAGCAAAAATTGTACTCTGCTATGAAGTTTTTTCATATAAAACTTTATTTAAATTACTTTAGAGAAAATTTCATTTCCATAAATCACCACTACATCACACTATGTTTTGGTAATTTGATCAGAACATAAATGCCGATGGACAGGCTTTAGAGAAGATATTGAAAATTATAATTTTATTATTAACTTATGCAGTATTAGCATTAGCTAATTTTTAAATTGTACCTATTTTCAAAATTACAGACTTCAGCATTATTGTATGTTCATTTAGCAAATTATTTTACAGAGATCTTTTAGTGCACGAATAGACACATTTGAGATCATTGAACACAATATAATAGAAGCAGAAAGCTGTAGCTGCTATGTGACCACACAGCAGGTGAGCCATCCTCTCTGAGCAGGCATTTGAAGGCTTTGGTGTTTCCTTTTTACTGCTTCAGTGTTGAGAGATACTCAGAGCATCATGTGGGTATGAATCTTAAAAGCAGTAATGGAATAACTCAATTAAACAGGACACAATATGAGGATTTTCAAGTACAATATGCAAATTAGCTAACAGATTATCTTGCTGCAGAAACATTTTTTTGCAGTTAAATATAATTTTATGATTCTTGCCAGTTGAGAAGTCTTCCAGCCCATTCATTTCAAAAAGTTTTTCTTGACTGAATTTCATGTGCCAAGAAGTAGTCCTTTTACTTCCTCAAAAGTAAGACATTGGGCTGGGGAGATAGCTCAGTCAAGATGAAGCCTGAGTTTTATTCTCAGATCCCACATACGAAAGAAGAAAATGGATGTCATGGTGGGGTTTTGGTCTCAGGAGTGTGGAGGTAGAGACAAGTGGGTCTTTGAAGCTTCTGGCCAGATAGCATATTTGGCAAACCCTAGGCCAGCGAAAGACTGTATTTTAAAAAATAGCAGACAATATCTAAGAAATGATATCCAATGTAGTCCTCTGGCTTACACACACACACATACACACAGACACAGACACACACACACACACACACACACCTGCATCTGTACATATATGTACTCCCACATACACGAACATGCACATTTAACACAAAATAAGATAGCATTCTTCTCTTCAAATAATATATGCTTACTAAGTGAAATGGATATAAATATGTCATTATATAGTTAGTATCATTTTAATAAGCTCTCCTAGTCATTTAGTTTCATTTTCTTTCTTGCTTAATTTACCTTTCATTTTAATTATATTGTTAGTAAGTACTTTCTATCACAATGCAGGGAAGAATTTGAGAGGAATTTCCTCACATTATACAGTGAACATTTAAGAAAACAACACATTTTTTTCTTTTGTTTTTCACTTTTAAGGGGAAACAGCATCTTATTTTCTCCATGTATGCACACAGGCAGAACTCTGAAGAAGGGCATCAGACACCTCAACCCTTACACAGGATCTAATCACCTACTTCTCTTTGGGCCACAGTTCTAGCTCTGAATCACAGAGGTAAATTGTTTTATTTTCATTTTTCGAGAAGAACACGGGTCTCATAGCAACCTGCTTTGTCTGCTCTAACACAAGAGTACACTACAGTTTTGTCAGAGGAGAAACGACTCATGCTTCATACATCAGTCATTTCATTTTCTTCTTTATATAGCATTTCATCTCTTGATCACTGAAAGAATCCAGGCCCTAAAAGCATCTCTTGTCTTTCAGGTGACCTTCTTAACAGGCTTCTCTCACCTGTGTCTGAGCCTTTAATTGTTATAAACATTTCAACAAAGACTTTGACAGAGCAGTGGACATATAGCTTTCAGGAGTGGGGGAATAATCTAGAAACATTGTTGAAGTACCAAATCCAGGGTCTCATTTTAGAGATTTTGATTGCACAATGGAGTAGGAACAGGGCGATAGATTGGATTTTTAATCTTCAAGGTCATGCTTGTCATTTAGAAGCACTTCAGTAGAGTTATTAACATATTATAACATAAATATTAAGTGGAGACAGAGAAGAAGTGATTACTGTAAACCAGTGTTTGGGTAGAAGCCTTCAAAAAGAGGAAGTGCACTGAGATAGAGAATTCAGACAATGACAGAAAAACAGACATCTTAGGGATATAGGTTGTTCTAGAAGACCAAATACTTCAAGTAATAGTAAGTTAGAGACAGGAAAATGTATTTTATATGGATGGAAGACATCATATAGGAATAAACATGGCCAAGAGAGGAGTTGAACACTAAATAGTGAATACTATTTTGCTATTTTTAAATGGTATTATAAGGGCAGTATAACAATATGATAAACATCGACTTTTAGGAAGAAAGTACTTATGAGGAAGTAATAGGAGAAAAACAAAATGGAGAATAGACACAGCAAAAATAAATACATCAAAATCTGAAAAGCAAATCATCTGGGTAAATCAGGATGAGAGTTTAGGGTAGGACGTTGCCGAGATAACATAGAACTGCACTTGGTAGAATCTTCATGTCATTGATTAGATGCAGGAGCTTAGAATTGATTGCTTCCTCAGTCTTTAAGATTGCTAGTACTATTAATTGCAATGATAACGTAACTATTATGAAGGAAACTTAGCTCTCCAACACTGACTTAAAGGTATAGAGTAGAAAAACTTCAGGAGAATAGCTATTTGACATACAGAGTCATTCATTTCCTCTCTGCACAGTTTTGTATGCAGGCCTAGAGTTCAGTACAAGAGCCTAAGCTGAAGGAAAACTAATTGTAGGCATTGTGTAATCATCACATTGTCTTTGGGCTAGTAGGATTGAACAAGATCATTCAGCAGACCATAGAAAAGAGAAAATTAGCAGAGAAAATGTAAGGCAAACTAATAGTTAAAGAATAATAAAAGAATGAAGAGCACACTGTGGACCCTCAGAAGGTTTAGTGAGTTAAAAGGAGGGACAATGGGGATACAAAAGGCCAGGGATTTCTAATAGCTCTGACGTACACATGGCTTAAAGGCTCCAGTTGTAGTGAGTACAGAAAGGTCAATACTGTGTTTGACAGTAAGAGAATCAGTGTTGAATCTGGTAAGAATCACTTTAGGAGAATGACAAATATGGAAGCCTTATTTGTATAGCTTAAAGAATTATGGTGAGGATTTTGGCACAGAGAATAGACTTTTTCCTGGAGAAAGTACTTGAAAACAAAGTATGGTCCTCCCTTATCAAATAACACCTCAAATTGTTACAACCTTTGAATTGGTACCAGTAGATAATCAAGATTAAGGACCAACCAGAGGTCAAACAAAGGACGCCATGAACTTGATGTTGGAGGCTCACAGAAAGAACCAAATCAAAGAAGGAGAGAATGGCTGTCAGGGAGATAGAGAGGAACCCCCAGCAAGCAGTGACTGCTTCTAAACTCATTCCAAACACGTTTAGCTAAAAGAGACATGATCAAAGCTTCAGAGAACCCTGTCTCAGAAGTCTGATTGTGCAACCCCAACTTGGCAATTAGTAGCTGAAAAACCACATTCACTGTCTGAAAACCACCCACGAGTACTTTGACATTTATTATACGTAAGAGAATACACAACCCTGATCTGAACCGAAATGAATGGAAAACAGAAAGCTATTTGCAATCATTTCAATCAAGTTTCTCCAAACATTAGACCACAGAGTGATATTGCTAAGTCCAATAAATAATGTCTTGAGAAATAGTTCATTGCATTTTTAAGATATCTGTGCTCCCAACTTTGTATACACACACAGAGAGAGACTGAAGAAAGCAGTCATCTCAACTGTTGAGAATTGCTGTATTTCACCATAGGCAGCAAGCTATGAACAATTTACCTAAGTTTTTATTGTTGATTTTTAAATAATATAGGAAATAAGTAGTACAGAAACATTTAAATTGTAAAAGTATTATTATAGAATGTCAATGTATTGGATAGAGGGGTGAGAAGTGAAAAATTCTAAATCTTTTAAGAGAAACACATCTAAAACCTGATTATAAAAGCAGAGTGAGTGTTGGAAAGTTGGCTCAACCATTAATATCTCAGGCTGCTCTTCCAGGGGACCCAGATTTGATTCGCAGTACCCACAGGGAAGCTACTAATAGTCTTCAACTCCAGTTTTAAGAGATTTGACACTGTTTTCTGTGGGCAGGTGATAGATGGACAAATATGCAGGCAAAACATCCATACATGTAAAACATTAAACAAAAGTGAGAAGAAAGTATTATAACCTAATCATTAACAAAAGTTAATAAATAAAAATGCCTGTCTCCCTTCATTAAGAATCTAAGTGATAAAATACTGGCAAGGAAGTAAAGAGAAGGGAGACCTCATACACTACAGGTAGGAATATAAACTAATCCAGCCACTATGGATATCAATATGGACATTTCTCCAAAATTTAAAAATAGATCTTCCATAGGAATTTGTTCTACCACTCCTAGATATTTATCCAAAGGATGCTAAGTCAACACATCTCAAAGCTATTTATGCACCAGTGTTTACTGCACCACTATACACAATTGTATCATTATGCAGCAGGCTAGGCATCTATTAACCGAAGAATGGATAAGGAAAAACAATGCCACCCTCTTTGTGTGTATATGTGTGTATTTCAACTATAAACAGAAGGATATTATTTCATTTGCAGGAAAATGTGCACAAGTAGAGATAATTAAGTTAAGCCAGCCTCAGGAGGACAGCTGGCATGTTTTCTCTGATTTATGGTTCCTAAATTTTTATAGAGATATACAAAGTTATATGTATGTATTAGACATGAATATAGAAGAAAAAACTGTTGAGGTGAGAAAGGGTGACTACTGGCAGGAATCTGAGACAGGAAAACAGAGGACGGAGGTGCTGAAGAAAGGATGCTCAGTATGAAACATTTGCCTGCATGAAGATGTTAAAAACAAATTTAATAAAAATTAACGTGACTAACTTGTTATAGTAGTGTCCTGCTCCTCTTTAACAGCCTGCCACTTTGACAGTGAGACTCTGCTGCTTTAGCTAGTTGCCTCAAATTGCAGGCAGCCTTTAGGTCTTCATAAACCTTCTTTAAAAGGAAAGGTTGCATAATTCAGTGTGAGCTTTCTAACAGTTCAGTAGCTTATCACTGACCACATGGTGTCACCAACAGCGGTTTGTTTCCTTACCATTCAGAAGGCTGAAGGCTGGAAAGCTAAGGACATGATGAGGGAAAGGTTGTTTTACTCTGGTGGTTCTATGAGAGTTCTGCTCCAGATCTACCACACAAGAGCCACTTCCCTCAGAGTCTTTACCACCTCTTTCTCCCCTAGATGTCTATGCCTAAATCCCATAGATTTGTATATTCAAAAGCTTTGTAGAGGTGTTTGTGAAGGATTAAGAAGTGAGGCTTTATGGAGGAGGAGGTATGTTGGTGGCGATGTGCTTTGAAGTTTCAAAAGCCCATGTCAGTCTGAGTGAGCTCTCTCTTTCTCTCTATTAGTCTGATACTTGTGAATCAGACGTAAGCTTTCAGCTACTGCTTCAGCCCCATGTGTGTTTTAGCCTCCTACCATGCCCCTGTCATGATGATCATGGACTCTAACCCTATGGAACTCTGAGCCCCCACATGAAATTATTTCTTTTATATGTATGTCATGGTGTTTCTCATGGCAATGGAAAAGTAACTAAGACATAGTACCAGTACTAGTATCCTCACTGAAACTTACCATGTTTATTAAAACCTGTCTTTGGATATAGCCACGTTCTGAAATATAAGGAGTGAGGAACTGAACAAATAAATTAAGGATAGGAGAAATAATTAAACACTAATACTTATCTTCAGTATCTATCACTAGGTTATTATATACCTGGATCTTAAAACAGTAGCTTTGTTCCCTCATGGTGTCTATCGATCAGGAACCTTTGGTTGGTTCAGTTTCTACGAGACTGCAAGCAAGCTTCCACTAAGGGTTGAGATCTCTTTTCAAGACTATGAGCAGTCGATTTTGATCTCACATGTTTGTTGGCAGAATTCAGTACCTTGCTAAGTGGGTCTCACCAACATAATCAACTTGTACTATCAAAATCAGTGAAAGAGGAAGTTCCTTTGTGGGAGTAGTGTGCCAGACTTCCCATTACCCTCGCCACACTGGATGGTAAGAAATAAAGTAAATGGGCAGAAGATACAGAAGAATTTGAGCATCAGAAGGGAGTGATGCTGAGGTTCAACTTAGATTCTTTCTGTAACAGCAGCCTACCCTTGCAGAGTTACACTGATTTAAAGATATTAAAAGCTCACAGAACACCATAGGGGGATAGCCTATTAGGCAATTAAGATAAAGTATGTCTCTCATCTCAGCATCCAAGATGATCTACAATTTGCTTCCAACCCAGTTTTCTAAATAACATTCCTATCTATCTTTTGATTACCATATAACTCAGTGCTTTGTACAGCTCACTCTTTGAGGTCCCAGGATTCTATCTAAAACTTTACTAAGTTGCCTTTCTAAATTCTTTGTATTCTTAAATTATACAAGCCCAGAGGTTGTTTTCCTGAACTTCTCCAGCTGGGATGATATATCCCTTTAGTTTTTCATTCAACTGATAATTCTTTGGGGAAATGATAAGATGTTTCCCATGAAATTTATAGCAATGAAAGAATCCAACTTTGTCTTTTTCTGAAATTTACATTCTAGAGGAGCAGACAAGCTTTACAAAGAGTCAATTAAGAAGCTGTAGACAGAGCAAAAGAGTGTGCAGAAATATAATAGGGTGCCTTTGGATTGAAAGGAAGAGTAACTTGATTTGGGTTGGAGTAGTCAGAAAAAACATACATGTGGCACTCTTCCTTCAAAAATGGAGGGAAAAAATGAGACAATGATTTCCAGTGAAGGAGGACTTTGAGACTGTGAGAAAAGTCGGAATTAGGACAAAGAATGACATTCATAGGAAGTAAGAAAGGCTGACTTACTCAAAAGGCCATACTTGTTCAGCCATGTGAACATTATATCAGGATTCCCAAGAAGACTAGAAGTCTTAAAGGTGGCTCAAAGTCACCTCAATTTCTATATACAGTTATTTCCAGTAATCTGTGAGCACCATTAAGAAACAAGTGGCCCTATCACATTTAAACTTTCTAAAGACCACTCATGATTTCCTCTGAATAGATAGAAGAAAGATAAAGAAGTAGGCAGATCAATTATCATTGAGCTCTTAGTGTATAACTGGAAATTAGTTCATGATAATATCATTGTCCATAACCAGAAGTTGAAAACGCTATCTCTGAATGCCATTGTTATTTATTACACAGTACACATAAGCAAAAAATGGTTTCCTTATTTTCATAAGTTGTAAAAAATGAAACAAAGTATGTGAGATTGTATATAGCCACAATACCTAAAATATTTACTATCTAGATTTTTTTGTGAGAAAACTTACATTGTGGTAGCTAGCCATTTAATAGTGATATGTCGGGTGATATTCATTATATTCTTCAAGAAATGTGGTCACAATTCTGTGAGTTTCTCAGTATCTCTCCAACAGTATATTTGTCTCTTCTAGCATCTATGTCTGATGCTTTTGACTAAGAACCATGACTGATGAAGACATTTAGTTTGATCTGCCTGTGGGATGGTCAAGTGAAGACATTAAACAAAGTCAGCTGTATGAGCCTGAAGCTCAGAGGAAAAAGAAGTCTTGGATGGAAACACAAATTTGGAACTTGTTGGGTTATAAATGTTATTTAATACTATAGGAAAGTACAAGATTGTTTAGAAATAGAATGGAAAATGAGGGATGATATAGAACATGGAATAGTCTGACTTTTGTATAAGCATGACTTAAAAGGAAGCTTGATTTTCCATCATTCTATTGTCACATAGCAAATTACACTTGCAGTATAATTCTAGATTCTGCCTTACATGAGAGGAATGAAAATAATGTCAATGATTATATTCAAGTAAAATGACTTGTTCATATATGTGGAAAGTTGCAAATCTCAAAGGAAACATGATTTATTTTCCACTTGTGCCCCACCTGTAGACATGATACTTTATATGTAGTAGACACTCAGTATGTCTCAATTCAAATTAACTCACCAGTCTTTTACACCTCTCCTCAAATTAAATAAATGTTTCAAACAAATTAAGTTCAAAGTGGTCTTTTATTTTATTTTATTTTTTTTACACATCAGCCATTCATTCCCCTGTCCTCCCCCCTCCTGCCCCCACCCCTCCATTCCCATGTCCTCCAGGGCAAAGACTCCCATGGGGATTCATTTAAACCTGGTGGATTCAGTACAGGCAGGTCCAGTACCCTCCTTCCAGGCTGAGCAAAGTGTCCCTGTGTAAGCCCAAGGTTCCAAACAGCCAACTCATGCACTAAGGACAGGTCCCGGTCCCACAGCCTGGATGCCTCCCAAACAGTTCAAGCTATTCAATTGTCTCACTTATCCAGAGGGCCTGATCCAGCTGGGGACTCCACAGCCATTGGTTCATAATTCATGTGCTTCCATTCATTTGGCTATTTGTCCCTGTGCTTTTTCCAATCTTGGGCTCAACAATTCACGCTCTTAGAATCCCTCCTCTTTCTCAACTATTGGACACCTGGAGCTCCACCTGGGGCCTGGCTGGGGATCTCTGCATCCACTTCCATCAGTAATTGGATGAGAGTTCCAGCTCTACTATTAGGGTGTTTGGCCATCTGATCACCAGACTAGGTCAGATCAGGCTTTCTCTGACCATTGCCAGCAGTTTACAGAGGATGTATCATTGTAGATTTCAGGGGACCTCTCAAGCACTCTGCCTATTCCTTTTCTCATGTGTTCTTCATTTATCGTGGTGTGTTATTCCTTGTTTTCCCTTTCTGTTCTTGATCCAGCTGGGATCTCCTGCTCCCCTTAGCTTTGTTTCCCTCAAACCTTGCTGTTCATTACTCCCACTCTCGTCCAGGTTGTTCATGTAGATCTCATCCATTTCTCTGTCATTGGGTGATCCCTGTGTCTTTCCCAGGGTCCCATTTTCTAGGTAGCATCCCTGGAATTGTGTAGCAGTCTAGTCATCTTTGTTTTACATCTAGTATCCTCCTATCAGTGAGTATATACCATATTTGTCATTCTGAGTCTGGATTACCTCACTCAGGATGATTTTTTTCTAGATCCATCCATTTGCCTGCAAACCTCATGATGTAATTGTTTTCTCTGCTGAGTAGTACTCCATTGTGTATATGTACCATATTTTCTTTATCCACTCTTCAGTTGAAGGGCATCTAGGTTGTTTCCAGGTTCTGGCTTTGCAAACAATGCTGATATGAACATAGATGAGCACATGCCCTTGTGGTATGATTGAGCATTCCTTGGGTATATGCCCAAGAGTGCTACAGCTGGGTCTTTGGGGAGATGGATTCCCAATTTTCTAATGAAGCACCATATTGATTTCCAAAGTGGCTGTACAAGCCTGCATTCCCACCAGCAGTGGAGGAGAGTTCCCCTTGCTCCACATCCTCTCCAGCATAAGCTTTCTTCTGTGATTTTGATCTTAGCCACTCTGACAGGTATAAAGTGGTATCTCAGAGTCATTTTGATTTGCATTTCCTGGATAATTAGAGATGTTGAGCAATTCCTTAAATGTCTTTCAGCCATTTGAACTTCCTCTGTGGAGAATTCTCTGTTTACTTCTATAGCCCATTTCTTAATAGGCTGTTGTGCATTTTGTTGTCTAATTTCTTGATTTCTTTATATATTCTGGATATCAGCCCTCTGTCAGATATAGGGTTGGTGAAGACCTTTTCCCATTCTCTAGGCTGTCACTTTGTCTTGTTGACCATGTCCTTTGCTCTAGAAAAGCTTCTCAGTTTTAGCAGGTCCCATTGATTGATTGTTTCTCTCAGTGTCTGTGCTACTGGTGTTATATTTAGAAAGTGATCTCAGGTGCCAATGCATTCAAGAGTACTTCCTACTTTCTCTTCTATCAGGTTCAGAGTAACTGGGTTTATGTTGAGGTCTTTAATCCACTTGGACTTAAGTTTTGTGCATGGTGACAGATATGGATCTATTTGCAGCCTTCTACACATTGACATCCAGTTATGCCAGCACCATTTGTTGAAGATGCTTTCTTTCTTCCATTGTACATTTTTGGCTTCTTTGTAAAAAATTATATGTTCATAGGTGTGCGGGTTAATGTCAGGGTCTTCAATTCGATTCCATTGGCCCACATGTCAGTTTTTATGCCAGTACCAAGCTGTTTTTGTTACTATAGCTCTATAGTAGAGCTTGAGGTCGGGGATTGTGATGCCTCCAGAGGTTGTTTTATTGTACAGGATTCTTTTGGCTATCCTGGGTTTTTTGTTTTTCCATATGAAGTTGAATATTATTCTTTCCAGATCTGTGAAGAATTGTGTTGATAATTTGATGGGGATTGCATTGAATCTGTAGATTGCTTTTGGTAAGATCGCCATTTTTACTATGTTAATCCAGCCTATCCATGAGCATGGGAGGTTTTTCCATTTTCTGACATCTTCTTCAATTTCTTTTTTCAGGGACTTAAAGCTATTGTCATATAGGTCCTTCACATGCTTAGTTAGAGTAACCCCAAGGTATTTTATATCATTTGTGGCTATTGTAAAGGGTGATGTATCTCTGATTTCCTTCTCAGCCTGTTTGTTTATTGTATATAGGAGGGCTTCTGATTTTTTTTTTTGAGTTGATCTTGTATCCTGCTATGTTGCTGAAGGTTTTTATTAGCTGTGTCAGTTCCTTGGTTGAATTTTTGGGGTCACTCATATATACTATCATGTCATCTGCAAATAGGGAAACTTGACTTCTTCCTTTCCAATTTGTATCCCCTTAATCTCCTTATGTTGTCTTATAGCTCTGACTAGAACTTCAAGGACTATATTAAATAAGTATGGGGAGAGGGGACAGCCTGGCCTTGTTCCTGATTTTAGTGGTATTGCTTTGAGTTTCTCTCCACTTAATATGATGTTGGCTGTTGGCTTGCTGTAGTTTGCCTTTATTATGTTTAGGTATGTTCCCTGTATTCCTAATCGCTCCAATACCTTTATCATGAAGGGGTGTTGGATTTTGTGAAATGCCTTTTCTCTATCTAGTGTGATGATCATATGGTTTTTTTTCTTTGAGTTTGTTTATATAGTATTACATTGATGACTTTCATATGTTCAACCACCCTTGCATCCCTGGGATGAAGCCTCAAAGTGGTCTTAATACAATTGCTTTCCATATTTGGTAGGTTTAGGTTATCTGTTGGTCTATTGACAGAGTGCTTAAAAAAAATTAGCAGTAGTTTTTTTTTTTTTTTTTTTTTTTTTTTTTTTTTTTTTTTTTTGGTAGCTATTTTCTATACTACAGGACAGGTGACATTGGACCATACTCTGTAGTTAAGAGTTTTCCTGCCTGGCCCACAGTCAGGACAAATCTCTCTCACCCGCCAGTCCCACAGTCGCTCAGACCCAACCAAGAAAGCACACAGAAACTTACATTGTTTACAAACTGTTTGGCTGTGGCAGGCTTCTTGTTATCTACTTTTTCTATCTTAAATTAACCCATTTCTGTTAGTCTATACTTTGCCACATGGCTTGTGGCTTACCAGTGTCTTTACATGTTGCTTCTCATGGCGGCGGCTGGCGGTGTCTCTCTCCAGTCTTCTACTTCCCAGAATTCTCTACTCTCTTGTCCCGCCTATACTTCCTGCCTGACCACTGGCCAATCAGAACTTTATTTACACAGAGCGATATCCACAGCAATACTCTTTTTCAATGGTTTCATTGGAGAGATTAACTGAGGAAATCAACTTTTTATGCTTTAAAACCAGGTATTTTGCTGGTGTAATAACTTTCAGTCACATTTGTGTAGTGTGTTCATGTTGTTCATACATGCTCCTTTGTAAATGCATGCGTACATGTGGGTTCAAGTGGGTATATGTTTATAGAGTAGAAGTCAACCTCAAATGTCTTTTTAAATTTTCTCCTTGTTTGTTTGCTTTGCTATGGGGTATCTCATTAAACTGTGAGCACTACCACTTAGTTAGGATGGTATCAGTGAGCTCCAAGAATCTGCTTGTCTGTCTTCCCAGCTCTGGATGATTGACACACCTTTCTGCACCTGTATTTCACATTAATGCTGCTGATCTAAGTCAGGTTATGATACTCTCACAGAGAGCATTGCATCAACCAAGCATCTCCTTCTACCTACAAGATGCCAGAAATTTGACAGTGTTCCAAGATAATTCATCTTACAAAGCTGATGAATGCTTAGTAGGCTTAGCCATAAATCCCATTTTACTTACCTTTTAGAAAGGCACTTTAAATAAAGTCCCCATCATTCACATGTATTTAGAATTCTCAGTGAAAACTGTCTGTACTTTCCACTGTGTCTGTTAGCATAAGCAAATAATTGTATCTGGTATTCCTGTATGTTTTGCATCTGCATGTGTTACAATGTTGCCTTAAATTAGTTTGAAGTCCATTAGAGATCCACCCTGAGCCAGCTCCTGTACATGAAAGCCCACAGAGAACTCAATGTGTCTCTGGAAGGTAGGCACTCTACACTCCTCCTCCTGTTTTACATCTACTAACTTATTTATTAAACATTTGTTTCAGTGATACAGTTGTAAAGTCTTCCTTTGATATGAATTTGTAATTGAAAAGCTGTTTTATTAAACCTGCAACTTAGAGTGATTTCAACTAAGTATCTGAAGGTTGCCATAAAGTAGGATGTTCATATCATCTAAAGTTGTGTTCTCTTTGGTTAAAGCTCACTTCTTTTGTAGTTTCTACACACAGAACATTTCTGTTGTTTCCTCATCCAAAGCACAGTCAACCCAGTGTTTGGTTAATCTCATGTCCTCCCTAAAAGTGTTGATAAATGAAGTCCATGTTTCCTGTTTCACTGATACTGCCAAAGCCCAGGCAAAGATTTGTAAGAACTCTTGTCAGAAGTCCCAAAGTCACACAGAGTGATTTGCATTGCTGTGCTCTGAGGTATGATCTTCAGAGTCTCTTTTGTTCCCCCACACTCCCACTCCCTAATCTATGTAAAAACAATGTGTATGTTAACAGTTTCCCCAAGCCAATGTTGTTTGTCACTTTTAATTCTACAAAACTTAGAGACTGTGCGTTGAGGAATATTAGTTGGAGATGTGTTAAATTTGTTTATACTGTGGAATATTTGTTTATTGAGGCAAAGATGTGTTGCATTCTTTTATGTTGCCTTTTGTTTAATTCTATGAAGCTGTGTTACTTTGTCTGTCTAAAACACCTGATGGTTTAATAAAGAGCTGTATGGTCAATAGCTAGGCAGGATAAAGGATATGTGGGGCTGCCAGGCAGAGAGAATAAATAGAAGGGAAAGGGGGGAAATGGGAAAAAGGAGAAGAAGGAGAGAAGATGCCAGGGGCCAGTCACCAAGCTACACAGCAAGCCACAGAATAAGAGGTAAAGAAAGGTACATAGAATAGAGAAAGATAAAATCCCAGTGGCAAAAGGTAGATGGGATAGTTTAACTTAAGGAAAGACGACTAGAAACAAGCCAAGCTAAGGCCAGGTATTCATAAGAAAGACTAAGCCTGTGTGTGATTATTGGGAGCTTGGTGGTGGTGCCTCTCAATGAGTCAAAAGAGTAAAGATACAACTACAATTGTGAACTGGGAAATAATTTGAAATACTGGAATTTCTGACATGAAATTTAAATCATTTTATAGCATTTAAAAAATTATTCTCTCATGTATTATATCCCAATAGCAGATTCTCCTCTATAGACAACTTTCTAAATGGTCTTATTAAATAAGAAACACAGAGCCAAATACAGAGTTAAAGCCTAAGAGATCAGAACAAGAGCCACGACTACCTTCAACTTATCACTCGCTGTCATCCTTCCCCTCAGAGAGAGACCTTCTTCCTGTATGTCTTGTGTTATATTGCTTTCCTGTTCTGCCTTCTCATTGGCTCTAAGCCCAGCCACATTAATTTCCTTATCACTGCCTGTCTATACAGACCTCCTGGTCTCTATGGTTGGTACTGAGATTAAAGACTCAAGGGTCATCATGCTTGGCTGTGTTCTTGACGACACAGAGACTCTGCCTGCCATGTGATTGGATTAGGGGCATGGGCTATCACCACCTGACTTCTATTCCTTGCTCGCTAATGATCTCTGATCTCCAGGCAAACTTTATTTATTAACATGAAAATAAAATTACATTTCAGCACAATTAAAATATCACCACACTCCCCTTTCCTCTCTTCCCAGTCCTATTCATTTTTTCTCAGAAAGAGCCTCCCGTGGATATCAACCAAACATGGTATACCAAGTTGTAGTAAGACTAGACTCCTCACCTTGTACTAAGCCTGGACAAGGCAAACCATTAGGAGGAAAAAGTCCCCAAAGCAAGCAGCCCCCTCCCCCAACTCTCACTGTTAGGAGTCCCAAAAGAAGACTAAGCCACACAACTGTAGCACATATACAGAGAGCCTATGTCAGATAAATGCAGGTTCCTTGGGTTGTTGGTTCAGTCTCTGTGAGCCCCGATAGGCCCAGGTAAGTTGCTGTGAGTTTTCTTGTGTCCTTGACCCTCTGGTTCCTAAAATCTTTCCTCCCCCATCTTCTCCAAGAATCCCCAAGCTCCACCTAATGTTTGACTGTGGGTCTCTGCATCTGTTTTCATCAGTTGCTAGACAAAACCTCTCTGGGGTGAGACCAACTAATGACTAGTCCAACTTGAGACCCATGCCACAAGAGAAAGCCCATCTCTGACACTGCTTGGAAGGTACAGATCCAGAGATAGGAAAGCCCAGAGGGAATAAAAAGAAATAGGACTGGCATTTTAAAAAAATAGACAATGAAATGATTCCTAATAATAGTCTGTCATACCTTGTATTTTTTTTTAACCTATAATCCTTGACCCAGATATGCTGGAGATGAAAGTGAGAAGCCCATAGCAAAGGATGAGGAATATATCTACCTAAGTGGGGTATTACACACTATGTTTATTTTATTTTTGTAACTATAGAACTATAGAATTAGAAAGAGTTACACATGATAAAGGATTTGGCTCCTTAACATCTGTAGGTTGTTTCATTGCCTTTTTTGTTTTTTGTTTTTTTTGTTTTGTTTTGTTTTGTTTTGTTTTGTTTGTTTTTTGAGACAGGGTTTCTCTGTGTAGCTTTGTACCTTTCCTGGATCTCACTTGGAAGCCCATGCTGGCCTCGAACTCACAGAGAACCGCCTGGCTCTGCCTCTCAAGTGCTAGGATTAAAGGCGTGTGCCACCACCACCTGGCTCATTACCTTTTTATACCCATAGTATAGGCAATGACTTTTCATTAGTATTGTGTGGCTCACTACAGTGAGAGTGCACAGGTCTCTTTCCAGTGCCATGCATGTTAAAATATCTCCTGAGGTCTTCACCCTACAGAGTGTCTTGAGGTCATGTGGCCCACATTGTCATTTTTACTTCTGGTCTCATTTCCTTTCAAGGTCTTTGCATTAATTACATCTGATTTTTGAATCATTTTCTTAAATTTCCATCTTTACTGAATAACTTATTTTTATTCTATCACCACTCCACTGTTATCACAGGTGTGAGGTGACTCCTGACTTATCCTTCCCTGAAATGTGAACATCTACATATCTTCCTACTCCTAGAAAACAGTAGACTTAAGTAAAATCATTAATGAAAGAATAAATGGGTTAATACTACTGCTGTCATAATTCTGGTTACTATTCAATAGGAAATCAGTTAAAGAACTGATTGTTGTGCTGAGCACATATATTATGCTACAGTTAGGAGATGCTGTGTTGCTAGACACTAGAAAAGAGGCAAGAATGCCCCAAGTCAAATCAATTTAAAAATCTTCCTTTTGTACCAAATAGTCAAGCTTATAATGGCAGATGGTAACAGCTGCTTATTAAATACTCCTCATTTCTGGAAAATAAGGATTGCTTATTTTCTATACACCATTTAGTAGCTAAAACTTACTGCTTTTTTTTGGGGGGGGGAGCTGAGGATTGAACCCAGGGCCTTGCACTTGCTAGGCAAGCGCTCTACCACTAAGCTAAATCCCAACCCAAACTTACTGTTTAAAAGTTACATTTGCTCATTTTACAAGTCCCCAATATTCTACCCCAAATAGTAGGACATACCAGAAAATTCCTAGCTGTTTAGTAGTTGTTTAATTGGAACCATTTACCATGTTTAAGTCAAAATCTTGTCTTTTAGATTCAAAGTATCATTAATATCTTCTGGATATTTCAGAGAAAGCATAACAATAGATAGATAGATAGATAGATAGATAGATAGATAGATAAAGTAAATTAAGAAAAAACCTCCTTCACTGTGTAATTATGCAGTCAGAGATTCAAACTCTCTCTTGAACATAGAGGTCACTTAGCATAATTATTGGTAATCAGGCTTGGCTGTATGTATTTTAATGCTTGTTCCTCTGGAGATTAGCGTGCCTTCATATATTATTTCATTAATCCCTACCCCAATTGTGTAAAAGAGAAAGCAGTGGGTACTTTTTATGCTTAAAGTGTTATTTTTTTTCTCAGCTGTGGCAACCAGAGTCCAAGGAGGTTAAGCAACTGGCTAAGGGTCACACTCTTGTCAATTGCTGATTTAAATGGTTTTATTCTCATCTCTGCCATTCCCTGTGTGAGCCACACTGCCTTCAGATGCATTCCCTCAGGCTTTACTATGTAGTATCCTGACCCATAGCAGGGTTGAATTTTATTAAGTAACACAAGGTTAAACCTTTACAAAATAGGCCCCGGGTCAACAGGGACTGTACTACATCTTGCTTTCTACAAGGTCTTCTTCATATAAATGAACTGTCAGAATAATTTCATAATTCATTATTCTTCCATGTTTGCAGATAGTATTCTTCTGTTTACTGGTGAATAGAGAGCACACAAATATGTCAAGGCAAAACAATGAAAATACAGGATCCTACTGTCAGTAGAATTAATGTTTTCTCCTAACGGCATTACTACAACATCATAACACTCAGCGACTTTGATGTCAAGAACGTAAATGAAAGGAAACAGATTCTGAGCTGCCTGATTGTCCTAAATCAATAGCAAACATTATTTGAATATTACACTGAACAGCTGTAATTCTAGTTTTACTTTCCAGCCCTGGGGCTGCAGCCATTATGCTTAAAGAACAACAGTTACAAGCCAAAGAAGAATTTTGAAAGGCATTCTGTCAGTTTGCTTCAAAAAGTATTTCTTATTCTGATGAAATCTAATATAAATTGATGAATAAACTTCTCTTCTGTAATGAAGGAGGCAAGGTCATCCCTACATAGGAATATTAAATATATATTTATTTATTAAAATATATTTATATTTAATAAAATATTATTTATATATTAATAAATAAATATAAACATACATACATATATTTTTTTTCATATTTATGAAACCCAAAACAATGTTTGGCTAAGGCAAGTTCAAAACAAAAACAGGAAGCAAGATGATTCCAGAAGAGTCTCCTGATACTTTATATCAGTGCTTCTTGGATCTAGCTTCAGCCTAATGTGAGGTAAAATCCAACAGGGACCCACTGCTCCATATCTAGAAGGTTTCTCAGACTAACGACTAGTCTCCCCAAATCTCTCATTGTGCTCCAAGCAAACTTTGCCTCATTGGGAAATTAATTCTTTTCACTGGAATGTGCTGTTCAAGCTTTGCAGAATTCCTGGAAAGAAACAGAAATAAGACACTGTCCCAGCCATGAGTGCCACTCTTCAAAGATAAGTATCTCCTCTGTTTTGGGGTTTTGTTTAAATCAGAAAAGCAAAACCCAGCAAAGTTGCTCATGGCCTGAGTTTAAGATTCAGTTTCTCTGCTTTTTTCCAAGAGACAAAACAAATGGTAGAGAGAGAAAAATTCATGCACAGCAGAAGCCAAGACCCTAAGAGTGAGACCACTTCTTTTTTTTTCCCCAACTGATTTCAAAAATTTTAGAAACATACACTTTTAGAACATGGACACATAAAACAAATTTTAAGTACATTGTAATGAGTTCCTGAAAGATGACTTTTTAAATGAAAGGAGCATTAAGTTCTAGAGTCTCATGCCACAACTCTGTTAAACTTGACTCACAGTGTACTTTAATAACCTACAGGGATGATAGGAAAAGAACATGGAGATAGAATGGTTAGGACACTGTTTTTTATCAGTAGACCATTTTCATATACAATCCCTTGATGTGTTTCTGATTTCTTCATGCTGTTTTCTGCAATTAATTATAATTCATGGGTACCTTGAAATTTCTTTTATGTATCAGTTTGGTCTTTCTTTTGAATTCTGACTTTCTACTACCTATCAATGAGAACTTCACACAGTTTCATTTGAATGAATGGAAATCACTTCCAGATGAGGGATAGCCAGCCCCTCGTCCAGACTTTGCTGCCAGTTGTAATGGCTGTAATGTAAGCTCCTCACATGCCACTCTTTCCTCTCATTGGTACAAGGGAAATAATTCCAGCATAGACTCAGAAGACCGGTGTGAGAGTAAAGAGGTAACACACTGTCCTTGCTGTAAACAATATAAAATGCCAACAATTATTGTAGCATTATCAGAAAATTTTATTCTTTCTTTTTCTAATTAGCCTTTCCATTCCCCACCATTTTCTGTCACTTTTTAAAAATGTCTGCAGTGGAAAGAACACTAGACTGACTGGGAGTCAAGGTAATTGTGTTTCTGTTCTGGCCCTAAACTTCTTATTTTTATGAATGATTACTTAGGAATTTCACTCACTACTTCAGGTTTTTAATTTCCTTGTTTATGAAAATGAAGGAGGTAAATTATAGCCATATTTTCAAGGTATTCAAATCAACTTATGAATTAAGTATCAAATAAAAGACACAGAACTAGTGGCCAGATCTTCATTTTATTGACAAGTCACATTCCAAAAACCACAATGCACAATATAGGAAATGTCTGCCTTTATTGCACACAAAGCAAAGGAAATAATAATCTTTAAAGGGAGATGTCTTTTTTTATTATTAGATAAATGTAACCTTAGGTTAAAGTCACTTGACAGAATGATAAAATGGAATATTTTACATCAGTTCCAGCTGACTGCTCAAGACAGTGCCTTAATATAAGCTGAATTATGACACCATCATAAAGGAGCAAATAGTGAAATTATGGAAACAAACTTTGTGAATCTAGGCATTCTTAGCCACTTTAAAAGCACAAAATTATTGAAAGTGAAGATAATAGTGGGAGTTTCAGGAAAAGCCACTAGGCTACAGTCTACTTCCTAGTGGCTGTCCATATACTTTTCAAAATATTGAGGGACAAATGTTCAACCGAACTATTCTGAGTTTATGATATGTGCTCTGTAGTTAGAGAAGCACAATGTTTTGCCAATTATGATTGCCTGAAACATTAAAAGAGAAATAGAGCAATATTCTTTCCTTAGGAGGTAAATGGCATGTTAAGCTTTATACAGATATAGTAGGCAGGAAAATATACAGAAGAAAGGTAGAGCGACAATCAAAAGGACCTGACATGCTGCCCAGGATTCTCTCTGTGACTGAGTGACTTGGAGGAAATAAGATTGTGGGCTGAGGAAACACCAACCTAAGAAACAGTAGGTGATGCTGCCGTCTTCATAAGAGGTGTACAGGTAAGAATCTGTGAAGGATGGAGTAAAAGCACATGCTCTGTGATAATTCTTCATCAGAGAAGAAAATAAAATTCAGCATTAGACTGGTTCAGAGAAGTAAAGCCATGCATCATGGCAGATTTTTTTTAAAGATTTATTTATTTATTATGTATACAGAAGAGGGTGCCATATCTCATTACAGATGGTTGTGAGCCACCATGTGGGTGCTGGGAATTTAACTCAGGACCTCTGGAAGAGCAGCCAGTGCTCTTAACCTCTGAGCCATCTCTCCAGTCCGCATTATGGCAGATTTAACTGGAGGGATTTTTTTTATTTGAATTTAAAAACTCAATTAAAATTATTTATGTTATTATGACTATGACTGGTTTGTAAGTGTCTATGTCTGTGCATCACAGTACCTATGGAGATCAGAAAAGGGTATCTGATATTCTGGAACTGGATATACAGTCAGCTATAAGCTGCCATGTGGGTGCTGGGAATCAAACCTGGGTCCCCAGGAAGAACAACCAGTGATCTAAACCACAGATTCAATTCTGCTCCAAAAAAATACCTAATTGTTTCCCTCTTTTCTATAGAAGTTTGAAATATTCAGAAATCAAAGAGTGCAGAAAGTGGTGAAGAACAGGTGTAGCACAAATCTTAAAGAGTCTTATTAATAGAAACAAACCTGGAGCCAGGTATTGGGGTGAATGCTGGAGGATGAGAGAAGCGGAACAAGCCACAGACAGCCACCCCACCTGCCAGTTCCTCAGCTGATCCTGTTTCCTCAGACTGGAAGCCTCTGAGTCCTGATCCAAATGAATCTCACTGAACTGCTGCTCAAAAGCCTAAAAGCTTAACCAGTTCCAGTTCCTGGTCCTCACGCCTTATATACCTTTCTGCTTTCTGACATTACTTCCAGGGATTAAAGGCGTGAGTCACCATGCCTGGCCCTTTCCAGTGTGGCCTTGAATTTACAGAGATCCATGCCTCCAGAAGGCTAGGATTAAAGGTGTGAGTGCCACCATTTTCTAGCCTCTGTATCTAGTGGCTGTTCTGTTCTCTGACCCCAGATAAGTTTATTAGGGTGCACAATATTTTGGGGGACACAATATCACCACAAACAGGATTGGAGGAGGGCAGAAAAATTCCATATAGATTCTATTTCTGTATTTCTGGTGCCTACTGTGAAGTACCTCAAGATGTTATGAAGAGGGGACATGGTAAAGCTTTTATTATCACATCTACAGGCAATATTAATTATGGAACATGGATTGTTTTCGGGTAAGCTAAACATGTCACTCAGCCTAAGTTTCATGGGCAAGAGAGCAAAGTCAATGAAGCATCATTAAAGGAAAAGAAGACAAGAGTTGAAATTGGGTCTAGAAACCCATCAGGTAGGTATTGGATTCCAACAATCTGCATTCATTGTTGAGTGATGAAGCTGTCCTGATTTGTTTAGGGCTTCTGCTTGGAATTTTGCACTGCAGATCCTTGCATTAGGATATCAAGGAACTGTTTTTTTTTTTTTAAACTTGATAATATCTATTATTTTTAACAATCATAGATATGAGGAAAGTTGTGAAATATTCACTCATAAATTCTAATTCATCTTCTGAGCCTAGCTCATTCAGATATTTTTATTAGATGATAACACTATGACAATAATAAATAAATACCTTCTGTAGAAATATATACTAGTTTGTTACTTTTATCAACATATAAATAACTGTACAATCTAGCTAGATAATAGGAAAGATTTCATAAAACTCATTTTGATTTTCAATTTGCATGGTCTCTTAAAACTTTACGTATTGTCAAGGGAAAATTTTTTATTCCTTTATGACAAGAGATAGGATAGTTTGGGATAAGGATGTTTACCCTCATGGATTTAGAGTTATATTAGAATTTGGATTTGCAAAGATATCCAGCCATAGTTGAATGGCTACTATGTTCCACACAGTATGATAAGTAATTTATGCATAAAACTTGAGGTAATCATTAGCAGATACTTAGAGAATACTTATTATTATATTAACTAATAAAGAAGTTCAGTAAATTGATGCTAATTTATTTACATTAAAATTCCCTTTATCACAGTTGTTAAATGGAAGCATTAGAATTTAAAATCAGGGCTTAACCTACCCCAATCACCATGACCTTTCTATTATACCATAGGGAAATTTGTACATATTTCTTTATTTCTAAATATTAAATTGGATATGTTGGGGATGTCTGTATAATATAAAATCACTTTATGTTTCAAAGTATTAGCTTTATGACTTAAAAATAACTATTTCACCTTTTGTCTTAGACCTTCTAAAGACTGAGTCCTTTACTCTTATTCACAAGGATGTAAAGACTGTAGGTAGATGTTTAGACAATCATTTCAATTAATTTCTTTCTGAAAGTGATACTTCACTTGTCTCTTTTCCTACAAACTAGACAGTGTCTGGAGCTTAGTTGGTGCTTCAAAAATATCTGCTGATGGAAAAAAAAACTGATAGTGACCCACCCCTTCCTACCTTAATCATTTAATGTACATTTATTACATGGTGAGTAAATGATAAACGTGTTGGGCAACCAAGAAGTTGTAACCTGGTGGGGAAGACATTGAATTGAGCACCAATAGTTAGGAATGGTCAGCATTCCCATGTAGATTCCAGGGATGCCGTGGGAGTGGCTACCTGGGTTCTATAGCATGATCTGGATACTTATGAGTGTGGAGGTTGGGCCTGGTCAGAGTCATTTTTTTTTTTTTTTTGATATTTCATATTACACAGCAGGATGTGGTACATATTGAATCTGCATTTTCATCCTATTGAGTGGAGAGGAAACTGGGCATCAGTGGAGAGAAAACTAACAGAAAATGGAAACAGTCTCACCCAAGGTCCATTGCCCAGAAGGAAAAACAGTTATAACAGTTGCAGCCCCAATGGTAGGATCACCAAAGAAATTCCCAGTGACCAATGGGAAGTGTTTAGTAGAATCTTCTGCACCCAGTCTGCTTAGCTGAACTTCTCTGACAACATTCTTTCCCTAGAGCAAAATGATGTGTGAAGCTTCTCAAATACCAGATATAGGAGTCAGAAGGGCATCAAGAGGCCTCTGATATCCTACCCAGGGTTCTCTCTGTGACTGAATGACTTGGAGAAAGTGAGATTGTGGGACAAGGAAACACCAACATTAAAAGTGAATCTACAGGTAAATATCTGTGGAGAATGGGGATAATCTTACATGCTCTGTGACAATTCTCTACCAGAGAAGGAGATCAAATTCAACATTAGACTAGTTCAATGAAGGGGACCCTTAATCATTGCAGATATAACTGAGAGTTTATTATTGTTGTTTTTTATGTCAATAAATTTTTTAAAATATGGATTTATTTTATTCTATGTGTATGCATGTTTTACCTGTATTTATGTCTGTTCATTAAGCCACACAGTACCCGACAGCCACATTAAACAATGTATTCACAATTCATTTAATTTGTTAAAGTGGAATTCCAATTGTTTTTATTTACCTATTTAACATATTTTATTTCTTATCTGATCTATGGGAATGTACTTCTATAAAATTATTTTTCACTCTTCTTCCTTTAAGAAAATAACAATAAGAAGAATGCAAACTAAAAATTTTCCACTTTCAGTGCCTTGACTTACATGGTGTCCCAGTCCATTTTGTGCCATCATAATCTTGTCACATAGTAGATTTTATTCAGCTCACAGTTAGAGAATCTAGGAACACTCATGACCAAGAAGCTATACCCAGTGAGAATGTGACTGCATGACTGCTATGTATGTATGTATGTATGTATGTATGTATGTGTGTATCTATCTATCTATCTATCTATCTATCTATCATCTATCTGTAGCAATGTCATATATATTGTCATTTATATATATATAAAGCATCACATGAAGATAGACTGAGGGACAAACTTTATTTTATTACAATCTCACTCCAGAAAAATGACATTACTCCATTTTTTAGGGCTCTGACTACATGACCTATGCAACCTTAGAGCTGAATCCTCTCAATCCTGTTTGTTGATTCCACACTAAGTTCCCAGGCCTGGAACTAGGAAGAACACAATTATAGGGTTGTGCACAGCGTTTTCGGTTATGGAAGGCAGACACACAGAGTATTTATTTGGCTTTCTTCCTTTTCTCCTCTGCTCCCTTTGCACTTTTTCCCTCCCCTTCTCTTCTTTCCCAGCCCTCCCCTCTTGCCTCTTCTTCTCAGGCACACACTCTCAATCTACTTTGACTTGTTTCCAAAGTCTGTCATTTTCCATTTATTTTTTCCTAGAAATAACTTTTCACTGCTCTCAATAAAAGTGTATTTGTGTTTCAATTTTCTTTATTTACCATTAAAGTTTGTCATGGTCCTGCTTCCAGTAACCTTGGGGCTTCTTGTAACTGCATTTGTTGAAAGAATCCTTTCAAAACTAGCAATGATACTTTGTTTTGTTTTATTAAAGAACAAGAGAAAAATATCTTCCATAGAAATTATTATGCTACATTATTAAGACTGAATCTCCTTCAGTGCAGATTTGAGATTTAGGACAATTCAATTGAAATTATTCAATATTGCTTTACTGAGATCTAGCATGAGTTTTAATTTTTTTTAAAGATAGCCAAGTATTTAGTATTTTTTTTTCTATTTCTATAAAAAGTGTCCAAATAATGTTTTTAAAGTCTCTGTGTAGATGAGTGATTTTAATTGGATTATATAGATTAAATCTAAAAATAATTTTTTGGGGTAGAAATATCATGAAAGCCATTGATTGCATAGCTTCTGGAAACTTTTTTTTTTTTTAAACTATTTCCAAGCTGAAAGCAAATTGTAAGCACATTTCTGTCTGATTTTGGTGTTCTCTGAAAGAGTACTTAGTGTACTACTATGGCAAATCAGACATTTGGGGCACAATTTAGGAATACTTTCCTTTAAAATTTGCATTATGAAACATTTAAAAAGTCAAAAGGAAATATACAAAACTTTCTCCCAAAAGAGCTGCATAAAATTAGTCTTTGAGACACTGGGTTGGCAGAGCATTTCCATAGTGGGCTGTGCGATCCATAGACCTAGAACCTCAACCTCTCCCTCCATCTAGGAGTTCATTTGAAGCCTCCTAAGATGCACATTGAAAAAGTCAGAGGAAGACATTGAGCCACAGATAAACACGACAAGTGAGCTCCTGTATCCTTTCACCACTGCACTGCTTTCATTGTATTTGATCTAAAGATGCATTCGCAGGGAGGAACAATGAAACACATTTGAAATAACTAGTTAACTGAATGACAAACACTGGTAAGGGAAAAGAAGGGAAACGGCTTTGATTTCCGTTCTGCTTCAGGTCATGTGCAGGTCATGTTTCACACAGACTCCATTTTCATATATTTTAATAGAATCTGTATAGGAAATTTAGATAATGATTGTGGAAAGAATCGGATCTACAGGAGCATAACGAAACGTCACTTTAACACGAACCTCTCAGTGATGGCTAAGCGAACAAAAGCAGGAGAAAGAACAAGTTAAAAGGCAAAACAGATGTCTGTGCCCTAGCTGTGGATGTGAAAGGCATATTTGATTGTGGTGACCTTGAAACAGGACAGTCTAGGTTTAGAATTATTCTAGGAATATGAGATCAAATACAAAAACATTTATTTTATTTAGAGATTCATTAAAAATGAGGAGATTTGAGGGTCACACTGTTCTGTCCTTTAATGTTTTTTAATGACAACAGTATAGCAGTTGAAATTGCACTGATTTCCACCCATGTCTTCTCATCCCTGTGTACATCGCCAGAGCCAGCATCTACTTCTAGATAACTTTGCTTTGGTTCTCAGTACAGGAAGCGTCTTGGGTCTTACTTGTATCTTGGACTCCTGTTTCTTGTGCCTTTTAAAGACACACGTAGAAACTTTTCAGATAATAGCTGATTCTGCCAGGAGAGAATAATTGCATCTTCAAGCCCGATTTCAGACTTCCACGCTGAACTCTTTCAGCATTTCCTTCAGACATAACCTTAAAAACAGCTTTGTTTCCCATGGGTAGTATTCTACTTAGTTCTCTAATTTACATGTCTGTTTTCTTCTGCATTGTGTGACACATAAAATCACTTAAAGAAATTCTGAGTGAACAGCACAATGTCCGCCACCCAATCGCTTGAGTCAGTGTGTAATAATTGGACTGAATATATGGATAGACCATTATGAGACTTGTTAAAGTTTATGTCAGGTCCACACAATAATTACTGAAGGCCTAATTCAGACCAGCTTTCCCCCACAAAATCAAATAAAGGAGGTACTGGATACACCATGCATCAGAGGGATTAGCCAATTCTCTCTGCACAGCAGTGACCTTTGTATCCCTCCATTAACGAGTGGGAAAGATTTAACCGCACTGTGGGTGTTTTGCTATTTTCCGGCCATTATTTAAAACATGTCAAAATGAGTTCTGCAATGTTTCCGTCTTTTTTAACCTCACCTGTTCCCCAGTCAAAAATCACAACCCTCCCTTCCTTCTTCTCCTGTTTTGTCCCCCTTTCTGCCTACCTTTCTACCTTCTCTTCTTCCTTCACACTTTCTATCTGCTCCATCATTCTTTTCTCTTTCGTCTTTCTTCCATCCTTTGTGTGTGTGTGTGGGGGGGGTGGAGCATGCATGTCCTTCATAATTCTGCAGGCATCTGGGAACTGCACACTCTGGAAGTCCTTTATGGTAGCTGCACTGCTTGTTCACTAGGAAAAGAATATCTACAGTGATACTTGCCTTGGAGTTTGTCCTGTGTCTAGTTTTCTGTGATTTAATCACATACCGGATGTAGGTTGGAATCCGTTAGAGAAAAGACAGATTCAGCCTTGATGAGGTAATCTTTTACCCTCCACATCATACTTCACTTAAGTAGTAGTCAACATGCAGCCTTAATTGGCAGTCAAATCAGAACTCTGTTGACTGTAGCTAAATGCATGTTACCTAATTGTATAATTACATAACTTCATGCAAAATTCAAGGTATGGATGCACTTCCTAAAGATGCAATATCTGAGTATAAATCAATGACTTACTTTTTTGAAATCTTGTGAAGTTCATTTACTTATTGGCCTGTGACTTCATGGGTCAGTTAATTACTAGATTTCAAAGTTAATTAGGTTAATGGACATGTAAGCAGTACAACTGATATGGATCCAGTTATTTTAATGTTTCATAAATGTAGCTGCCTTTTAATCTTCTCCAAGGACACAAATAATTAAAAATTATGTGCATTAAATGAAAATTTTTATTTTTCCTTTTGTCTTCATGCATAGTTGTAAATTGTGTCTGCATTAAAAGGTATTTTTAAAACACACACACATGTATATAAATTTAATTTTAATTAAAATGAATAATAATTTTAATTTCTTAAATTTTGTTTTCATGGAGTAATTGAAAAAGTTCAAATAATCAGGATGTTGCTTGTGTCTCTTTTCTACTTACAATCATTTGACCTATGGTTTTTCAATTTTATGAAACAATGGATAAAAATGGCAGTAGAATTTTGAATTTTTGGTTCAGGCAAGGGAGATGCTGTATTACACTCTGTCACAATGTGGAGCAGAAACACCAAGCCACAGCTGCCTGCAGCTTATGGCCAGCAGCATAAGTATCCACAAGAATCCAACGTAGTGATCTGCCCTATGGTATTCAGCTGTGATGCCTAGAAGCTAGGCATATTGAGGGCATTTTGGACATGATATATTCAGCATGGAGCAGACGCATCTAGGACTTAACCTCTCTGCTAGGTGAAGAGGAACTGAATTTCTTACCCCCAGCAGAAGATTCTTTCCTTAGATCATCCACTGACCTCAGCCTCCCAGTATGCAGGAACTTGCTCCTTTCCAAGAAAATCCATTATATCCATTGCCATCTGCAGAAGTTTTCAAGTTCCTTTTTTTTTTTTCCTTTTAATGTTAAGTCAGTGTCTTCTGCTCTACATCTTCATTTCATTCTGTCACTGAGGCTAGGAAACTAAACTGAATACTTTCACATGACAACCATTCAAAGACTTGCAGTCAGATATGCTCTCTCTATCATTGGCTTTTTATACTACAAAAGCTCAAGTGCCATATTGGAGCTGTAGAAGATGTACCTCATAGAACCTCCAGCATCATAGACACCTTCCTTTGGACATTACCTCCCTCTGTTTAGAGGTTCCCAAAGGAAGATAGCCTGCTCCACATGCGTTGTATAAATAAAAGAAAGTATACATATCTCCATTATTTGTTGCCTGGCTTTATAAGTTTAATTTTGTTACTTACCCAATCCATTTAATGCATAAATGATCAACTAAGGCACAATATATAAAGCCTTTCAAGATAATTTTTCTTCTAATTTACTTGCAAAATTGCTATAAATCCAGAAAAAGGTTGTAAGAAGAGATTCTGAACTCTCTAAATATACTATGATATTTTTAATCTTAATTTGGAGACTCAATTTATAATTCTTGTGCTCAACATTACATTATATAATAATAAGAAAAATTTTATTGAGTTTTTACTCATGTATGATTTATTTGGGTTAATTTTTATGTCTACATACACTCTGTGAAATATCACCCTGAAAGACTGACATGCTATATCTGTTTCTTCAGTTCATTCTGTAAAATAATAATAAAAATCATATTCATAATTACTTTCATTAAACAGGTAAATTTTTCAATACAGTGTGATGGAGAAGGTGAAACTCAACAAGGTAAAAGAAGAGGATAAATGCCCCCATTCCTTTAAAATGTACCATCCCAAAGTAAACTTCATAACATACTGTGGAAAGAGGAACTACCATTCCCATTTTACAAATATAAGCATAAGGTCTAATAGCTTGTATAGCTTGTTAGAAATTGCTTGTTTATAAAATGATGTACCTTCTACTGAGTTATATTTAGGGAATCCAGGTTTTTTTAAACAACTAATGAACTAATGTGTTATCAATAAAACCATTAATAAGATACAAGATGCTGATAAATAAGACTGAAGAAAAGGACATGTTGGACACTTAACTAAAATAAAATACTGTCTGTATTCTTTCTCATTCTTTCTGGTAATGAAAAAAAAAGTGTTTGAGTATAAAGGAAGGTAAGGCTAGAGAGATGGCTCAGCTGGTACAATCCTTGCCCAGCATGCAGGAAGCCCTGACTTCAGTTCCAGACACCTTATAAACCAACAGTGGATGGTGGCACAGGCCTGTAATCCCAGTACTTGGAAGATGTAACCATGAGGGTCAGATGATCAAGGTCAATTTTAATTACATTGCAAGTCTGAGTCCAGCCTGGGCTACATGAGTTCCTGCCTCAAATTCTTCCCACATTGGCTATTGGTTTAAAGGAAGCTCCTGTCTAGCAACTGAAATTTGAACAATTCAGAAGGGAAAGGTTTAGTAAATATTCCCCATAGTATTGTTGTTGACTGAAAAATTGAAACTATTTATAAAATGATTTTAATTCTCAAATTAAAAGAACTTAGAAGGTCTTGGAGGTCATGCTTAGGAATTTGGATTTTATCTTGTGGTTGGTGTAACAATGGAAAAAGGCAACTTACATTATTTTTTGCACAACACTCACCACAGCATTATGAAATGGAATGTACTAGACCAGGTCATAATGTGCTTTGATTAGGTTTACTTGCTTGTCTGTATAGAATATTGTAAGAAGCAGAAGCTCATCACAGACATCCTAGGTAAGAAGAAGAACTGGAATGGATGCTCCTGGTGGAGCTCTCGGGCGAGAGTGAATAATGTTCACCAGAATGCTTCACCAATGATGTGACTTTCCTTTCCTGAAATCTCAGAGTGCCTGTTCTTGCTGTCATAAGTTTTATCATCTCCCATATCCTTGCCTCATAGTTTCTTTATTCTTGTGACAGTGGACTACTTCCATTTTAGTATAACAATAGTCCACTGGTTCTCTTAGCTTTTTCCCTGGTGATTACCTCTTTTCTTTCAACTCCTAGACTTTTCAAACTCCCTATACCTGAATGAGCTAACTGGACATAGCTTTCTACATACGATGGTATGGGTATGTTTAAGGCTGAAGTTGTATATTCTTACCAATGCTTATTTAATACCAAACAATTATTTTGGATGAAACAATGTAACGTGTGTGTGTGTGTGTGTGTGTGTGTGTGTGTGTGTGTGTGTGTATCTGTGTGTACATAAATATATTCCTTGTTAAATATTACAGGTAGAAAGATATAACAGATACAGGTAACTTTCTCCAATAAAATGTGGTCCCATAGTTATAGAAATTAGATAGTGAAGGACATGACAATGGGGAAGTGATCAAGAACTATTCAGAAGATAAATATGCACATTTAACTAGTTTGATGATGAGAGAAAAAGCAAAGCATCAACAAAGGTCCTGGTGATTCTGAAGGCTTTGATTTAGTTGAAACTAGGTAAACAACTGAGATGGGAAGTAACTGATAGACATCAGTTTTATAAATGAACAAAGGGAAAAACCATGAATAAAATTTGAACAAATTAAATTTACTTGCCTGTGGGTCATCTGAAAAAGACAGACGAAAACTCTTCTTTGGCACCAGGCCTAGAAGCTTAACTTTGAGGTCATAAAATATTTGGTAGATATTTTCATAAACTAGGTATGTGAATGCAATGGCCTCTATGGATGAAGTAATTTTAAGCATAGACAGAGGTAGACAGAGGAGGAAGACCATCAAGGACATGCAAAGGAGACACTGAAAACATCTAAAACAACCATGTAACATGCCAGATAACCCTAAAATGATGCTTTAAAAATATTCCCCAATATTATCAAAGCAGTAGAAAGTAAAATGTGACAAAGTGCTGTGGGATGTCTTCTGTATGCTTTGAATATGTACGACTCCCATTGGATAATAAATAAAGCTGCATTGGCCTATGGCAGGGCAGAATAAGGTTAGATGGTACGTTCAAACTGAAGACGAGATAATAAAGGGTGGAGTTGTGAGAGATGCCAGCTGCTGCCAAAGGAGCAACAAGATGCCAGCAGACTGGTAACGCCACTCACGTGACAACATACAGATGAATAAGAATGGGTTAATTTAAGGTGAAAGAGCTAGCTAGCAAGAAGCTGAAGTCATAGGCCATAAAGTTTGTAATTAATACAAGCTTCTGAGTAATTATATTATAAGTGTGTGTGGGCCTGCAGATGGGAGAGATTTGTCTAGTCTGCTGGGAAAGGCAGGACCAGAGAAATTTCCCTCTACAACAAAGATGTCTGTTTGACTTGGAAATTCAATATGACTATTCTCAACAGAAAAAGTTCTGAAGATGTTTTTCAAGTTAAATTTATTGTTGGCTGGGTAGGTAGAAGGTAAACAGGAGAGAACGTATATGTGGACGGTCCTTTCAGGATCTATGCTTTTCCTCATGCAGGCCAGTTTTCTAATCTCCTGAGCTGTGCCTATGAGAGTAACAAATAAGTCATACTAAGAGCGCCCTAAATGTAGCCACATAAAGCCTCATTGTGAAAGATCATAGGTGCTGCTTTCCATATGGAGCAAGTCAGTGTAGGCACAGACATAGAAAATTAGTCTTTTGTTATAATGAAAGATGAACAAAATAAAAGATAGCAGAATTAGAAGGTATGGTAGTTGACAGAAACAATAAATTGTTAAATAGTAAGTCTTCTCAAGATTTAATGGATGATATAACAGTAATTCTTTTAAAAGGTAATGTTTTAAATTTAGTTTGACTTATGCATACTTTTTATTAATTCTTATTAATGATTTTTTAAATATCCTTAGCATTCACAAACCCACTTGCTTAGTATTTGCAACACATTGCTTGAAATTGAACACAATATAAAACAGAATCACTACCAGTAGCTCCCAAAATCTTCTGTTTCCTCTTTACTTTAGGAACTGGACCTATTTTTCTTCACTGGTTTTATCTTTCTTTTTTTTTTAATTGAAAATAGATTCTTCTCTCATACAGTACATCCTAAGCAATTTACCTTCCCTCCACTCCTTCTAGCTCCCCTCCTCCCCCTCCCACAGATCAACTGCACCTCCACTTCACCTTCAGAAAAGAGCAGGCATACAAGAGACAATAGCCAAACAGCACAACACAAGATACAATAAGACAAGGCAAAAGCCCCCATATCAAAGCTGGACAAGGCCCAAGATCAGGCAAGAGTCAGATATACTGCTTTAGTGGAAGCCCAACCTCTCTGCCCAGACCCCGCCCCTCAGAAAGTCCCAACAAGCTCCTCCCCCAGAGATGCTCAGTATCAATCCTACAGGGTTTTTAAACTGTACCCCAGAAGTAGACACTTGGTTTTTTTGGTCTCTCTTTCCTGTCTCCTGCTGGGGGATCTAAAGAATCACCTGGGAATGCTTTAACCATTAAACTGGGGCTTTTTCTAATTCAGTCTGATTTGGTCTGATTTGATTTGCTGCATCAGCAGAGAGACCTAGTGGGATGCAAAAGCTTTTCAGATAAACCCACTCCCGCTGTTAAGATTCTCACAAAACAACGAACTAACAGCCATAACTCATTTTCAACATTATTTCTATTTTCCACTGTTATTCAAATATTCTTTGTAGCTTTTTTGTGAGATTTTTCCAGATTTTGAACATGAACTAATTTAAAGTCATTAAGTTCTTTTCCTCCTACATGTCTTGGGGTTCAAGGGCCCCTTTGGAATGTGTATAGATTATATATTTCAAAATAAATGAAAACAGCTGAATTAAACATAGAATATCTCTTCCTTTTTCGTGTTTATGACACTTAAATTTTTTCCTTGGACTTAAACATAGACATTCAAACTAAACTGTCATTAAGTACTTTGTACTAATTCATAAGAGTCATAAATGTAAGTATAAACTTATTAATAAAAATTGTACTAGGGGATCACTCAGTCTGTTAGGTATCTGTCACAAAAGCAAGAGGCTCTACCCAGAAACTACACAAAAATGCTAGGTGTGGGGCCTTGCGTCTGTAATCCTAGCCCTAGGAATGGAGAGATAGATGACCTCTGAGACATGCTGTCTAGGGAGTGTGAACCAAGATGAGCTTCAGGCCAATGAAAGACACTGTCTTAGAGAAGTAGACCAACTTTTTGAGAATAGTATTCAAAGTTGTTGCCGAATCTATACATATGTGTACCATATATACATATATGGAACTGCAGGAACATGAACAGACATGTATAAACACACAACCAAATATAAGACATATATAGATATAGATATACACAGATATATATTATAATGAGAAATTTGTTAAAATTAAATCAGAATTATTTAATCCTGATTAACTCCGATGTAATATGGCAAAGTAGTCTGGTTGTTTATGTGAGCTCTGCTCACTTTACCCCCAGAAGCACAAATGCAGGCTGTCTTTCAGTGAAAAATGTATCTAAGGAGGGTAGATTGCAAATCCACTGTGGAATAAGCCAAGCAATATAATGAAAGGGAAAAGAATTGTACTTTTCATTACAGTCTATTTGGTGGTATCCAACACACCCATGATGGGGCCTGAGATGTTTGCTCATTCTTTGAGAAGGGACTATATTCCACTTTAGAATCAGCTTTTAAATGTGTCCCTTGTTTTAGAGACGTGCAGACTAGAATAAGCTCATAAATGATTAGATTCAAGTTCCTATTTCTGAGCAGACAGAGCAGTCAGCATGTCCGTCATATGAGCATTTATGTAGTAGCCAGTTTAGATTTATTCTTCACCTCACTGTCTGCAGAAGAGAATGAGCAAGTCACTGAAGCTATTTTATTAGCAGTGCTACACATTGAGTGCTCTTCGGAAGCCTCCTTTTATCACACTTTAAAAATCATTCTCTAATTTAACAACGATATTAAGAGAGCTCTTTCACTCAGTCCAATTACAGGAAAGCACACTCATTTTATTTTTTTTAAGGGGTTAATCTTTAGGGATGAAACAGATTATCAGCTTTTGAACCAATTTAAGTAGAATCTCCAGAAACAAAGCCAGGACAAATAATTATTGGCAGTTCACAGAAGGCATCCTGTGCCCACTGCTCGGCAGGATTCCGTTAAAGTCAGCGTGCTTGTCTTAATGGGAAACACCTGTGGTCTGAAACGCACGAAGACAAATCAAACTAACTGTGCTCTGAGACACTCAAAGTAAATTATGGAAATAAAAATCTCCTGGTCTCAGCATCAGCAATGTCCCTCTTTCCCTTGGAACAGATATTAAAGAGAGACTATTTAGAAAGTATTATTTCCCCAAGGTATTCCAGAACTCTCCACATTGTCAAAGACTGCGTCAACTAGAAGACAAATTCCCAAGACTCTATGGCCTTTGTTTCAGTAGAGTCCCATTACATAATTGTAAAGGAGCAAGTTTGTGAAAAGACATGCAAATTCCTTGCATCTTAGGCCTGGGAAATTATTCACGTATCAAAAAGTCATAGAGGGTTTTTAATACCACAGGTGCCAGAAAAGAGGCTTTAGATTCTATTACTTTGTATAGAAAGAAAAATTTTTAACTTATTCTTGAAACAGAGAAAAAATTAAAGAAGTTTTTAATGTGACCTGATGGGAGGGCCCAAGAAACCTTATCATAAAAATGACAAAATAATATACTGTGCATTAGTGGATGCTTACAGGAAACTCAAAATTTGTCTTTGGAAAAACTACAGAGAGAACCATAGGGAAGAAGACGTTGTCTTGCTAGAGCACACATGTTGGTATCTAAATCGGAGGTGACATTTATACTTTTGCTTTTGTATTTTACTGGAAGTTTATTCAGAGCAGAAATATTTTCATGAGTCTATTAAATTTGCAAGACACCGGAAAGGAATGACTGACAACATATTTCAATGATTTTCTGGCCAAGAATAACTTTTCTGTTTTGTAAAGAGATGGTCATCATAAGAAAGGCAACATTCATAGACTCAGATGCCTGTGGAGGACAGTGAAAGAGGAGGCTGCCCTGCTACAGCCACATAACCGTCCAGGGCATTGGAAAACCCTTTTAGTTTCGCCTCTTCAATCACAGAGCCTGTCATTTTGTCCCTCCATTTCTCTAGGAAGTAGGTATCTCATGTTAGGGAATGGGAAACAACAGGTGATTGGTGGCAATAAATTTGAGTGTGACTGTCCATAAAAACAGTAGGGAGATTTGGGAACTGTGAAAAACATGAGAGCATATGTTCCTCTAATAGAAACAATCCAGATAATCACACCATTTAGGCAAAAGGCCCAGAGTTCCTCTATTGTCCAGTATTCAATTTTAAAAAAACCCTGAAATTCCCTAAGTGTTCATGGCTCATGCCTATAACCTCAGAGCCTGTAAAGCAGAAATGGAAGAATTGCTGTGATTCTGATGCAGCCTAAGTTACTTAGGTAGTTCCAAACCAGCATGGATGATAGAGAGAATCATGACGAATACAACAAAACAAAAGCAAAACAAGACCCATCCTCATAGCAACTACCAACAACTAAATGAGGAAGTGAAACATGTCTTCTAGATGAGGACTGATGTTCAAATGTCACCTTAAGCATAGTTTTCTTCCAATGGTCGTTTAAAGCACAGAATAAGTCAACATGCAGCAAGTTGAATAACACCTCTTGTCTCTTGGCCACGTAGTTTCTGTTGGCACATGTTTTGGTATCTCTGTGTTATAGAAAGTGCGCTCTAAGGCTAAACAAAAAGAAATTCAGAAATGGAGACTCACATGAAACTGTCTCCCAAACCTTGGTAACTACTTATCTGGAAAATTTCTGAAGGACCTGGAGAGTGGATGAAATTTATTCCTAGACAGTGGATGCTTCTTTGTTGTGAAACATTTTGTTTGTGTTCTGACAAATAAAGCTTATCTGGAGTTCAGAGAGCAGAGCTAGCCACTAGTTAACCAGGCAGTAGTGGCACATACCTTTAATCTCAGCACTGAAGACAAGGAAGATCAGGAGTTCAAGGCCACCCTGGGCTACATGGGATTGAACCAGTCTGAAAGAGAAATAGAGCTGGGTGTTGGTGGTGGTGGTGGTGGTGCACATCTTTAATCCAGCACTAGGGACATGAAGATAGGAATATAATATGGGTGGAGACAAGATCTCCCCCCAATTTTGTCTGAGGATTCCCAGAGGTAACAAGTCTCTAATGGCTGCTGCTCTGCTTTGCTGATCTTCCAGGCAAGCTTTATTTGTCAGAACACAAACAAAATATCATACAGCACTCCTTAGGTGGGTCATACCTTGTTTACTCCTTGCCTGAATTTATTTAGCTTTTACACGCTTGCATAAATCTTTATACTAAAGAATTACTTACATATCTCTAGGAATCTAGGGTGCCTTAGTCTTGGGGAAAACTAAGACAAACAGATCAAGGCAGGCAACCTTCTCTCTTTGAACACTGCTGATTTCTGAGCTCTTAGGGGAATTTGTATGAGGAGCAAAATGAAGGTGCACTATTGATCTTGGATTTTTCCACTCCACAGATTATACCACACAGTGGGTGGCCTTGCTCTCAAGATCATGTTGGGTAGTACTGTCTATACTACTCTGTAAATGAGCTCTGCATCCTCTAATTCCTGTGAATAACTAAATTCCATTTTATACTTTGGAAGCATATGGTTTACAACTTGTTCTCAATGACAGTACAATGAGCTATCTTACACATGAGTCTCACAGTGTGTGCTTTAGCAGTCAGACTAATATCCAGAAGTCATTTCAGTGGTTAAAAGAATATACATATTCAAAATGTGATTGCCAATGTAAAAACCTTCACAAGAGCTGATTGTGTTCTTGCCTATGTCACCCAACAGCAGGTATCATCCATATATTGCACTTTTGTGAATCTAAGGTTTAAAATGTTTCACCAATTTAGTTTCTAGTGAGGTTAGCACATTATTACACATAATATTGGCAATTATAGTTTATAAGAATGAGTAAAATAATGTTGTAACCAATAAAAACTAGTGATCTTTAACATTTGGGGCAAGAAAAGTAATTTACAAAACCAAGAAAACATGTCTAATATTCAAAGCATATTAGTTAACATATTTAGCAGTATCTATATTGAATTCAGTGAGGTTGATGTTCTTGGAATGATCATATTTTGCAATGATCATTTGTGTCAAGCAAAATAGAATTAGTAATTTGATATTTGTCTTACAGAACACTGAAAGTGGTGTTAACATCTACTTTCAATTTTAACAAACATTTAATGTATTCACTATGAAATATATACAATAGGACTGGGGAAGTAGCTCAGTAAGTCACAGGATTTGCTATATAATCTTGAGGTAGGAAGTTGATCTTCCAGTACCCACATAAAAACCTTGGTTTCCCCATCCATGCTTGTAACTACAGCTCCAAGCATGTACTTATAATGCCAGCTCTTTGCAGGGCAGAGATTTCCTGGCTTCCAGTTGAGCTGGAAAAAAGTGAGCCTGAGGTTCCTAGAGGGAATGGATGGGAAATGATGAAGAAAAAACCTGACACCCACTTCTGGCCTCTTCCTGTGTGCATACAGTCCTACACAGACTTGAATACATTCACACACACACACACACACACACACACACACACACACACACACACTACATAAATAAAAGTAAAAAAAAAAAAAAAAAAAAAAGAAGTATTCCATAAGGTAAAACAGTTGGTATTGAGTTATGTCTCTCTTCTAAAGCCATCTTACTAAATCAAATTAGCAGAAATGGAGCAATTCCTTAATAGTAAAGTACTTAACCATGTGTCAGCTGACTTCACATCACTGCCACAAACACTGGAGAGAAACAAAGTGAATATTTGCGTCATGATTGTAGACACTTCAGTCTGCAGTCACTAGGCCAACTATATCTGGAGAGGCAAAGTTTCACGGTCTGAAGTGCAAAGGAGATCAAAGCCACTCTGCTCATGCCAGTCAGAAAAGAAAGAGGAGGAAGGAAGGTAGGGGGTCCAGGGAAGAGGAAGTAACAGAATGAGAGAGGATAGAGGTCAGAATGGACCACAGCTGTGGAGACAACCCTCAAGAGCCATGATTGAAGGCACAGGCTGTTCTCCAAGGTTCCACCTTCTAAGTTTCTACCACTTCCTAATAACCCACCATATTATAAACCCATTACTGGGTTGTCCCTGGGTAAAGCCAGCTCTCCCATAACCCAAACAGTCCTTCAGAGTCTCACTGCTGACTGTTGCTGTATTTTGGATCAAGCTCTCAACACATGGACCTTTGAGGGGACATTTCATATCAAAACTCTAACTACCATTAAAAATTGAAAGAATAATTTAATTCCATTTTAAAATAGTGGGTTCAGTATACAAGCATCCCAGTGGTGGTATCTTCACTTCTGGAAGATACTGCTAGGTAAAGTTTTTGTACTGCCCCTAAACTCTGAACCTTTAATGAGCAGGACTTGGATTCATGAGCTAGCTTCTGTAGTTTCTCCTGACTTCTTCAACTTCACATAAGCCCAGATCTCATTTGATAACACTGAGGAAGAAAAAACAAACTTACTTTCTGCTTTTTTTGACACGAATTTGGTTTCAAAGACACTATTTCTGGAAATGCACATTTCTTCAGTGTCAAGATGCTCACATGAAAACTCACATGTACTTCCTGATATCATGTTCAAGGTTGTCACATTTATCATTGACTCTTTCTTTGAACCATAGTAGCTGTAGTTGGCACACAACTTTTGCTTTATTTATTATTGTTTTATTTCCTTTCTGAAAGATTTCATGTTATGGAATAGCACCCCTACTACTACAGAATTTAAATGCAGCATGTAAATCTCCAAAAAATGTGGTATACTTAATTATTTCAGTTTTCAGATTTTTCAAATCAAAATGACAGTTTTGCATCTACTAATATCTATCAATATCATTTGCAATACTTTTATATGGTTAGAGTTTCTGTTGATAGAAGGGAATAATATCAGACATTGGTAAGAACTTCTGAAGCATATGGATTTGTTTTGTTCTGGCAAATATCAAGAGAAGATAGTCTCATCTATAATACCAATGAAAAGGGCTTGTTATAGCTGTGATGACTGGAACCAAGGAAGGAACCCTACTGCAGTTAATGTTTCTGAACTGATAGTAAATAAAATCTCTAGGGGTTATGCTTTGGGGAAACAGGATCAGCATAGATGTAAATAATATTTTTTTTTCTGTTAATAAATAGTTTCAGAGTATCTAATAGTATTAAAAATTGACATAAAAACTGAGTGAAGCTCAAAAGCAATAAAACTGATCCAACCATTATTTAGTTATTGGAAGGCCAAGGCCAGTCGCAGAATACAAAATACCATTGTTTTATTCACTGATCAGTTGTCATGATCCTAATTATTTTATGCTGTCATTGCCGACACCAATATTCACCAGACTGGTGACTTCCTGGACAGCCAGTCTATGAGAGGTGCTAAAAATCAATTCTTTGGAAAGAGTCAGAAGAAATGTGGTTCTAGTTAACTCTGGTTTACACCACCAACTGCTAACAAAGCTGTCAAAATGGAAAACGGTCCAGCTGCAGAGCATGGAAGAAATCTCTTATTTGGCATCTGAATATGTGACAGAAAAAAAATGCTTATTTATAACCTTCCATTGCTTTTTAAGACTGGTGACTTGTGCTTAACTATGGGTCTTTTGTTTGCCGAGTTTTCACACAGAAAATCACCATCTTCATTCTAATAGTCCCTGGCATCCTAAACATAGCAGTGGGTGAGAGTTCAGGGTGCTGAAGATTGAAACAAAACAGAACTCAATGGCTTTGACTCAAAAAGGAAAGGGAATTAGGAGGCAGAGGGTTAATAATAAAAAATTCAAAGCAACCCAGAAGAATAGGCAGTGTCTGGGAGAGCTGAACCAAGAGGGACCTAGAGTCATCAAGGCAATATGAAAACAGGCATAGTTGAGGTCTCAGAAAGCAGAAGCTGGGATATGTTCAATCTGCATTCTTTCTTTCAGTGTACCTAGAACATCTTTGGGAAACTTGCCCTTGGCTTTGTAAATGAGGGTTGTTTGAGAGGAGTCAAGGAAAGTATTGAGAGAGCAGCAGGCACATATGATTTGTGAGTACCATGGGGGAAAGTTATAAAAATACCAGTGGAGAAAGTAGATAACGGGTTAATTGACAAGTCTCTCTTTGTCTCACTAAACAAAATTTGAAGGACACACATACACACACAACACACACACAACACACACACACACACACACACACACACACACACACACACACACATACACACACGCCCAGTCATAGGTGTGCTTGGTACAATTTGTACTGCTGATAATTACATCCAAAGAGAGCTATCCCAAGAGCAAAGAATCTTGATGCCATGATGAATGAGACAGTGGAGAACTGAAACACATTAGATCTAAAAGTAATAATTTAAAGCTGTATATTGTTGGGAAGTTTATGACGACATTAACAAGGTTAGTATAGTAGGAAAAATATTAGTAGTGGTAGGAAAGGGAGACTGGTATTAACACAAAATAAAAAAAATATTTAAGCAACTAGCTCTTCATAACAATGGAAATTACTAGGAGGCCATGGAAAACCATCCAAGCAAACATTGGTTATTCAGGTCATCATTACTCCGTTACATCACAATCAATTGTTTTATTACCATTCTCTCTGTCCCTCCCTCCCTCACTCCCTCCCTCCCTCCATCCATCCATCCATCCATTCATCCATCCAACCCTCCTTCCCTGTCCCACCTCTCTCATTTTGTTTATATATTGACTGTACATATGTGTGTTGCAGTGTGTGTATGCATGGTTATGTATGGAATACATGCATATGTATGTTTGGGTGTGTTAGCTTATACACCATGCACTGGGGGCATAGGAGGTCCAGTATTCTCTGTCATGCTCTACCTTGTTCTTTTGAAGCAATGACTCTCAGTGAATGTGAAGCTCCTGTTTTTTAGCTAGGCTGACAGCCAGGAAGACCAAGCTGTACTTTGGTCTTCTCATCTGACCTCAGTTTTGAGGTTACAAGCATACCAGAAACATGCCCAACATAGGGGTCCTGGGATCCAAACTACAGTCCTTACACTTTCAAGGTAGCTGCCCTTAGCTAATAAGCCATCTCTTTTGTCCCCTTTCCTCTTTTTTTTTTCTTGGAAATAGTGTCTCATGTATCATAGCCTATGTTTTGAGCCTAATACATAGCTACAGATAATCTTGAATCTCCTATACTGCTGCCTCCACATTCCTGGTGCTTGGCTTATAGGCCTTTGACTCCATACTTGGCTGATTTTCTATTGGTTTTCTATAGTTTATATAGCTTCTATAATTAGTAGATACAACATTCTACAACTCTACCTTTGCTTATTTTTTTGTCTGTTAATGAATTTGAACAATCCAGAAGGAAATAACACATGTATCATTGAATTCACATTTCAACCAGTTATATTAACCTTGTTAACATCATCATAAATTTCCAAAGTTTATTTATTTTCATATTTTGAAAGCAAAATTCACAATCACATATAGAGAAAATATGTTTTAATTTATCACCAGCCATCATAAAGAAGAGGGGAAAATAACAAAACATTTTCATCTGAAAGATGATTTCAGGGACTATAAGACTTAATTCAAGTAACTTATATGAAGGAGAAAGCCAGGACAGGAACAGTATAAGATAAAGGGATATAAAGGATAAAGAGACGAGAGGGAGCAAAGGAGAGAGAGAGAGGAGGTAATGAAAGAGAAGGGGAGGACTGGGCAAGCATGGGAGAATGTGTGTGTTCTATTTCCCAGCTCAGCACCTCTCAAGAGGATGCCTGGAACAATAGAGTTATGGAGCGAAGGCCACAGAAAGCCAAACCTTGAAAATAAGCAGTGCTGAATCCTGACTTTCAGGATTATGGAACACAAAATACACCAGACTGTGAGAACCACCACCTACATTTGCAATGCCTTACAAGTTAAAAATGTCACGGTGCATAAAAATAGTATTGTCTCCACCCCTCCTGACTGGTGGTCTGAGGTTTAACTTACAGAACCTCAGTGGTTTGGATTGCCTGCATAATGCATTCCCAGCATTGAAGTAAAGTGTAATGGAAGGAAAGGGGAAGAGAGGGAGGGAGGGAGGGAGATAGGGAGGGAGGAAGGAAGGAAGGAAGGAAGGAAGGAAGGAAGGAAGGAAGGAAGGAAGGAAGGAGAAGATAGACATCAACCAACCCTGTTTCTTTGTTTCTTTTTAAGGAGAAAATGAGAGAGACCCTTGCTCTCCTCAGAAGGGCTTGCAATCAGTGCTCTCAGATCCAAAGTGTTTCCTGGTTGGTCATAATTACACAAAGGACTTTTTGTGTTTGTTTGTTTTTCATAAAACCAACCAATAAACAAAACAAAACAAACAAACAAAAAAACAATAACAACAACCTCTGGGCTAGTTAGGAAAAGTGAAACGTGAAACAAGGCCACACAGCATCTCAAGGCTAGACTGACTGCTAACACTCGCTCTCCCAAAAGCCTGGGGGTTGCTTGAAAGGTTTGCCGCTCTAGCCTCAGCACAGTAGCTCCTGCTGAAAAGCCTCAGCTTTGATCAAGTTCACACAAACAAAACGGGCTGTCTTCCTACCTGCTTGCATTCTCTGCGCAGGCAGCCCGATTCATTTTCTCTAGATCTGCTTCACAGTCAGTCCCGGGGCATTAGCAAACTCCAAAGGTGTCCCAGGCATATGGCAAACCCCATGCTTTCCGCGCGGGCTTTGGCTTTGAGTGCCTCTGATGATTCTTTTGGCTTTGAGTGCCTCTGATGATTCTATGTCACATGGAAACCCAGCTGGTGATTCCCTGAGCCCGGCAGTCCTCTGCTTTTCTCCAAATGACCCAGGAGTGGATTTTCCTGTTTAAGGATTACCCTCTCCTACAAAGGCTCAGCTTCTGTCGTCCTGACCCTCTGGTCACCTCAGCATCCTGGGAATGTAGCTGGAAAGACAGCTCTCATCTCCTTGTCCTGTTGCTGCATCCAGGCTGAGGCCAGGTGGGTCTACAGGAGCAGGTGAAAACGACCCATTAGTGGGAACAGAAACACATTTTTTAACTAGGCTCATATGTTTCATTCACCACTGAAGGTTTTATTTCCTCTTTGAATTGTTTTCTTTTTAACTTGTGGTTTTCCTCTTAACCCTGACGTTGGTTCATGTAATCAAAAAATTATCCATAACGGAGAGTTGAAGGGTTTTTTTTTTTTTTTTTTTTTTTTTACATTCTATCTGGGGGGAAATGCTAACAGGCTCTTTGAAGTCTAAAAACATCTGGGGTAGCCTAAATGTTTCCACACAGTGTAACTGAATAACGACTTATCTTTCTCCATCCACATCCCTTTTTATTCTCACTGTGTCTCTGAAGGCACATTCTCTCTGCCAGGAACATTCTCTGCCCTTTCTTTTGCTAAATTCCTTCAAGAACCTAGCAAAAGAGATGCCTAGAAGTTGACTGAGTTCTTGCTTATAAGTGTCACATAGTGCTGTATACTTTTAAAATGTGAACTTTACAGCAATTGTAATTAATCATTAAGGGTGTAATAATTAAGAAAACTCAATCTTACCCCTTTGGTCAGGCTTAAGCTGGCTGGTATTATGATATATGATGTCAAAATTTCTTCATAGGTGTTATCAATCAGCACAATTCCTGGCCCATAGTGGCAGCATTTGATAATCATTTAGTGGTATAAAAGCTGGTAAGAGGGCCAGGGAGATGGATTAGTGGGTAAGGTGCTGGCTGGTAAAGTGTGAGGACCTGAGTTTGATACCTAGCACTCCCATCCAAACAAAGCTAGAATGGTGTCCACTGGTTTAAAAAAAAAAAAATGTATTCTGGAGTTAAGGCTGGCTGATCAGACAGTTTAGTCAAATCAGCGAATTCTGGGTAAAACTGAGAGACATTTTCTCAAAAAAAAAAAAAAAAAAAAGGCAAATAGAGTTCTGAGACCAAAACCTAGAGTATACCCCTGGCCTCCATACCCATGCCCACACACACATGTACACATGCAGCTTTGCAAAACATACACACAGACCATACAACACACTCACACACAAACACACACACACTGAAAGACACATACACACACAGAAAGACACACACAAAGACACATAAACATACACACACAGACAAGACACACACACAACACACAGACACACAACATACACACATACATAGACACACACACAGCACACAGACACACAAACATACACACACAACACACACAGACATACAAACATACATACACAGGCAAGACACACACACACACACACAAGCTGACTGGGTTGATGAATGGATGACGAAAGCCCTCAAGAACCTTGTGATTTCTACTTTTGGCAGGCATATGGATTCATTTAATACATATACTGTTTCAAAGGATCAGCTGCTCAGTTTTACTGTTTAACAATTTTATAATACAAATTCTTATAATAATATTGTCATTCTGATTTAGAAAACAATGGCATTTTAGCAATCTTACTTTAAAATATTAATCCAATAGTTTCAATTGACTTATAGCTTGGCCCTTGCAGAAACTCCTTGAGGATTACAAACTCCCCTTTCTTTCTTTTTCTTTCTTTTTTTTTTTTTTTTTTTTTTTCCGAGACAGGGTTTCTCTGTGTAGCTTTGCGCCTTTCCTGGATCTCGCTCTGTAGACCAGGCTGGCCTCAAACTCATGGAGATCTGCCTGCCTCTGCCTCCTGAGTGCTGGGATTAAAGGCACCACTGCCCAGTTCCCCTTTCCTCTTTTGAGTTATTTCACCCCCAGTAGGGGAATCTTGTTCCTCCAGTTTCTTTCTTTCAAATGTTTCATACTGTTACCTAGGTCAATCTCAAAGTCATGTTTCAGGACCTCTGGGCCAGCAGAAAAGAGGGAAAATGCAGAGAATGGAGGTGCTAGTGAGAGTTAGAAGTGCCTCAGGACTGGAACAGAGTGGAAAGTGCATGGAGGTGGCTTGTAGACCTGAGCAGACGCTCCTCTGGAAGGGGCTGGAAGTTGTCTGGGTACTGTCAGCCTGCAAGTTGTTAACACATGTCTCATATTCACTTTGCCTCAAGCTTCCCTGTCTAAAGCTCCAGGCCTGAGGAGCTTCTTCAACAAGCCCTTCCCCTTCCCCTCTTCAGCATGTCTCTGTTCTGAATCTGAACAAGAAAGTGCTTGCTCTTTCTAAAGGGTATCCTGGGGCCTGGGGATTCTCTAACTCTAGAATCTAAATCTCCAGCATGAGACTCTGCTCACTGCCTACTCTTCCTTTGGATTTGAATCCCGTCTACTTTATATTTGTGAGGATAACATAAGGCATTGAAAGCCTGGGTGAGTGAGCCTATCTAAATCTACCACTCTTCCATTCTTCTTACGCTCATTGATGAATAAATACATCCTAAAAATACTATTGCCTAGAAATGTTTCAAGCCAGCTACACTATCACATTCAAAGGTCAAAACCCAGTTATTAATAAAGTGCCAGAGCTACTGGTGAAGATGGGCTTCTGTAATTAGGTGATCTAAATAGGAGCAATTACATGTAAACGATCTTCTCTTTTCTAGGTTTGGAAAGTAAGACTCAAAAGTTATATGGCTGTAGTTCAACCTAGAACTGAGTAAAATCTCTGTCTCTTTCCAAAATGATTTTTTAAAAGAAATTCATTGGTTTGTTGGGAATTTTAGGTTCTTTTTCAGGCTTCCCAGGAAAATAGTGAAAGAGATGTGAGTGTTTAGCTTTTCAGAAAGTTTTAAACTTTAGATCTCTGTTTAAAAACTGCACATGTGAATGAAATTTGCATATAATTTCATGGGTTTTATAAAGTGCCTTAAGCCAATTTATGGATCTTTGGCTTAATAACCCCTGCAGTATGGCATTATGAGCCCCATGACACAGAATACCTTCACAGGACAGAGCTGGCTTGGGACTCCCAGGTCAGATGAAAGCCAGCTTAGATTGGCTATAGAGGGAAACCCACAATTTCTCATCAGCAGCACTGCTGATATTCTAAGGCATATCATTCTTTGTAGTTGCTTCTGTCCTGTGCATTGTGGGAAGCTTCCCACGAGCATCTGCCCTCTCCATTCACCAAGACCATCACTTATTCCCTCCCTTGCCATTCCCATTCCCAAGTGTTAAGACTGCAAATGTCTCCAGAACTGTACAAAATCTCCCACATCTGAAAAGTCCAGAGATAAGCATTGCTGGATTACCATAGTGAGTGTAAATATCTTTCTTATACTATCATTATCTGAGGTTTCTAGCTATAGGAAGGTTTATATTTACTGAGCTCTGGAATCCTTAGGGCTGGTCAGAGAGAGAGACATGGATTCTTGGCAGCCGCCTGGCTAAAAAGCTGTGACTTTGTCTCTAGTGCTAAACTAGATAGAATTGAGGGTGGGTGGGTGGAGCTATGCTCACAAATGTTTCTAGTCCATAGTCACCTCTGGGACATGCTTTGGCCTTATCACATTCCTGCTTTGAAAGCCCTCACTTGTATCAAATCATGCTTTATAATTCAAGCTTGATTTAAAAAAATTAAGTCTTCCATAGCATTAGTTTTCGATTCAAGTAATAAAAGTACAAGTCAAAGGGTGTGTTTTATAACCTAGAGTCATGTCTAAGGGCCTAGAACCTTGAAGGTCCATGAAGTATGTACCATCTGACCTTGCAGAACATGGGAGCAAAGACCTACCAAAAGAGGAAGAGGCTCATTCCACCATCTTCCCTCCACCTCCCTTGGGCTCAGAAAAGCTGCAGGACTCCTCAGACTTCGCATTTACATCTTAGCTGAAACCCAGCTCCACAATTTCTTCCTTCTTGCTCTCCTAAGCTTTCATTTCCTTTCTCCTTTCCTCCTTTCTCTACTTTTTCCTTCTTCTCCTTCCCCATTTCTACTTCTATGCTTTCCTCTTCCTGTTAGTCCTTCATTTATTATTTAAAGTAATACATAAAAATAAAATATAATAATTAAGTCCCCAAAGCCTCCCTACTTCCCATAAGACCAAGCTAAGATCATCAAAGCTATCTTATGTGCGCATTTGTTTTCTCATCCATTTACTTCCCACTTGAGAGCCTTCTCTCTGTAACAACTGCCCACCTAACTTACCTATTTCTAGCTTCATTTTTTATCATACCGGTTTACAAAAGTTTTAATAATAAGCTTAGGTTGTAATCTATGTTTTGCAAATATCTTTTCCCCAGTATAACTTGTTTACACTTTTTGAATAATGATGATAAGTCATAGATTGCTTACCTACTATGCACAAAGAAAGCCTTGAGTTCAGTCTCTGGAACCACAGAACACCAGGCACAATGATGCATGCCTATAACCTAAAGACTAGAAAGTAGAGGTAGGGGGGATCAGGAGTTCAAGATCAGCCTTGGCTAAAATCCAGAGTTCAAGGTCAAACTGTGCCTTATGGTACAACTCCTTTCCCTTGAGTGGATGACTTTAATTTTTTTAGACTGTTACTTAACTCCTCAGAAAATCCAACATTTTCATTAAAACTTTTCTCATCTAATATGTTTTCTCTTGGTTACTGAAAATTGTAGGATATTTCAGTAATGTTTTGCTTCGCCAGTTTTTTTCTCCTTTTTTATGAAAATGTATTTTTGTGAGTGTTTATGTGTGTGTGTGTGTGTGTGTGTGTGTGTGTGTGTGTGTGTATGTGTATCTATGTGAGTATACATTCTCTTTCTCTCTGTATGACACATATATACTGATGCCCAAAGCTAGAAAAGGCATCTGATAGCTTTGAGCTGGAGTTACAGATAGTTGTGAGCCACTGGATGTAGGCACTGGGAATCAAACCGGTTCTCCGGGAGAATATCAAGTACTCTTAAGAAATGATCTGGCTCTCCAGCACCCTTCCTGGGTATTTCTAACCTTCTTTTGTGCCCAGACCCAACAACTAGTGAATATAGAAGGTTTCTAGTCTGTTTAGGAGTTAGAAACAAATATATTCTGAAGAGCAAATGTGCATGAAGAGGAAGGCTGCAGGCTCTGGTTCACACAGCCACATGGCATCTCTTGAGCTTTTACATTTTGGAGGCTAGACCAGATGCACAAGGTAAAAATTAGTCTCTTTGGCAGAATGAGACTAATGAGGAAGTTGAAGGGTCCTTATTCTTTTTTCTGGGAACAAATGAACTATATTTATCTCCCCCATGTTGCCAGCATTCTAATAATTTAAAATTGATTAGAGTTAAATAATAAAATCCCCAAGTAATCCAAGTCCCCAGGAAACCAGGCCTCTGCTTGTTTGCTGCTCAGTGCCAAGTCTGAGAGAAGTCTGTTTAAATTAATTTACACCTTGGGAATAAGAGCCTTACTTGAGGCTTGGAGAATTACACTTACACAAAACTGGAGACTCAACTTACCCCATCCATGTTAGATGGGGCAATATTGTCTAATCTCAAGAAGACAGAGAAGATGGGTTTCAACTACTGTTCACTGCAGGAGTGCAGGCATTTGGCATTGGGAAGTCTGTGAGTTCTCTCCAAATCTCTCTCTCTCTCTCTCTCTCTCTCTCTCTCTCTCTCTCTCTCTCTCTCTCTCATATATATATATATATATGACCAGGACCCTTTAATTGACTTGATAAAATGTATTCGAATATAGACAACCAGATGTCCCCTTCAAAATCAGTCTAAGAATGTATCAGGGCAATGATTTCAGAGACTGATAAAGAGGCAGCTAGTGTACTTTCTTTGTTTAGTTTGGCTATAATATGGGATGAACACTGAACTTAGTCATTTGTTTAAAAGAGTAGCATGGGAGGTTGTTCACAGGAAGTGAAGCAGGGTTAAAAATAGTAGATTATTGGAATAAGCAAGATTTAATACTGGAAGAACTCAGGGATGTCTCGGTTCACAGCTGGGCTCTAACATCCCCAATTGAGTCTCTTGTGGCAACTTGTTCTCTGAAAAGTCTGTTCCATTCACTTTAAAGCCAGTGAATGGATTGTTTGATGTCTAGTGTTGTTATGTGAATAAGAAATACACTCATGTAAGGTGTGACACTAAGTGAATTCTCAAAATGGTCGCCTTATTTTTATTAAATTGTTGGGTTTATTTTTATGATGTTTTCTTCATTGAACAAACCTACAACTATCAAATCTTCTTTGCCTAATCACAGAAGTGGGGTAATTTTCTATTGAACTTCCAGACCTTCTTAAAGCTGGGAGAAGATTACATCGCTCTTTAAAACACAAAACAATTACTTTATTTTTTTTCTCATTCTTACTAATCTCTGTAGGAAATGTTACTAAGATTGTGCACTGAGGAAAGAAAAAAAATGTGTGTGTGTGTGTGTGTGTGTGTGTGTGTGTGTGTGTTTTAATATTCTTTAGGTTACAGAAATGAGGGATGATTGCTTAATTGCCCAATCTTAGAGAATTAGCTGGCATATCGTGCAATCAATCATTTAACCAACATTTACTGAGTGAAGCAAAATACTACAGCAAAACCTGAAGCCTCTTTCCGGCTGGACTGCGCTGAATCTAGCTGATTCTGGAGTGTGTCATGTGCTGCTCTTGCAATGAAACCTCAGGCTTCGTTCCTCTCCTTCCCCACCATGTGTGTGGGCGTTTCTATGTGTGAGCAAACATACGTGTGTAGGTGCATGTGTCCATCTGTATTCCTGTGGGGGGGGGGGGTCAGAGATTAATACTGGTATACTTTCTTAAAAATATTCTACCATATATAATGAGGAAAGGTCACTAACTTTGGCCCATCTAGTTTTCTGGCTTGCCCAATGAATCCTCTGTCTCTAACTTTCCAGAGCAAGACTTATAGGCAATTGCCACTCTGTCCGGCATGGAAAGTGGGTGTGGGGGATGAACTCAGGGTCTCATGCTTGAGCTGTACATGCTTTATCCAATGAACCATTTTCCCACACCTATTTCACTATTTGAGCCAGATTTTTCGTGTATGTACTACACAAACAACAATTGTAATCATAATATTAACTGGTTATATGAGAAGGCATAACATTCCAATGAAGAGAACTAAAACACAATTGTTTTCCTAGTGTAATTCAAGTGTAATTGGATGTGTACTCTAATAAACATATGTAACTATGGAGAATGTAAAATCTTACAAGGCAGAATTAGAAACTGAGTAATTGGGTGTAAAAGAATGGCAATTCATTGAGCAAAAAGCAGGAAGATTATTAAGAGAGAGAATCTCTCCCTGCAGCCAAGGGTGGCCATGAACTCAAGGCTGTCTTCCAGTGCCAGGCTCCTGAGAGCTGAGATTACAGATGTGAGCCACCACACCCATTGGCAATACACTTGAGCACACTAAGGCAATGAATAAGTTCGTGAAGTAGCAAATTATTCAATGTGGCTTAACAAGCAGCACAAATCCATCTTTTAAAGTATACTATATGTAATGATGACCTTGAGAATTTCATAAGAATAACAGACTCTAGATATTTCTTCAGATGATGGTCGTTTTTCTATAAAAAGGAATAATGGTGGCACAGCTTAAAAATACTTATTTTAAAAACATTTGTTTTGGTTGTGGGTGAAATTCTGCCTTCACTTTGAAATGGATGAACCTCAGCAAATACAGATTATCAATCAGAGACATTTGAGCTTGGAGTTAACTAATTCTCTCTGGGGTAGGATTTCAGACTGCAAAAAGGAGCATGTGGAAAAGATGTTAAAAACACAGAAGACGCTGGGCAGTGGTGGCACAAACCTTTAATCCCAGCACTTGGGAGGCAGAGGCAGATGGATCTCTGTGAGTTCGAGGCCAGCCTGGTCTCCAAATCGAGTTCCAAGAAAGGCTCAAAGCTACACAGAGAAACCCTGTCTCGAAAACAAAACAAAACAAAAACAAAAACAAAAACAGAAGACAAAAACTTGTTGGCTTGTTGGTTAGAAAGTGAGGGAGAATTCTGCTTTGAGAAGAACTTAGTTTTCCTTTGAGTTGCTATCTTCAAGCAAGTAGAGTCCTGATTGTAGCTACCCACCTTACTTTTCTTCAATACATTAAATTTTCCAATGCTAGGCTTGAAGATAGTCAAGTGCTTTGCCATTGAACTACATCGCCAGTCAGCCAGCCATTTATGCATATCTAAATTAGCATTTAGTCTAATAAGAAAATAATTGACTGGAATTATAGTAATCATGTATATTAATTAAGGCCAGAAATATGCTTTATGTTATTAGAAAATGTGTTCATTCCTTCCCTAGACAGGACCCATCATCATATTGAATAATTTGAAGTCTCATACTGCTCATAGCATGCAAACAGAAGTTGAATTAGCCATAGCTAAACCCTGTTTCTTTCTTTTTTTAGCTTAAGACACCTGACTCATATTTCTTCCTTTCTACCACTCACTGTTCCAACCTCTTCAAAGTTGTTCTCACATGCATAGAGCTCTTGGCTTTGTTTACAGTGATGCCCTCATATTTCTGTGAGTCACTCCCTTTGAAGGTTCTGATAAAGTTGCAAGTGGTGACACATATAGAGCCATTACTAACATTTAAATTTAATGAGTCTACAACTTTCTTTTATGTAGCCTACTTGGGATATGTCAAGGGCTGATCTAAAATAGGGTGGGGTGGAATTCTTGTGTTCTTACTTGTTAAGGAAGGGGTAGAATTTCGGAATCTGAATAAGATTCTAATGCAGATTTTAACTGAGATTATAATGATACACACAGCTTGCTCCACTCTACCATTGCTGCTGGTCCTGGTAATCATTCCATGGGACTGGCATCAACAAAATGCTGGGGTCTTCTGCTGCAATGCCTCTACTAGTCTCTCTTCATGGTGCAAGCCTCAACTTCTCTGAGTATTAATGTAATTCTTGCCTGTATATATGTGAATATAGTTATTGTACTTATTGTTTGTATTTTATCTGTTATTTAAAAATTTACTTTTTATTTAAACAAAAAGGGGGAAATGTTGTATGATAGTGTTTGTGTTCTGACAAATAAAGCTTACCTGGAAATCAGAGGGCAGAGCTAGCCACTAGTTAACCATAAAAGCTGGATAGTGGTGGTTTATGCCTTTAATCCTAGCACTCAAGAGTCGAAGACAGGAAGTTATAAGGTGAGGTGGAGACAAGATCTCAGCCCTTTTGGTCTGAGGGCCTGGAGAGGTAAGAAGTCACTGGTGGCTGCTCCTCTGCTTCTCTGATCTTTCAGACTATTACCCTGATATCTGACTCCTGGTTTTTACTGATAAGACTAGGTTCACACCTTACCTGGGCCATCAATATCCACTGAAGCTGCACCTTCAACCACTGGGCTCTCTCAGCCTCTCCAAATGTCAAACTTTACCTGCTCTCCATAAACCCCTGTGCCTTCAAAACCAGTATCACCTTGGTGACACTGCCATCATGAGGTGCTACCTTGGCTATCTCTGGAACACAGCTTATGTGTCCTGATCCTAAGAAAATATTTCTCAGATTTACCTCAATGATGCTGGTCTCTTCTTATTTTTTTTTTATGTTGTTGTTTTGGTTTTTGATTTGTTTGTCTGTTTGTTTGGTTGGTTGGTTTTTCAAGACAGGGTTTCTCTGTGTAGCTTTGTACCTTTCCTGGATCTCGCTCTGTAGACCAGGCTGGTCTCGAACTCACAAAGATCTGCCTGCCTCTGCTTCCCAAGTGCTGAGATTAAAGGTGTGCACCACCACTACCCAGTGGTGGTCTCTTCTTAATAATTACCAATTTCTTCAATCCAACTAGCCACCATTAATAGTCCCAGTAATTCAAAGGTTTCCTTCTGTGTTGCCAGTTTCTTATTAATTACTCCTGACTCTTAGCCCCAGCTGACCAGAACAACAGAATGTCAATTCGAAATATCAAACAGCCCTGTTAGAGGCTTTAAACATTCCTCTGAAACTTCATAAGCCAGGCTTCCATCCTGTGCTTTGCTTTCAATAGTCTTATTTTCCAAGCTCCTATAGAACAGCTCATTTAGCTCTCAACACTCAATGGCCTTTCTATCCCAAACTTCCAAAGTCCTTCTATAGTGCTCTGAAAAACAATGTGCTCACGTCTATCATTATAATACCCCATTCCTGGTATCAACTTGCCTTAGTTAAAGTTATTGTTGCTGTGATAAAGCACCATGACCAAAAAGAAAGTTTGGGAGGAAAGGGTTTATTTGGCTTACACTCCTGCATTGGTGTTCATCTTTGAAGGAACTCAGGACAGGATCTCCAACAGAGAAGAATCTAGAGGCAGGAGCTGATGCAAAGGCCATGGGGGGGGTGCTGTTTATTGGCTTGTTCATTTTTCTTTTTTATGGAACCCAGGACTAGCAGCCCAGGGATGGAACTACCCACAATGGACTAGGCCCTCCCTCACCAGTCACTAATTAAGAAAATGCTGAAGACAACATTCACACAGCTCACTGGATGTAGAGAGGTATAGCTGGCACCTTGTCACTACATTCTAGTCTCTTTGGCCCAAGAAGGTACTATGCATGCTACAAAATGGAAAACCTGGATACCAACTCAGCCACAAAAACCATGATCTGCACTCTGTCCTGCCTGCAAGATCTGTTGGGGTAATAGTGGCACAGAACTTGTGGGAATGGCCAATCAATGTTTGGTTTAACTTGAGGCCTACACCACAAATGGGAGCCTAGGCCTTACATGGCCTACAATTCAGAGACTGGATAGCCCAGAGAACTAGAGTATAACCCAACTTTACTGTCGGGGGGGGGGCGCAAAAAATCAATTAAATGATTCCTAAGATATTCTGCTAAATATATAGATCGGTGCCTTGTCCAGTCATTATCAGAGAGGCTTCCTCTGGCAGGTACAGAGACACACAGCCAGACATTTTGCAGAGATAGAGTCTAAATTGAAGGTCTCTATCCTCAGCACTCAGGGAACCCCACAGAAGAGGGAGAGAAAAGTTTATAGGAATCAGAGGGGATGGAGAACACCAGGAAAACATGACCCACCAAATCAACCAAGCAGGGTTCACAAGGGCTTACAGAGACTGAAGTATCAAGCACAGGGCCTGCATGGGTCTATATCAGGTTCTCTGTATCTATGGTATGGCTGCCAGCTTGGTGTTTTGCGGGGACTTCTAACAGGGGGAGCAGGTGTATCTCTGTTTGTCTGCTCTTGAGACTCTATTCCTCCTATTAAGTTTGCTTACCTACCCTTGATATGAGGGCTTTTGCCTCTTCTTTTATATCTTGTTTTGTCCTCTTTGACTGTCATCTCTTGGAGGCCTGCTCTTTTCTGAAGAGGAAATGGAGGAAGAGTAGATCTGGGGAGATGGGAGGTAGAAGGGCAGTTGGGAAGAGTGGAGGGAGGAGAAACTGTGGCTGGGATGTACTGTATGAGAGGAGAATCTATTTTCAATAAAAAAGGAAGAAAGAACAAAAATATCTTAGAGTTGGATCTTATGGAGGCATTTTCTCATTGAGCTGTCCCCCTTTAGAAAAACTCTAGTTTGTGTGCCAAGTTGACAGAAGACTAGCCAACACACTAACCCTCTGAAACCGTAAGTTCGATGAAATGCTGTCTTTCATATGTTGCCTTGGTCATGGTATTTTATGACAGCAGCAGAAACGAAATTCAGACCCTCACAAACTATCATGTGTACTATGTGTTATAGAGTATTGTCCTCTCCGCACATCTATGTCTCAGAAGCATGGCTTCTTGTTGAGATACCGGATGCCAGTCAAGTTGAATATCAAGTTAGTTGTTGACATTCCGTCAGAAGGGGGAAAAGATGGAGAAGATTATTGGGCCCTTTACTGAGATTCCATCCCATCAGTGCACACCTCCTAACCTCCTAGGAAGCTGTATAATTCTGCATTTACAGCTCCACGGTGCTACAGTATAACTATACAAGACTGACTGTAGTGGGCTCTCCATCAGTGAAGCTATGGAGAAGCCATTATCCATGATTGGATGAGACTTTTTAGTGGCTAACCTGCTTTGCAGTTATCCACTTGCTGTAAACTCCCCATTGGTATTCTGCAAATGACCTCAAGTAACTTATTGGTTCCCCAAGTTGGGTTCTTTTGGAATGGTACTTCGATTTGTCTGGGATAAGGAAGGAGTAGATGTTTATTTTCATCTTCTCAGGCAGAGAGTCTGTGCAACAGTATGGAATACTGTTTTAGAAAACATTTTACTGACCTGTTTTCCCAATACAATCCTTGTGTGCAGAGCACAATTGAAACATGATTATAGATAGTATGATGATAATTTAACTGTGTTATCTTTTTAGATATTACTATATGTAATTCCTTTATTTGTAAGAAAATTATTATATTATACCATAAAACATTTTGAGGTTACTATTAAAATGCAGAATATCATAAGTCATGATCATGGAAATAATAATAAAGTGAGTACCTTTTAAAACTAGTTTTCTTGCTGATTGCTTTCCTAAGTCTTATGATGTTAGACTCTGAGATAACTGATAAGTTGACTGGATTCCATCCAAGCTATTTTTTTTTCTCCACTTCTCTCTCTTCAAACACTTGCCAAGCAGACATGGTCAAAGATTAGGCAGCAGAGTTTATCTCTTGTGTTCTGGCCTCTTTCATATATTATATCTTAAGGATATATAATATCCTTAGAAGAAACAGGGAATGCGATTCGACTCAGTGTAAATGTAATTCTGGTTTGTAGAATTCAGTATGAGCAACAATAAATACAATAAAAGCAGATCAAATTCTAAGGCATATTTTAGTAATGTTAATTTTGTTCTTTCTGGATCTCATAGGCTAGCTCCAGGGAGAGAGCTGAGTTGTCAACTAATCTACACAAAAGGCAGTACAAGGCAAACAAAACAGCAGGAGAAACTTCCCAACATGTCTGTACTGCCCTGTATGTGCTGCTTCGTAATTAAAAAGCAGAATGATGTGTGTGTCTCCCTGTGATTACCAAGTTTTATTTTTCTCAGAAGCCAGTTACAAGGCATATCTCCTCCAGGAAGATGACTCTTTCCAGTAGAGGCAAGCCATTGAGGCAGCTAGTGAAAGAAAGCCTTTGGCCTGAAGCCTAGGGCTATTGGTAAACCACAATTTCTTGTACTTCCCCTATAATTTAAATTAAGTAGCAACTAGACTTATAAACTCATGTTATGACCTAAACTTTATGATTCTTTTATATCTCTTGGGTTCTGATCACAACGAAACTTTCTCCTTTTGAAGCAATTTAATACAAACATTCCTTTGGCAGACTATAAAGTATGATTTTTTTCAGTCGACCTTTTATAGGTGTGTTGGGTGCATATTGTATGCCCAGTTGGAAGGGAGGAAGAAAAGAAGAAACAATTGCAGTGTAAGCGTGGAAACATATGTGTTATGCACTTATGAAACAGATTTGCAAATGAAAAAATGCTAAAAGATCTTAGCTCCAGTTTTTGATTTTCTCTGCAGAAGGCAGATGAACAGAGTTTTGGCTGAACATTTAAGCCTGTTAAAGACTAAAAAGCTCAACATTTAGAAATTTCCTTGCTCTCAAAGTCATTTCATATACGCTCTCTTTCCCAGCCCCAACAAGACTGTTTCTCTTCATAACTGGAGAATGTCGCTTGCACCTGTGAATCTATTTCTAAGCTATAACTCCAGAACATTTGAGCTGAGTAAAGAAACAAGAAAATAAAGTTTTCACTTTACTGTTTTATTATTATAGGTAACTTGAAAATAATGCCAGAAGTTTTCAGAGAATTATGATGTTAAAAATACTAGGAAGAGCACAAGAGCAAAAGCAAGTGGTGAAAATATGCTAGCGACAGGTGTAAGATTTGGGTAGAGAGAGGATAGAGTTAGGAACAAATATATGAGTTCCATATTTAGCATATAAACTCTTCAACATGCATTAATATTAAAATTCTGAGAAACTTAGGTGCATGCTTTGAATCTGGCCACTCCCAATTCTACAGAAAGAATTAAATTATCAGTCATTTCAATTCTCTCACCAAATCTTTTTCTCATGATTTTTTTTCCCCCAGAAAGATCAGAATATAAGAAAACAGGGTGTTTTTTCTTGTGATAATAAATTTCTCTGGAATTAAAATTTGGAGACAAAGATAACACTGATGGTCATAATAGGTATCAACACTTAGCTAGTCCAGGGACTTCAGAGGGGTTTTAAGGGAGGTATTAACTACTATTAAAACCAGCGAAGTTTAAAGGGAGACACTTATTCTTCCACAGAACAGTAGCATACAACCAAGTGAAAAAGGGTGAGGTAGGGGCTGGAGAGTTGACTCAGTAGTTAAGAGCACTTGCTGCTTCTGGGGAAGACCTGGGTTCAGTTCTCAGTCCTGATATGGTGGCTCACAACTATCCATTGAAGATGTAACCGTCTTGTGTTTCTTATTTAACAAGACGGTTATATCTCTAATTCATAAATCTTGTTTTAGGAGACTTGTGCTCTCTTACGGCCACCATGGCCACTGCATCACATGATATACAAATGTACAGGCAATAAAGCATTCATACACAGGTAAGGAACAAATCTTTACTCCCAAATGCTGAGGTATATCAGATTGTAGACATATTGACTTGAATATGTCAATTATATCAAAGCATGTGTATCAAATCATGATGATATGTATCCTAAACTTTGGAATTTTAATTTGTGGATCATTTATCAATAAAGCTGTTATGAGAAAGAAGGACAGAGGTAAGTCAAAATTACAAACATTCAGATATAAGATGACTGAGCTATGGGGAGCCAAGGAAACGTATGGGGTGGCTGGTACAGTTAATGTGTAGTTGAAATTTGCTAAGAAGGTAGATCAGTATCTCAACACACACATCACACATACATATACACAGATATACACAAATACACACACAAATATGTGAGGTAAAGATTGCTATATGTGTATCTGTATCTATAGTCTATGTATTTATATATTAAACATAACAACACACACACACACACACACACACACACACAAAATCTTTGACATTTGAAATTTTTGTACCAATAACACTGAAATCCGAAGACATGAAATATAGAAAATCCCACAATTGACAGTCACTGGAAACTTCCTTGATGAGATGTAGGTATCCAATACCTGCATCAAAGGAAGTCTGATACAGCACAACTCTACTGAGTTCTTTTTGAGCCTAGTTTCTCAAACATCTTGTGTCCTTGTATAGTTCTGATGCTATCCATAATACCCCTTGGGCTTCCTACACTTTGAGTGATGCTCCTATGTAGTCCCATTAGGACTACAGGACCCAAGCCCAAGGCAAAACAGAAATGAGTGGGGATTATCTTGTAGAATGTCCATAATCTGGGCACCTCAGCTACAGGACAACTCGGGACTGTAGTTAACTAAGCATAGTTCATATACTAGCATTTCACAGATATTTATAAATTTTAGTAGTGCATAATTAAAAAAAAATCTCTTTCGTATTTGGCCTAGAGAAACCACCATGAGGGCCACAACAAAAATTTTTGCTTTCTCAAATTTCTGGATGAAGAAAATAGTGAAAAGGCATAAGGAGATACCAGAGTAAACAGCTTATTAACTGAGTTGAGTGATTGTTTCCCAGGGTGGTCATTGAGTTCCATCACTGGCACTCTTGATCAGTGTGATTCACTCCAGTCACTTTCCTTACTACAGTAAGCTTTCTGCTTAGTTATCTTACTGCACATCCTATCAGGAGCTATCTATTACTGTTTCCTCTTTTCCAGTCATGACATACATGGATTCTGCCCCACCACCACGTTTAAGAGAAAAAATTTCCACAGTTTCTTTCCTCAGAAGCTATCTAAATTATACTAAGTCCACACTAATTACCCTTTCCTATTTCTCTCATAATATTCCTTTCAAAAACTAATTTGTTGTATCTTTCCTAAAATGATGTTTCTTGTTGTGTTTGGGGGTAGAAAAACATGTATTGTTACAATTTTATAAAAAAAAAAAATAGGTTGAAAAATATCCACAGCTCTTGAAATTGATTCACAAGAAAAATGTCTACTCTTTTCTCCTACATGTTACACTAGAAAGAAATATCTTAGTGCTGGAATTCAATTTGTGAACAAAATGGGAAAGCAAAATACAATAGAAAAATAACAGCTGGTAGACATTTTCCCCCTCTATACACATTTCCCCCAAAAAATGCCAATTGGGGAACTGTGCAATTTCAAAAGTTGTTTTCCAGAGGGAGAAAAAGACTTTTTTATCTTCCAGGCTGTTACAATTACCTTTAGTTTTATAGGTTACTGAAAAGTCACAAGAATTCAAATTAACAATTGGATATGAAATCAATGTATGGATCGTGCTTCTGGAAGTGTGGTCCATGGTGCACCTCTCATGACCTGTGGAGCTTGTTTTGCTCCTAACATGCTCTGGAAGATTTCAGCAAAGTATGCACCATGTTCAGGTGGAGGACATATCTGAACAAATGAACATCTGAAGAAGTGGCTGTGTGCCCTTCATGGAGTTTGAGAAACACAGACGTGCTGCACCAAGTTTAGCACTTGCCTATATCTCACTCATATTGATGTCTAATTGGCTAGTACCCAATCCAACATTTTAAAGATATCTAATAGATTGATAATTTATATGGCATAAGGTAGTGTTTCAATTTTGTTGGGGTGGCCATTTTATCACACATGGTTCCTTTTCTTTCATCTGATATCTGAAAGTCAGAAGAAAAACAAATAAATAGGATTTAGAGAGAGATTTCCACAGAAAGGTGACTTTCTCCAGGAAATAGGTAGGAGATAAAGGGATATCTTCCTAGTTTTGTTCTAATTGCCATATTTGTGGTATTTTTGGTTAGATCTGTTTTTATAATTTTTATAGTAGTGGTTAAAGTCATTTTAGTGTGTTATCTGCTAACCAATTAAATACAAGTTTATTCCAGAAAATTCCAAACAGATGAAAATCAATGAGAGTTAAAAGTATTTTATCATTTAAAATAAAAATAAGCTTTCGTACACTTCAATTTGTATATGGTATTGTACTTAAATATCTTACAAGATCTATCTGTGTTTCTTTGGAATGTGTTTAGGCGTATGTTGTTTTTACTCCCAGGAGATAAAACTGCTAACATTTGAAACAAATCTTCACAGCTTTTTCCCTCAGTACACATCAACATTTCCACACGTGTAAGCACACTCCAATTTCACTTTAACACAATAGGTATTATCTTATTGTGTGTAACTTTTCAGAACTTGAATCTCTTAAAAATGGAGTTCCCTATGTTTTTACGTATTTTGTAGCATAATGGTTGTTGTTTGAGTTGTCTATCAACATTTCTTTAATTTATATTATTTGATTCTTAATTTCTCCTGTATAGAATAAAATCAGTAACTATATATATTCTATTTGGGCTCATAAATATTTATAAGTATTTCAAAATTAAACCATAATTTTTAAAGCTAAGAAAACTTGCACATTGCCTAGGATTATTCTCTGTGCCCTGAAATATAAAAAACAGATCTATGTATTGACTCAACTCTATCAATCTGATTTTTTATTAACTTATATATTATTTTCATACCTTTTGGGCTATTCATGCATGTTTTTGAGCCAATTTTAAAATAATGTTTTTCTTTGAGAAAATAATATTTTTATTTGGATTTTAAAATTGATTTTTTCAAATATTTTTTAATGTGCTAGGTTTCAGAAAAAAGTCTATGGGTGGTCCTTTTACTTATTATAGTTCTGTAAATTTTCACCAAAGAGATCCCTATTATATCGAAATAAAAATAAAATGGGTTTTCAATTCTTACAGCAATTTTTTTTTTCTGACTTTTTGATTTCTTGTGACTAGGGGCCAATTTGAAAAACCTCAACTGACTGGCAGATGGCAAGTTAGAACTTAGCTGTTCACATGGAAATGATCTGTAGTTTGTATAACAAAATTCATTGTTATGATGGTTATTCTACCTGGAACTATGACCAGAGTGCTTTAATGACAGAACCTATGACTATGTCTAGATTTCTCAATTTGTTTATAGTTAAATCTTCATTTTATGATTGACATGCTTGGAGAAAATAAACACTAAGTTGTTGCTGTTCCTATATTTTTGCTGAGAATTAGAAAAATGTTATTTAATTTATTTATTATGCTTGGGTGTGTCTATGTCCATAATGATGCATATTAAGGCATGAATGTGGAAGTCAGAAGACAGCTTGCAAGAGTTCTTTCCCTTCTCTCCACATGTGCATTGTGAGGATTGAACTCAAGTCCTAGTGGCAAGCACCATTTACCAATGATTTATTTTGACGTGCCAAGAATTTTAATTGGCACTGTATGATAAGATCTGTAATGGAATCTTGACAAATTACAAAGATAACTTAATCAATTAACTTATTAGTTAACTTACTCATCAAAGTTCTCTGAATATCTTCTCTGCAGCAAAAACTGTGGTATTTGCCGGAAATACAAAAGTAAACAAAATACTATTTTTGCTTTTATGAAGTTTTTAGTTCAATTTTCTGTGATATAAATTACAACTAGGGGAAACATAAAACTCTACAGAGTAGGAAATAAAAGTCCACTTATTACAAAAGTTGAATTTACAAAAGTGGGGAAACTTAATTTAGATAATTCATCAGGCAATAGTGAAAGATTTGCAAATAATACTTAAGGAAGAGGTGCAGTGAAGATATCTCAAAGAAGTGGTATGCCTGAAGACTATGGTCAAAGCTGCAGAATGTTCCAATGAGGACCATTAACTAAAGACCAGATTTTATATAGTGTGGGATGGCAGTTTGTAGCATCTCATGATATTTCAGTGTTCAAGTTGATGCATTGAGAGAAGCCAATCTCCTTTAATTTTAGAATAATTCTTGCAAATTTAATTATACTCACATTCCACATTGTATTGTAGTTTTTTCTCTCTAGGAAATCGATATAAAGCTTTAAAGAATTCACAGTGGTGCACATTACTCCAGTCTTATTCAGAGCTTTTAGAGTATTGACAACAACTTCACTATTTACAGGAATTAGCGAATTACATACAATGCTCCCACTGCATAAAGATCTTGGGAGTCAATACTAACAACCAAAACTAAGACTTTATGTGTTGGCTGCTTGTTTTTTTCCTGTGTATGGTTTAGATCCCAGATGCTTAGAAAACATGTGATCATTTTCATTGTTAAAGTCCTTCACCTGGTTTGTATGAGAATGGTATTTTTAAGAGATTATTAAACAGATTATTTTTGAATGACTTGAGATAATCACCCCCTCAGAAGATTCATATGGACAAGTTCCCTCCACTGATGAGGAAATAAGATATTAAATTATTTTAAAATACAGTTTATTTATAAACTAAAAATATTAAATGCTTGAAATACCAGCTGAAATATAAAAGGACGAGAGTGTTTTATTAATATAATGTTTATTGTATGCAGATTTTTTGCAATAACTAAGTTTTTTGAAAAATTATGCTTATTGTGTTTAATAGAGTGGTGTTTCTTTTAATATCATATTGTGGAAATATGACTATTTTTTGATCCATAGGGTACCAATGAAAATGTATCTAGAGCTCAACCTAGATTTATATGTGACAGAGATAATAAGCAGAAATATGCAGGTGGCATAAAATAAATGGACTAGATTAGAATGGAGGCCAGCTCAGTTATTTTAACTATATAATGCGAGAGTTGTTTTATTTTAACTTTTATAAGTCATCATGAACGGGAATTTAAAATTTATCTTTACTCCTTTCCCAGGTAATTAGATGTCACATAAATTATATTTTCCCTCAGATTAGCTATAAAATACCTGTTTAATATTTTTTTAAAAAGTATGGTTATGTGTCTTTCATCTAATTTTTAAGTTAGCAATCCAGGAGAATATAAAATGAGCACATAGTTGTGGTTTACATGTGTGAACCAATCCACTTCCCAAGTAGATACACAATTTATCACCTGCAGCTCCCTGTATCAAATAATGTCTGCAAAATGATCCTTGTGGTCTGCAAACAATGTTTAGCTGTCAAAGGAATTTTCTGAGCCATAGAGGACCACATCACCATGGAGCTATCTCCTGGGGTCTGGAGGCCCAGGAATGAGGGCTAGGGCCAGGAGTGCTGAAAGGCTGGTGAGCACTACAGTGCTAACTTGCTATGGTAATATGGAGCTATGACCCCAACACTGGGCAGCAGGGGCCGAAGAGGTGGAGGGGCCGATGAATCAGATTTGATTATATAGCAATATCAAGTCCACATTAGGCTAGTAGAGCCCATCTTAAAAAAATCAAAGGAGCAAATTTGAAGAAATTCAGATATAGCGTAATTTATCATTAATCGTTAGCCAACTATAAATGTTATATTAGACTATCAAAGTAGAACACTGACATTTTTAATTATCTCTGATTTGCTGTGTGTCATTATATAGGCAGGTTGTATTATTATGGTACTTCGAATTTTCAAATCACATTATCTCTATAAATAGGAATCCCCCTATAATGTTTTGAATTTTAAAATCCTAATTATTACAACTAAGAAAATAAGAGTGTGATACTTGAAGTAAAACATCCATAGCAAAGACCTGAGTCCTTCCCAGAGACAGTATATGACAACTAGAAGCAATTTTCAACCCGAGGAAAGACAACTTAATCATAACCCAATGAGAGGTGAGTAAACATATAAACAAACGCGTGTGGAATATGTACTAACTCACGGGTGTCCAAGAAAATACCTGCTGCACTTTCACCAACAGCAGAGGTAGTTTTCAATTGGCTCATTGTCTTCCTTCTGAGCAATCTGACCTCAGAGCTTCAGAGAATTATCTAGTTTTCTGGTTCATAAGAACAGAAGATAAGATTTGTGGGTAGCTATTGTTTAAATCTGGTTTTATTGTGGAATGTATTTTTTACTCCATCTATGGTTATTGCTGCCCCCCCCCATGGGGGAACTTATCCTTTTGGAGGAGGGGAGTGTAGGTGGGAGGAGGGGAAGTGGGGGGAGGGGAGAGGTGGTATCTGTGGTTGGTATGTAAAACAAATAAATTTTTTAAATAAAGAAAAGAATAGAAAGCAGATGGTTTTCTTATATTTCTCCTTAAAATGAAACTTGGGCAATCGTATTTTTTATCTCATTGCCTACAAATAACTATTTATTTTCAAATAATATTTAGCCTGCTATTCAGTTTAAAATATATGTATTCTATAGAAATATAAACTAAAAGCAAAATTACTTCACTCAAATTTAGGGGCAAAAATCTCCTGATTTTACATGTACTTACATGTTCATGTTAAAAAAAAATTCAGGCATGACAATGGTTTATAGTAAAATAATATTGTAGGCTACTAGTTAACAAAAGCCAATATTTGTTTAAAAAAACATTCCAGGACTGTTTTAATCTCCTTATACAACCTAATTAATTTCACATTTAGAAACCCTTAGGATGAAGAGACAATTATTATTCTTTCAAATTGATTACTATGGTTAATATTTATTGTCAGCTTGACTGGGATTAGAATCATCATGAAAACAGATATCTTAGCATTTGTGTTTGAGAACTTCTAGTTTAGTCTCTCTGACTGGGAAGATCAAAAATAAATACGGATGCCACCATGAATGTGGACAAAACTATTCCATGGGCTTGACTCTCAAAATGCTTATGAGGAAGAAAATGAGACTAGCAGCAGCATCCACATTTCTTTTCTGAGGGTGGACTTGATGTGACAGCTATGTGCATTCCTGCCACTCCGACTTCTCTTCCATGGGGGCCTGCGTCCTCTACCGTGAGCCAGGCCTAGCCCTCCCTTCTTCCAGTTAGACCTGTAGGTCTACCGTCCGAGCAACAAGAGCACAACCAATGTGCTGATGGAGACATTATTGCAGAGATTTAAACTACCTAATTAGTCAAGAGCAGTAACAGGTAGAGCCCAGCTTCCAACCCAGCTCCTCTTGAGTCCAAATCTCAGGTTTTGGCTGCTCTCATCTTCTATCTCACATACACTTACCTCAAGGGAGTGGAGAATGACTCAATTAGGCTCTCTTTACTCAGTCCACAGGGAACTGATCCGTGTAATAAATGCTCAATAAATATTAATTTCAAGATTATGATAATGAGGTCATGATTAACAAGTATAATCCCTCATGGATTCCAATTTTAGACACTGTGACTTACAAAATAAGCATAGAGATTTTAAGTGTAAATATTTGGCATCATTTGGCAATCGTTTTTGACGTTGTTTTTCTTGATACTGTGTACAATTGTTTTCTGTTTGTTAACAAATTAACAACATTTATGATACACCTATATTAGATTCCCAGAACTCATAAGGAAGATACAGAAAACGGATTCCCATAAGTTGTTTTCTGACTACCACTCGCATGTTATGACACATCTCTCTTTGTTACAACACACACACACACACACACACACACACACACACACACACACTAAATTTTTAAAAATGAAAAAAAAAAATCACAAAAAAACTAAGGTATACTCAGAGAAATGCCTTAGTGTTTTGCCTTGGATGATATTACACTGGACTAATTTGATAAGTCATTATTTTCTCCTTTAATGAAAGACTGGATACTTCAAGATAACAGGAAACAATTTCTAATTAATTTTGTGCCCTCTGCACATAGTGTTAACACTGGTGTTGTTGGCCTGTGCCATTTCCATAGAACATTCATTGCATGGTTGCAATTTCTCAAGATGCTCTCCCATTCACAATTCCATCAATCCCTGACCGTCTTTACTCTTCTGTGGAGCTGCACACATACAATTTTAACTATTTCTAGACATATCTACCTTACAATACTGTATTTCTGTATATTTTCAACCTTTACTAAAGCATGAAGATGACTTTTCTGCTGAAACTAAGCACTTTTCTCCCTACTTTCTATTTCTGTAACTGAAAAAAAAAATGATGACTTGGTAGTATTGTCCTATTTCCTTATGAACTTTACATATTTACCACATTTCCTTGAAGTAAGAAATCATATCTGATTTACTTGTATACTCAGCAGAAGCCCTGGTTATTAATAGATGCCTAGCAAATATGTGTGGAAGAAATCTATCTGAACTACAAAGAAGGGAAGACTGAGCCCAAGAGAAACCATCTATGATAAGGAAAGTAAGAGAAACGAATGTCAGCTTTATTGTAACAGTTCATATGAAACATATTCATGCTAGCAACCTTTATAGTCCTCTTCGATCCACGATTGCCTTTCCAATACCTTATGTGGATGTCCACCATATAGTAATTTCTGTTTTCTCATAACCACCACAATAAGTCTTCTAAGATGTGAGGGGAACAAAACTATGAGTAATTTTATTGAATACTTGGAGATGTTTGCCCTAAATGGAAGCAGAAATCTGAGTCACCTGTCATCAAGTATGCTTAAACAGCTCCAACACAAACTAATCAGTGGGATTACAGATTGTGATAATAATAAAAGACAAATTTATTTTAATAAAATTTTGTGAGCAACCAATAAGACTTACTTTGGTCTTGGCCCTACAAAGTTTTATAGAGTAGTGTCTAGTTATGATTGTGCTAAAAACAAAACAAGGTAATGCTTGCTCTTCCTGAGCTTTACTCCAATATAGGAGCATGAGTTAGAGGCAAGAGTTTTTACCATTGAAGAGTTTTTACTAGTGAAGAGTTTTGTACTACACCTTCATCAAAGGGATCTGTTAAACCTTGTCCTAATAGGACCTATTGAAGCCATCATTGGCATAACTACAATGAAGAAGCCGTGGCATAAAACATTTCAGAGTACCTAATTTAAACTCCTATGGAAGGTGATTACTTTCTAGGCAATAAAGTTTTTCTTAATCAAAGGGAATCTGACTTCTTTCAATGTTCAATTTCTGGACCTGTGGGAGCAACCCATGTCTCCCCAGGAATAGCTCTCAGTTTCAAATCTATGACCTGTGATTTGGCTTTTATGAGATACTTCTTCAGTTGCAGTATATTGACCTCTGATATTAAAAAAGTTTGAACTCCACCCTATTGAATGGGTGTCCTGCTTGAATTGGAACCTGCATATTTCCTAATATCTCTGAGGATACTCTTGGGCAGGCTGCACTCATGCTGTTTTTGGTTGCGTCTCTGATTTCTTCTATATTCTGAACAATTGCTATTGTATTTCAGGCAGAGGCAGTAGATACATGGTGTTCTTACTTTCTCCTATTTTATTTTTTAGTTCAAATAATGAATGTAGCTAATTTCCTCTCAAAATATATGTGCAAGAAACACATGTATGTAAATAGATCATAAAAGCTGGAGATTTTACACTGTTGTGGCACATAGCATAAAAATAGTAAAAGATGGAACTTGTTCACAAAGCTCACTCAGTCTTGCCTTGGATGGTCATTTAGACATTATTGTTTGTCTCTTTTGTTGGTTAAGGGGCAGCTCTTGTGGCAGAGTCACAAGCCATAGTTACCTTTCTAGAACTTTATTGGCGGGGAGAGAGAGAGAGAGAGAGAGAGAGAGAGAGAGAGAGAGAGAGAGACCCGGAGAGCAGAGTATGGAAGTAGAGAGGAAAGAGAGAACACAGAGAGGGCACCCCCACCCCCACTTTTTAGACTGGGATGCTGTCGCAGGCTGGTGACATAATCCTTACATAATTAGGGACATAATCCTTACATCTTTCTTAAAGTATTTCTGTGTTGGATAATTTTATACATCAACTAGATTGAATAATGGTATTCCATTGTTTGGTCTATAGCATTATCTGTATGGTGAAAGTATTTTATAAGGCCTCCCATGGGGAGTCAACAAAGTCTGACACATCAAGTTGAAGAAGGACCAACACCCCCCCCATCCAATATTAAGGCTGAGCAAGGTGTCCCTCCCAAATCATGCAGGTTCTCCAGCTGTCAGTCCAGCGTCAGTGAGCTCCAACTAGCTCTGGTCAGCTATCTCTGTGGGTTTCCCCATCATGGTCTTGACCCCTTTGCTCATATAATCCCTCTCTCCACTCTTCAACTGGACTCCAGGAGCTCCACCCAGTGCTTGGCTGTGGATCTCTGCATTTGCTTCCATCAGTTACTTACTGGATGAAGGTTCTGTGATGACAATTAGGGTAGTCATTGATCTGGTTACAGGGGAAAGTCAGTTCAGGGACCCTCTCCACTATTGCTTGGAGACTTGGTTCATCCTTATGGGTTCCTGGGAATTTCCCTAGCACCAGGTTTCTCTGTAACCCCATAATGGCTCCCTTTATCAAGATATATCTTTTCCCCTGTTCTGCATCTCTGTCCTTGCCCACACTTGACCATCCAGTTCCCTCATGTTCTCTTGCTACCTCCCCTTATTTCCCCCTCCCAATTTATAGAGATGATCTTATATATTACCTTTTCCTAAGCGGATCCATGCTTCTCTCTCTTAGGGTCTTCCTTCTTAGCTATCTTCTCTGAGGTTGTGGATTGTAGCCTGGCTATCCTTTACTTTATGTCTAATATCTACTTATGAGTGAGCACATATCTTGTTTGTCTTTTCAGGTCTGGGTTACCTCACCCAGGATTTTTTTTTTCTAGCTCTATCCATTTGACTACAAATTTCATGATGTCATAGTTTTTTACTGCTGAGTAATATTCTATTGTGTAAATATACCACATTTTCTTAGCCGATCTTCAGTTGAGGAGCATCTAGGTTGTTTCCAGGTTCTGGTTATTATGAATAATGCTGCTATGAATATAGTTGGGCAAATGTTCTTGTAGTATGAATGTGTATACTTTGAGTATATGCCCAAGAGTGATATTGCTGGATCATGAGGTAGATCGATTCCAAGTTTTCTGAGAAACAACCATATTGATTTCCAAAGTGGTTGTACAAATTTGCACTTCCACCAGCAGTGGAGGAGTATACCTCTTGTTCCACATCCTCTCCAATATAACTGTCAACAGTGTTTTTGTTCTTAGCCATGCTGACAGATGTAAGATGTTATCTCAGTGTTGTTTTGATTTGCATTTCCCTGATGACTAAGGATGTGGAGCAATTCTTTAAGTCTTTGGGCCATTTGAGATTCTTCTGTTTAGGATTCTCTGTTTAGATCTGTGCCCCATTTTTAATTGAATTATTTGATATTTTGATGTCTAGTTTCTTGTGTTATTTATATATTTTAGAGATCAGCCCTCTGTCAGATGTAAGGTTGGTGAAGATATTTTCCCATTATGTAGGCTGCCATTTTGTCTTATGACAGTGTCCTTTGCCTTACAGAAGCTTCTCAGTTTCAGAAGGTCTCATTTATTAATTGTTGTTCTCAGTGCCTATGCTACTGGTTTATATGTAAGAAGTGGTCTCCGGGGCTACTCCCCACTTCCTCTTCTATCAGGTTTAGCATAACAGGATTTATGTTGAGGTCTTTGATACACTTGACTAGAGTTTTGTGCATGGCAATAGATATGGATCTATTTGCTTTCTACTACATGTTGACATTCAGTTATGCCAGCACCATTTGTTAAGATGTTTTCTTTTTCCCATCACATATTTTTGGCTTCTTTGCAAAAATTGGGTGTTCATAGGTCCATGGATTAATGTCAGGGTCTCTGATTTGATTCCATTGATCCACATGTCTGTTTTTATGCCAATACCAAGCTGGGTTTTTTGTTTCTTTGTTTTTTGAATTATAGTTCTTCTTGAAGTTAGGGATGGTGAAGCCTCCAGAGGTTCCTTTATTGTGCAGGATTGTTTTGGCTATCCTAGGTTTTTGTATTTTCATATGAAGTTGAGTAATGTTCTTTCAAGGTCTGTGAAAAATTGTGTTGGGGTTTTGATGGGAGTTGCATTGATTCCATAGATTACTTTTGGAAAGATTGCCATTTTTACTATGTTGATCCCACCTATACAAGAGCATGAGTGATCTTTCTGTTTTCTGATATCTTCTTCAATTTCTTTCTTCGAAGAATTAAAGTTCTTGTCATACATGTCTTTCACTTGTTTGGTTAGAGTATTTGAGATATTTTATGTTATTTGTGGCTATTGTAAAAAGTGATATTTCCTGGCAGAGAGGAAAGACAGCAGCAGCAGTGAAGGTATACAAGATGTTATTCTTGGCCCAAGACCCCAGCCACTTCCTGAGACTCAGAGACCAGCCCTCAGCTCCCATCCGCCCCGGAACTCCCATCTGGACCACAGACCAGAGAGACCCTCTGGTGGACACTACAACCTCAATGCCCTGCCCCCACACCCATCTGCTGGAGACCCCAGCCACTTCTGGACACTTAGACACCAGTGTACAGTATTCCATCCTGTCCCAGATCTCCCATCTGGACCAGAGAGTCCCCAGCTCCCATCTGCCCCTAAACTCCCATCTGAACCAGAGCATCCATCCTATCCCAGAACTCCCATCTGGACAAGAGGAGCTCCCATGTGGAGAAGATAAGGAGATCCCAGGGACTTCCTGAGACTCAGAGTCCAGCCCCCCCCCCCAGCTCCTATCCAGCCAGCACTCTCATCTGGACCAGACTCCCATCTGGCCCAGAGAGAGGCTCCCTAAATCTGTCAGCTCTGTCTGAACAAAGTACACTGATAAGACCAAGAATGAAACCACAAGGAGATGGGCAGACGCCAAGGCAGAAGTACATACAACAAAATAAAGAGCAATACAGCATCACCAGAACCTAGCCTTTCTCCAACAGCTAGACCTGAACATCATGGAATGGAAGAAGAAGAAGAAGAAGAAGAAGAAGAAGAAGAAGAAGAAGAAGAAGAAGAAGAAAACAACCTTATAAATAATATCATGAAAAGGCTAGAGCCTTATATAGAAGAAAGCAAAAATAAAGTGGAGGAACAGACAAACAAAAAATGGGAAGAACATTATAAAAATCTAGAGGAAAAGATAATTAAAGCAGAAGAAAACAATAAGTCCCTGAAAGAAAATCAGGAAAAAACAAGGGAAACAGTCCAAGACCTGAAGAGGGAGGTAGAAAAAATGAAGACACTAGCAGAAGGAATGCTGGAAATAGAAAATCTGAGTACACAAACAGGAAATACAGATGCAAGTATAACGAACAGAATGTAAGAGATGGCAGGGAGGATCTCTGGCATTGAAGATACGTTAGAAGAAATAGATGCATCAGTTAAAGAAAACACTAAAACCAACAAAGTCATGACCCAAAATGTCCAAGAAATTTGGGACACCATAAAAAGACCAAACCTACAAATAATAGGGATAGAGGAAGGAGAAGAATATCAACTCAAAGGCACAGAAAATATATTTAACAAGATCATAGAAGAAAACTTTCCCAACTTAAAGAACAAAATGCCTATGAAGATACAAGAAGCCTATAGAACACCAAACAGACTAGACCCCCCAAAAAGATCCCTCGCCACATAATAATTAAACAACTAAATGTACAGAATAAAGAAAGAATATTAAGGGCAGTAAAGGAAAACGGCCAAGTGACTTATAAAGGTAAACCCATCAGAATAACACCTGATTTCTCAATGGAGACTTTGAAAGCCAGAAGGACGTGGACAGATATAATGCAGACACTATGGATGCCAGCCTAAACTAATATACCCAGCAAAACTCTCAATCATCATAGATGGAGTGAACAAGACCTTCCAAAACAAAACCAGATTTAAACAATACTTATCCACAAACCCAGTCCTCCAGAAAGCACTAGAAGGAAAATTCCAACCTAAGGAAGGCAGATATACCCATGAAAACATAGGCAATAGATAACACAACAGCAATAAACCCTAAAGAAGAGAAGTACACACACACTACCACCAAATAATAAAAATAGTAACAGGAACAAACAATCACTGGTCATTAATATCCCTTAATATCAATGGACTTAATTCACCTATAAAAAGAAACAGAATAACAGAATGGATACGAAAACAGGATCCATCTTTCTGTTGCATACAAGAAACACATCTCAAATTCAAAGACCTACTAAGAATAAGAGGCTGGGGAAAGACTTTCCAATCAAATGGTCTTAAGAAACAAGCTGGTGTAGCCATCTTAATATCCAGCAAAATAGACTACAAACTAAAATCAATCAAAAGAGATGATGAAGGACATTACATACTCATCACAGGAAAGACCCACCAAGATGTAGTCTCAATTCTGAACATTTATGCCCCAAACACAAGGGCACCCACATATGTAAAAGAAACATTACTAAAGTTTAAATCACATATAAAACCCCACATTTAAATAGTGGGAGACTTCAACACCCCACTTTCACCTCTGGACAGATCGGCCAAATTGAAACTTAACAGAGACATAATGGTCTTAATTGATGTTATGGCTCAAATGGACTTAATCAATATCTACAAAACATTCCACCCAAACAAAAAACAATATACCTTTTTCTCAGCACCCCATGGAACCTTCTCTAAAATCGACCACATACTTGGCCACAAAGCAAATCTCAACAGATACAAAACATTTGGAATAACCTCCTGTGTTCTGTCAGACCACCCTGGTTTAAAGTTAGATTTCAACAACAGAAAAAACTACAGAAATCTTACAATCTCATGGAAACTGAATAATGCTCAATTGAATCACCAATGGGTTAAGGAAGAAATAAAGAAAGAAATTAAAGACTTCCTAGAGATCAATGAAAATGAATACACCACATACCCAAACTTATGGGATACTATGAAAGCAGTGCTAAGAGGGAAATTCATAGCACTGAATGCCCACATAAAGAAGCTGGAGAAATCTCATGCTAGTGACTTGACAGCACACCTGAAAGCCCTTGAACAAGAGGAAGCAAAGTCTCCCAGTAGGAACAGACGCCAGGAAATTATCAAATTGAGAGCTGAAATCAATAAAATAGTAATAAAGAGAACAATACAAAAAATTAATGAAACAAAGAGTTGGTTCTTTGAGAAGATCCACAAGATAGACAAGCCCTTATCCAAACTAGCCAAAAGACAGAGAGAGAGCATCCAAATTAACAAAATCAGAAATGAAAAGGGGGACATAACAACAGACAATGAGGAAATCCAGAGAATCATCAAGTCATACTTCAAAAATCTCTACTCCACAAAACTGGAAAATCTAAAGGAAATGGATAATTTTCTGGATAGGTACCACATACCTAAGTTAAATCAAGACCAGATAAACCATTTAAATAGTCCAATAACCCCTAAGGAAATAGAATCATTCACTAAAAGTCTCCCAACCAAAAAAAGCCCAGGACCAGATGGTTTCACTGCAGAATTCTACCAGATCTTCAAAGATGACTTAATACCAATACTCTTTAAATTGTTCCACAAAATAGAAGCAGAAGGTATATTACCAAACTCCTTCTATGAGGCTACAATTACCCTGATTCCTAAACCAAACAAAGATGCAACAAAGAAAGAGAACTACAGACCGATCTCCCTCATGAACATTGATGCAAATCTACTCAATAAAATACTGGCAAACAGACTCCAAGAACACATCAAAACAATTATCCACCATGATCAAGTAGGCTTCATCCCAGGAATGCAAGGGTGGTTCAACATATGAAAGTCCATCAATGTAATACACCATATAAACAAACTCAAAGAAAAAAAACCACATGATCATCTCACTAGATGCAGAAAAGGCATTTGACAAAAACCAACACCGCTTCATGATAAAGGTCTTGGAGCGATCAGGAATACAGGGAACATACCTAAACATAATAAAGGCAATCTACAGCAAGCCAACAGCCAACATCAAATTAAGTGGAGAGAAACTCAAAGCAATACCACTAAAAGCAGGAAAAAGGCAAGGCTGTCCCTTCACCCATACTTATTCAATATAGTACTTGAAGTTCTAGCCAGAGCTATAAGACAACATAAGGAGATTAAGGGATACCAATTGGAAAGGAAGAAGTCAAGCTTTCCCTATTTGCAGATGACATGATAGTATACATGAGTGACCCCAAAAATTCAACCAAGGAACTGATACAGCTAATAAAAATCTTCAGCAACATAGCAGGATACAAGATCAAGTCAAAAAAATCAGTAGCCCTCCTATATACAATAGACAAACAGACTGAGAAGGAAATCAGAGATACACCACCCTTTACAATATCCACAAATGATATAAAATACCTTGGGGTTACTCTAACTAAGCATGTGAGAGACCTATATGACAAGAACTTTAAGTCCCTGAAAAAAGAAATTGAAGAAGATGTCAGAAAATGGAAAGACCTCTCATGCTCATGGATAGGCAGGGTTAACATAGTAAAAATGGCGATCTTACCAAAAGCCTGAACTGAATCCACCAAGTTTAAATGAATCCCCTGGGGAGTCTTGGCCCTGGAGGAGATGGAAATGGAGGGGAAGGGGTGGGAGGAAGGTCAGGGTGGGGGCAGGAGGGGGGAGGACAGGGGGATCTCATGGCTGATGTGTAAAATTAAAACACAAATATAATTTAAAAAAGGGGAAAAAGTGATATTTCCCTGATTTCCTTTTCAGTCTGTTTATCATTTGTATATAGGAGGGCTATTGAGGTTTTTTTTTTGTTTTTAGTTAATCTTGTATCCAGCTGCATTGCTGAAGGTGTTTATCAGCTGAAGGAGTTAGCTGGTAGAACTTTTGGGATCACTTATGTATACTATCATATCATCTGCAAATAGTGAAAGTTTGACTTCTTCCTTTCCAGGTTATATCCTCTTCATCTCCTTTTATTATCCTGTTGCTGTAGCTAGAATGTAGAGTAGTATATTTAATTATATGCAGAGAGTGGACAACCTTGTCTTGTTCCTGATTGTAGTGGGATCACTTTGAGCTTCTCTGTAGTGATATATTATGTACCTTAATAAAGCTTGCCTGAGGATCAGAGGACAGAGCTAGCCCCTAAATTAGACATAGAGGTCAGGCAGTGGTGGCACACACCCTTAATCCTATTTCTTGGGAGGCATTGATCCATCTGGATCTCTATGAGTTCAAGGCCACACTGGAAACAGAGCCAGGCAATGGTGGCACACACCTTTAATCCAAGCACTGGGAAGCACACATACCTTTAATCCCAGGAAGTGACATGGCTTGGCAGAGAAAGGTATATAAGGTGCAAGGAAACAGGAATTAAATCAGTTCAGCTGAGACCCTTTCTGGTGTGGACTTCAGTCTGAGGATTTGTGGAAACAGGGTCAGCTGAGGAGTTGGTGAGGTGAGGTTGGCTGTGGCTTGTTCTGCTTCTCTGATCTTTCAGCTTTCACTCTAATATCTGATTCTGGGTTTTTTTTATTATCAGACCATCTAAGATTCAAACAACATTTCTCTCCATTTACTTGGATGTTGGCTGTCAGCTTGCTGTATATTGCTTGTATTATATTTAGATATTTTCCTTGTATCCCTAATCTCTCCAAGACTTTTATCATGAAGGGGCATTGGATTTTGTAGAATGCTTTTTCAGCATCCAATGAGATGATCATGTGGGTTTTTTCATTCAGTTTGTTTTATTTACATTTATCATGCTTATTTACATTGACATATTTTTGTGACTGAACCATCTCTGCATCTCTAGGATGAAACATACTTGAGCATGGTGGATGATTTTTTTGATGTGTTCTTGTATTCAGTTTGCCAGTATTTCATTGAGAATTTTTGCATCAGTGTTCATGAGGGAGATTGGTCTATAATTTTCTTTGTTGCAGATTTGTGTAGTTTGGGTATCATAGTAACTGTAGCCTCATGAAAAGAGTTTGGCAACGTTCCTTCTGTTTCTATTGTATGGAACAATTTGAGGAGTATTGGTATTAGCTCCTCTTTGAAATTCTGGTAGAATTCTATGAAACCATCTGCTCCTGGGCTTTTATTGGGGGTTGGGGGGTGGGAGACTTTTAATAACTGCTTCTATTTTCTTAGGGGTCATAGGTCTATTTAAGTTGTTTATCTGATCTTGATTCAATTTTGGTAAGTGGTACTGTAGCATGAATCTTAACAGATATTAATAATAAAATCAAACCTGGGGCCAGATATTGGGGTGAATGCTAGAATATCAGAGAAGCAGAACAAGGCACAACTTCCTCACCTTGCCAATTCCTCAGCTGATCCTGTTTCCTCAGACTGGAAACCTCTGAGTCCTCATTCAGAATGAATCTCAGCTGAGCTGCTACTCAAAAGCCTAAAAGCTTAACCAGCTTCTAGGTCCTAGTCCTCATGCCTTGAATACCTTTCTGTTTTCTAACATCACTTCCTGGGATTAAAGGCTCCTGTTGCCATGCCAGGCTGTTTCCAGTGTGGTTTTGAACTCACAGAGATCTAGATGGATATCTGCCTCTGGAATGTTAGGATTAAAGGCGTGTGTGCCACTATTTTCTGGCCTCTATATCTAGTAGCTGTTCTGTTCTCTAACCCCAGATAAGTTTCTTAGGGTGCACAATATTTTGGGGAATATTTCCCTTTTTTTGTCTAATAATAAAAAACCTTATAACTAATACAAGAAAAATTATATCCAATAAGTATATACAAATATACAGTCAAGAATTTCATTAACAATTTCTAGTCAATTAACATTTGACAGATTTAGAAGAAAATCTTCATTATATATATTAACAATGTCCAGTCCAATAACAGTTGATAAACTCAGACAAAAAATTTTCATTACATATCCTATGTAAAACAAGTAGTTCCTTTTAAATGTAGATTCAATAATCTCCTTTTTAATCTTATCATATCCATATTTTCTTTTCATAATAGATTCAATAAACTACCTTTTGTCATTTTTATATCTTCCCCCTTTTCTTTTTAGAATAGATTCAATTATCTACCCATTTATCTTATTATTTCTTTATCTTTGTTCTCAGAGTAAACTTAGTGATCTACCTCATATCTATATTCTCTTTTTCTTTTTTCTTTTTCTGTTTTTTAAACAAAAACTCTGAATCTAATTTCCTTGTTCAGCTTCTTTCCTGACCATTAACAATTAACAACTTATAACCAACCATTATAAACAATGACAATATCCAAAACTCATTAAACAACCAAAAACCTGCCATCCCACCTCTTGGGAATGTGGGTGTCATTTTCTTAAAATTACTTCCTGCTTTCTGGGTTTGAAGACATCTTTAGTGGATCCTGAAAAGAAATTTTTGGGGTTAATTGTCAAATGCTGTATCATTCATTCATCCATTCGCTGCATAATGAGAAAATGCAGGGCTTGTTTCAAGTCCTTGTTAGAGTAGTCTGTCAGGCTGGATCATCTCAGCTAGCCATCTCAAAAGTGTCCTGAGTAGTTTGTAGTCCAGAGTCGATCTTTCCATGGTGTTAATCAGCTTAATGGCTTCACAGTAGTCCATGTGGAATCATCATTGTGGGATCCTGTCATCTTTTTGAAAATTTCAAAGTTGCTGTTAGGTGTGGTCATGGTTCACTGAAGACTTTTTTTTTTTTTAATTTTTTGTGCCTCCTTTGTGGTTTGGAACAATCACTGTCTGATAACTGTCTGTCTCTTGGAACCAGGAACATTCTTCCCTACAAGAGAACGTCTTTACAGCAATATCTCCCCACCATTTGTCTTGCCAAACTTGTCCAAACTGACCTTTGCCAATGCTTTCTTGTAACACAATGGTCCTGACAATTCTTCTCTGAACAAGCAGTAGTAAACCCTTTGTCCCAGGTAGCAGCATCACAGCAGTCACCAACAGGATGAGAAGCAGCCAACAACTTGGAGCAGCAGCCATTGCCTCCATGGTCCCACCACTATTTGTGGCTCGGCCCCAGCCAAAGCTTCTCCTAGGGTGGCCTCAAACTTGGAATCCTCCTGCCTCGGCCTTCTTCAGTAAATCCAACCAGTGTGCTCCACCACAAATGGCAACATGTAGCTCGGGGCTAAGCTGGAGCCCACAAGGCCATAGGCAAGTGGCTTTATCAAGAATTCATACCACAAACATTGGGTGCCAGAAGTAGCATGAATCTTAAAGTCTTATTAATAAAAACAAGCCTGGAGCCAGGTATTGGGGAGAATGCTGAATGATCAGAGAAGCAGAACAAGCCATAGCCACCTCACCTTGCCAGTTCCTCAGCTGATCCTGCTTCCTCAGAATGGAAGCCTCTGAGTCCTTATCCAAATGAATCTCAGCTGAACTTCTCTAAAGCCTGAATGCTTAACCAGCTGAAAGCTTAATCAGTTCTAGTTCCTGGTTTTTCATGCCTTACATACCTTTCTGCTTTCTGCCAGCAGTTCCTAGGATTAAAGTCATGAGTCATCATGCCAGGCTGTTTGCAGTGTGACCTTGAACTCAGAGTTCCAGGGCAGATCTCTGTTCTGGAATGCTAGGGTTAAAGATGTGAGTGCCACCATTTTCTAGCCTCTATATCTAGTGGCTGTTCTGTTCTCTGACCCCAGATAAGTTTATTAGGGTGCACAATATTTTGGGAAACACAACACCACCACATTTCCCCCTTTTTTGTCTAAAATTTAAAAAAGCTTATAACTAATACAAGAAAAACTATCCAGAAAATTGTCCATTTCTTTTAGATTTTCTAACTTTGTAGAGTAATTCTCCTGTTGTTACTTCAGCTAAATGGAGATATTTATGAAATAATGCATCTATGAGCAACTACAAGACTCTCTATCTCTTTGCACATTTTCTGGTGTTATACACTAGCAATGACTAGGCAGGTTCCTGACATTTGAAAAACATTGCTCTCCTTTTTAAATTATGTACATACTAATCACTTTATTGTGACTTAACTTATACATCAAAATATCATACAGCTGGTTTCAGGAAGTCATCAAACACTTAGGTATATTCTGTACATCTGAATGAATTTCTAAACAATCAAGACAGCAATTCTCAAGTATCAGCTCTGCTTAGGGCTTTACATTTTTACTTTGTTATTTATTCATCATTTCCTTCTTTATTCTGGTTCCTGAATGTGGTATGTAAGCTCCTCCTCAAATACTTACAGAGCTGCTTACTAGAGGGCAGGTGAGTAAAAGAACTCTTGATTCTTGTGAATTCATCTGTGTTAGAGCTGAGATTTACCCAAATAAACATCAAACTGAACACTCACATCTTCCTCTGGAAGTTTCAGACCTTCAATGGACACTAGAATTCCCAAAGGAGATACATCAGGCAGGTTCTGCCCAAGTGGACAAGGAGCCAGGTTCCTAACTGAGTTTCTATACTCCATTTATCTACAGGACCTCCCTCTTTCTGTCTCTTTCCTTTGTCTTTTTTCAAATTAAGATGATATAAATGGTCCTCTTCCTAAATTTTTAGCTTATTAGGTCTGTGTCCTAAAGGTTCAGTCTTTAGCCTGTTTCATAAGGAAGCAATGAAAACCTTTAAATATGTGCCCTAGTGAAAGGTTTTGAGCTGTTGCTTGGTATTTCATAGTATGTCATGCTGTGCTGGCCACTTTCTCCCTGTCTTCTTTGAAGCCATGAACACAGTGGTCTTCTTTATTGTGCGCTCCCTCAATGAGGTACTGCTTGCCATATACCCACAAAGTTACAAGGTCATGACCTTGTAAGAATGCCCTTTGTGATGTCTCATAATCTTTTCCTCTTTGTTGATATTTCTTTATTCTGGTAATTGAATCCAAAGACTTGTTACTTCTAACTAGGGTTATGTGAATATTTCATCACTTGTTGCTAATATGTGTATTTCCACAATCATTTTTCTTTAAAAAAAGAATGAATGAATGAAAAAAGGGAAAAATGCACTTGTGTGTGTGTGTGTATGTGTATGTGTGTGTATGTGTGTGTGTATGTGAGTGTGTGTGTGTGTATGTGTGTGTGTATGTGAGTGTGTGTATGTGTGTGTGTGTGTGTGTGTGTGTGTGTGTGTGTGTGTGTGTGTGTGTGTGTGTGTGTGTGTGTGTGTGTGTGTGTGTGTGTGTGTGTGGTTTGTTTTTGCTCTTTTGGGTTGCCTGCAACCCAGGTCCTAAATAAATCACACACAGAGGCATATACTTTGTTATAAACGCCTGGCTTAACTTGTCTTGTTTCTAGCCAGCTTTTCTTAAATTATCCCATCTATCTTTTACTTCTGGACTTTTTCCTTTTCTTACTTTTGGACATCTTACTTTCACTCTTACTCTGTGGCTGTGTGGCTGTGTGGCTGTGTGGCTGTGTGGCTGGCCCCTAGCACCCTCCTCTCCTTGTTTTCTTGCTCTTCTTCTCCCCCCACCCCCCGAGATTTCTACTATTTATTCTCTCTGCCTATCAGCCCCACCTATCCTTTCTCCTGCCTCACTATTGGCTGTTTTCAGCTCTTTATAAGACCATCCGGTGTTTTAGACAGGCAAAGTAGCACAGCTTCACAGAGTTAACAAATCCACACATCTTTGCATCATTAAACAAATGTTCCAGAGCATAAAAAATGTAACACACCTTAAAATAATATTCTACAACATGTGTGTGAGTGTGTGTGTGTGTGTGTGTGTGTGTGTGTGTGTGTGTGTGTCCCATGTATACATGTGGCTGTGAAGCCAGAAAAGAGATCTGAATCCCTTGAAACTGTAGTTACAAGTAGTTGTAAACCATCTGTTCTAGGTGTTGTGAATTGAGCTCAAGTCTTCCCATAAGGTAACAATTGTCTTAACCAGAGCCATCTCTCTCTGCCCCATAATGGTTTCTTATTCCCATGAATAATTTAATTTTGATGAAATATAATACGTTTATTTTTCTGTTATTAATTTTTAAGTGCTTTCCAAGAAAATTTTCTCTACTGATAAAATTCCTATATTTTTCCTCTAATGACTTGTTTTTGGATTTCATAGATTATCTAGAATACATCTTACTATATTTTGCGTGATATGAGAAATGTCGACTTGCCTTTCCCTTCCTCTGGATATCTGATTTGTATCTTCATTTGTTGAAAATATTCATTCCACTAATGAGTTGTTGGCATTTTGAAAATCACATAATCATTTCTGTGTAAGACAAGTTTTGATTGTGTATTAGTCCATTTATGTCTTTGCTTATCTTTATACAATGTCTAATCAACACAATGTAACTTTCATATGGTAACTATTAATAAGTTATTAAGTCAGTATATTCACTTCTATATTACTTAGTAGCAAATTAACCACATTAGCAATTTAAGACAATAGCTGTGATTATCTTACAGTTCTGTAGGTTGGAAGTCCAGGCATTGCCTGGCTGGGCTTTTGCTCACATCCCATAGGCTTAAATTAAGATATCAGAGGGTGAATTCACATCTTGAGTTTTGGCTTTTCTCCCAAGTTCATTTAGATACTTGGAAGAATGCAGTTTCTGAAATTTGTGGGATTAAGGTCCACATATTCCTTGCCAAATTTAAGATAGGAGACAGTCTTAGTTCATGGCTGTTACCTGTATTCTCAGGGCATGGGCCTTCTACCTTAAATTAACTGGAAAAATTTCACATATTAGATTCCTCACACACTTCAGTTCTCTGTCCCTGCTGGATTCCAGATTCAAATTCAGAGTATTTCTGCATCTAGCTGCAAACTCTCCTTCTGATTTGAGTTCAGTGTAGGACCTGTACCATATCCCACACATTAACCACACCCACTGCTCCACAGTCTCTGGATTTATACACAGGAGTAGAGTATCTTAGGGGCTTCCCCAGCATCCTAGATAGGAAGAAGGCCCCTGACCCTCCATCCTTTGAAACTATGTTGTCTTTCCTAGAATCTTAAAATTTACCTGAATATTTTGTAGAGATTATAAATTTTGTCTTTAAAATTTTGTGTTACATTGAATTGATAATTTAATTTATGGAAAGCTGAAAATTTAAGGGTATGGATTCTTCTAATTTCTGAACTTCATGTATAAGCAATAGTTTTAAATGACTTTTAGTACACATGTTCCATAATATTTGATTCTTGACGCTCCTTTGAGATTTTAGTTCTCAATGATTTTCTAATTCTGTGCAATCTGTATTTCTGTCAATTGATATTTTCAGAGGGCTTGAAACTATTTGTATTTATAAAAGTATCTTATTTCCTAAGTAATTACCAGTAACAATGAGGTTGTCTGTGAGTACAGACAACAATATTTTTTCTTCACGTTTGGGTATTATATTTATTTCATGCTTTGTTGTATTGATGAGGACTTTCATGTAGTGAATGGAAGGGACAAAAAATGAATAATTTTGTTGATTTAGAATTTAGGAGGAAAGCATTTATTCCTCATTACTAAAAGCAAGCTCAGATTTACATTATTTGTATTTATCCTTCACCTAATTTGGGCACTCCATTGTACTGACACTTTGATGAGCAATTCTTGAACAATTGTACATGTATACTGTTACATCCATGTTTTCACAAGTTCTTGAGGATATTGAGTGTTTTTTCTGTATTAGATTAATACATTCTTGGCTCACTGAGTCTTTTGAATTATTAAACTAACGTTGTCTTCCAGTGATGAGTTACATGTGATCTTAGTGCATAATGATTTTCAGTACAATCCTGGTTTTAATTCTCTAACACACTACAATGTGTTGTTACATTTTTGCTAAGGAGTTTTAGTTTTAGGTCCACAGAAATGTAAAACTACATGCTGGTCTATTTTTCTTTTCTTTTTAATTCAGTATATACATACTCTAGACATGTACTCTACCTCTGAGGTACATGCCCAAACTTTATCTATACCATTTTTATGATTCATCTCAGTTTTTGATATTTATTTTATGATACTCTGATAATACAGATTTTTAATGGCTTCTTTCCTTATATTTTATAATAACCTATATTTATAAGATATGAGCTAGTAAATTTAATTAACTGGTAAGTTAAAAAGTAAACTGAAGTGATCATGGCATTTGGGAGAAAGAAGAAATATTTGTGTGTGTGTGTGTGTGTGTGTGTGTATGATTATTTGATTTTCAATTAACCTTGTACAGTATTTTAGAAGCTGTGTTTCTCATAGAGTTAAGCTGAGGTATGATGTAAGATTTCTTGTATATTTCTGATCATAATATTTCACACGATTCTTTCCTCTGTTCCTTCAATTCATAGTGATGTTCTTTTCTTTGAAGTTTTCTCTATGTTTGATTATTGTATTTATTTACAATTTTATTAATTAAAATGCAGTTGCAATAAATATTAAAATATTTAAATTTTTTATTTCTCTTACCCTTATTTGCTTATGTTAGCTTTTCCTTCACTTCTCTGAAGGTTCTGTTATATGTTCACATGTATACATGTTTTCTTGATGCAGTGAATTATTCAAGAACTCTCCCTTTCTTGGCTGTATCCTTATCTTGGAGACTATTATGTTTAAAACAATGACACCTGATTTTCTTCTGTTTGTTCTCTGTATACTTAACCTTTTTCTTTCTAACTTTTTATATTTAACCTATGTGTATCTTCATTGAAAATATTCTTTTCTTCTGGACACCAAAGAGCTGTGCCTTACATTTTCACGTATTCTGGCACTCTTCGTTTCTAAATATCTCTTTGAATTGAATAATTGTATTGGATGGTAACAATTTATTGATATCTAAGGAAACTATAAATACTGTTTGTTTAGGTTTGGTAGTTTCCATTTATCTTAATTCCATAGACTTTCATTGGCTATTCTTTTTTATATTTTAAAGTTAGCATAATTTTTAAGAGCTTTGACATATCAATTTATTTTGTCTACTATAGGTATGTGTGAAATAGGGGGTGTGGCATGGTGTGTGGTCCAAAGACAACATGTGAAAGCTGGTTCTCTGCTTCTAACCTGTGGGTCATGGTGACTGAACTAGGATCATTAATCTAGGCAGCAAAGCCTTCGCCCACAGAGCCATCTCCTAGCCACTTGAACTTTATCTTTAATGAAGTATCTTTTAGTTACACGTGTTCTGTTACTTCTAATATTTGTCCTAAGAATTGAATGTGCAAACATTTTCTCAATCTATTCACAGTTAGACTTACTTTTTTAGGAAAAATAAAACAAATTCTTAACATTATAGTCCCATGCTTTCAATTAATTTTGTTATTATTACCACATTGTTTTCATTCCCCATCAGCACAAAAAATGTTTCCTTCCTTTTACTCCCATTTCTGGCCTCACTCTGAGAAGCAGTTTTCACTTGTGTCTTTGTTTTCCAGCACTGAGTGGGGAGTTTCCTTATTTCTGCTCCAAGAATCATGAGTTTTTACTGAGCTATTATTTTGTAGTTCATTCTTCTTATTAAAATTATTTTTCTTTGATCTTTTTATCTTTATTTTTCAAACTGTACAACTTTCACTAATACATTCCCATTACCCTGGTTATTGCTAACATTTCAGGGCTTTTGCTCGGCCCTAGAACCTTTTGTATGTGTGTGTCACACTCTTTAATTGTAGAATTTCTGCTTTGCTTCTTGAGCTTTTCGCTTTTATTTTGGTTCCTATTTTCCCTGCTTTTGTTCCTTTATACTCTTTAGGTGCCATTTCCCCTATGACTTTGTGACTGCATACATTATAGCCTCTTTATATTCTGAGTTAATTGCAATATATAGGTTTAATCAGAATAGTCTTTAATGCCTCTTTTCAAGAAGACAGGCAAAGTTTTTGTTCTTTTCATTTTCATGTCTGATGATTTTTAATTGTGTTCTGGATATTATAAATGACTCAGTTTAAATTCTTTTGATTCTATTACCTCCCTCTGAAGAGTTATTTGTGTCTGTCTGGATTGGATCAAACTCCCCATTCTGTTCCCTCATGTATACACCAGTATGTAGTTATTTATGTTCATCATTGTGTTTCTATTGCTAGCCTCCCCATAATGCCCAGGCCATTATAATAAATAAGTTAATTGTTTGTGTAGATTTTACATACACAGTTGAGATTTGAAGCTTATTCATTCTCATTTCTTTTCTTTCTAAAGTTCTTTATAACTTCCTTTTTATTTTATTTTTAAAACTAATGTAACAAAGAATCAGGTTTCCATATGGGATTTTGATACATATTTCCTTTTGGTTCATCCTTCTCTCGATTCTCACATTTCTCTGGCCTTGTTTGTCCTAATTCATCCTTTAATGTTAAAAATATCTATTTCCACATTGTTCCATTATTGTCTACATATCCTTCCCTTAACCCTTTTTATTTCCAGACTTATGAGCCATGTTCTAGTGCCTTGGTTTTTATCCTCATTTATTCTTAGCTAGGCACACATATTTAACAGTTACAAACTAGTACCACCTATAGACAGAATTTACAGTATTTCCCTTGCTTAATATACTGTTTTCCAGTTCCATCTATTTTCTTGAATATTTCGTTTTATTTTCTTCATGGCTGAATACAATCCCATTGTATCTAAGTGCTACATTTTATTATCCACTCATCATTCCTTGCTATTATGAAAAGAGCAGCAGTAGACACTTACATGCAAGTGTCTCCATGGTAGATGGATAGGCCTTTTTGTGTGTGTGCCAAGGACTGGTGTAAAGGAGCTGTGTGGATATCTATTTCAGCTTTTTAGAGCATGTACAATGACTTCTAGAGTGGCTCCCCCAGGTTATAGCCTCACTAACAGGTGCTGAGGGTTCTTGTCCCCCACATTCTTGCCACCATTTATTGTTATTTGTTGCATGATGTCACTTGCTCCATTCCCATTCCGGATGGGATTAATAGACTCTCACAGCAGCTTTAATTTTAATTTCTGGTGGTTGTAGGTGGTGAATACTGATTGCCTCTCAACAGTGGAATAACCTCCAGATTTTACATTCACCAGTTCCATATAATAACATTTTAAAACTTGCTCAGACTCCTTAATAATTGGCAGTATTGGTTTAATTTACTTAAACATAACTTGAAGAAGGAAATTAAATTAGGTACTTTTAAATGTTATTTCCCAATAGGACCTCAGTGGGTAATTATTTTAACTTTGATTTACTTGGTAGTTAAAGGAGCTCAGGTTTTGCTGAAGCTAGAAAAGCAGCTATTCATGGAGCAGTCATGTTTGTAGCTCAAGTGCATTTGCTTGAAAACCCAACAAAATCCACTCTCAAGTGAAGGGCCAAGCTTGCAAAGATATTCCATAGTTCCAATGCGGCAGAAGCTATATTCATTTTTTTTTTCTGGTTAGAACATTCATAAAATCTGTTATGAAAAAGTGTGATGTCTGTGTACTTCTAGAATCTGGGATACACACTCGAAAAATCTGAATAGAAACTGAATATCTTAAGAAACCAGGACACTACTTAGATATTCCAGCAAATAAATTATTCAGCCTGCCTTCATGGATATCATAGGTGTGGTACCCAGAAAATGCTAGAGATTGGTAGTAAAGAATTGGATTAAATGTACCATCTATCCCACAATCTGCCATTATAGTAGACATGTAAATAGATGATTGGCAATTACTATGATGAATGTGAATTTGAAGTACTATGTGATGATATTTTGAACAAATAAAACTTGCTTGAGGATGAGAGGACAGAACAAGCCACTAGATTAAACACAGAGGCCAGGCAGTGCTGGCACACATCTTTGATTCTAGCACTCAGAAGACAGAGGTAAAGATCCATCTGGATCTCTGTGAGTTCATGGCCACACTGGGCTACAAGAGATCAATCCAGTCTGAAAGAGAAACAGATCCAGGGAGTGGTGGCACATACCTTTAATTCCAGCACTTGGGATCTCACATCTTTAATTCCAGCACTAGAGAGGTTGAGACAGGAAATGATATGGCTAGGCAGAGAAAGGGATATAAGGCAGGAAGAGACAAAAAAATCTTACTGCATCAGGCTGAGGAGTTGGTGAGGTAAGAGGTGGTAGCTGTGACTTGCTCTGCTTTTCTGATCTTTCAGCTTTCACCCTGCTATTTGGCTTCAGGTTTTTATTCAGACCAGTTAGGATTCTTACAACAGTACTAGTTGGGGGCTCTCTGAATAGAAGAGAAACAACCTAGATTGTGAAACTATAAGGATTTAAAGTGATATCTACAATTTATTGAAAGTAAGCATGAGATGTTGCCAGGTAATAAGATGTGCAGCAAGTACTTTAGATGGATCAAGGATCCTCTGAGGTTTAGAGTATGAACAGAAAAGCATGTTTGGAGGAACAAAAGAAGTTGTGGATGGTAAGTGACAGAGCCAGGAGGGAGAGTGATGACAGACAACACACTGGAGACTTCCCAGGGAATTTCTTTCCCTGCTGAGAAGCTTGAACTTTTGGTAGAGTCTGAGGATTTATCAATGCAGTTTGATCATATTTGGCTTCTATAAACATCACCTTGATTAATGATTTTGACACAGATTGGAAACTGAAAGTACTCCAGAGCAAAGGTTTGGTTTATGAGTGTATTCACTGGCCTGGCAAGCAACACTGGAATTGGATCTGAAAAGGTCCTGTTGGGACAAGAACTGCACCCCTTTCCAAAATAAATGAAGAAAACACAGACAAATCCTGGACACATATAAACTGAAAAGGATGGACTACTGTATTTACAAAATACTTTGGGACAATATAATTAATTGTGTTACCTGACCTAAGCTTTAAATGTAGCCTTTCATGTGAACAATTAGTCTCTTCTGTCTCCTTCATCTATAGACACTATGTTTTGAAAATGCCTAGAAGCTTATTTGTATTCTCATTTGATCTCAGTCCAGTGATCTGGAAAACATCTGTGTACATATATATTTATCTGTTAAACAGTCAAACCAAAAGAATGTGATTTTGAGCCCTAGTATACTCTCTTGCTAGCTTAGGATTCAGGGTAAGATTCTAGCCTAGTAACAGGCATAAACTTCATGTGCAAGGACATCTGCAGGAATGTTTAACACACAGGAAAAAAAGTTGGCCAATAAGTGGTAGGAAAACTTAGAAATGTCAAAATGAACAGAAGTCTTTTATCAGTCTTCTGTAGACCTGACTCAATGAAATGAGAACGGAATGGAGGAAAAGCCAGGTAGTTGTAGCCCCAGCACTGCCAAAGCTAACCAGTGCATGGATCACCAGATGTCTGTAATTTAAAGAACATGAGTCCCCCTTCCCAAAGGAAAGGGGTCAAGGCTGATGTTATCAAAACTAACTCTAGTTTTAAAAGTTCTCTAAGGCTTTCCTGAATAAAAGAGTTTAATGGCATCTCTATCACTCTAAATCGAGAACAGAAGGACATAATTTTGTATCCACAGTACAAAAAAAAACATGAAATCTATTTGTAATTGTATACAGAATGATAAAAAGACACAATTTCAAAGCTGAACCTCTGCTACACAATATTATTTTAGTATGCATTGACTTATCCACTATTTGACATTCGTTTAGAACTATTTAACAAGGTAATTAGAAGTACTTAATTTTAAGTATAAAAATTCCTGTGTTCTTGACTTTAAACACTAGCAGACATAAGCACAGAGGCTTATATAAATTAGAAACATATGTCTAATGATATCCTAATGTAGATGGAAAAATACTCATTAAGTGTTATAAATAGTAATAGTGTACATGACCTCTTGTTTAACTTTGTGAAGGGAAATCTGTAGCATAATAAAATATAGAATAGTATGTTTGTGTAATTTCACTTGTTTTCAAGTATGGAAATCTTTCCTCTATATTCTTGTCCAAAGGCACAGGTTAAATTAGATGTGAATAAATGCTGGTAACACAAATACATTCCCATAATTTACATGAAAACAATATGACCACAATTAAACATTCACAAGAGATAAATAAAAACATCCATCTTATATAAGTGCCTGAATTACATTAGGATCTCAAATGAGCAAGTGTCATTTTGAGCCCAAGTTCCGACACTCACCAGCTGCAGTGACCTTAGTGAAAACATTTAGGTTTTCAGGATTCAATCATTATTAAAGGACAACTGTGCCTCTTGCTAAGTTTTTGCATAAAGATACACACACACACACACACACACACACACACACACACATATGTATAATAAGAAAATGCTTTATTATGCAAAATTACTGCAATAAACAGAAAACCTACTCAAACTGCCTTAAAAACTAAATAAAATTCATAACTTCAAGCAAATCCAAAATATGAACCTAAAATAATTTAGATAGCTATAAGTACACAATCACCATAGCTAAGAATCTCCCTTTAATCCCATTTTTATCTATTTTTTTTTTTTGCTTTATTTCTGTTGGAATTATCTGTATGTCTGAATTAAGATCAGGTTGGTATGGATTCCTGTTGTTGGCTTGACTAAAAAGAAAACCAAACAATAAAAGCAATAACAAAAATACAGTGTGCTCAGAGGTAGTAGATACTGGTTGTCTTGGTATTAAAAATGTTCTTAGTCACAGAGAATACAGTTTATCAAGGAATTCAGGTGGTAAGCTTGAATCCCATTACTGGCCATAGAAGACTAGGCATCTCATGGGTGAGGAGCCAACTATGGCGTGTGGAGTGGAACCAGGATTAAATCATTCTTCAGAGGTAAGAAACTCCTCTGAAGACCCAAGTTGGCTGAAAGAGCTCCATACAGCAATGTTGAGTTTGTCATTCTATGGTCAAATATGTCAGGTCATTCAACATTATCTCCCTCTTTTCTGCACCTTCTGCTCAGACTAGCTGGGTAATCTGATGACTTGCTCAGTCATCCCTGGCTTCCTTCTTATTTCTTCTAAAAAATTCCATTTACCTAATAAAATCCTTGTACATTTATTTCTGTTTTGTGAGTGGCTTTTCAGAATGCATGGATTTGCACAGGTGGCTATACAATAGGAAAGGTATGGTTCTATTTCACACTCGGGTATTTTCTGAGAGGGGAAATAATAGATAGTCTTGTTTTGTTTTTCTGAAAAGATTATTAATTTTAAAATATACCACTAATAAAAATATATTAAAATATCTAATTTTAATATTTCTATGATCCTTGTTTGCTTATGCTCATTGAATATAGAAATATTAAACTTAGATATTTTAATATGTTCTTGTTTGTAGTGCATTTTAAAATTAATAGTTTTTTTCAAATCTCACCTCAAATAGATCAGTTGGATTCTTTGCTGAATTCTATCAAAGTTTTAAGGAAGACTGCATACCCATTCTTCTTAACTTGTTCCACAAAAAAAATGGAAGGAAAATTACCAAATTCATGCCTTCATGACTGTGCTACTCTGATACCAAAACTGGGGAAAAACACAACAATAACAGAAGTAAGAATGATGGATGAACATATGCATAAAAATCTCAACAAAATACTTGCAAGCTAAATTCAGTATCACAAGACACATTGTGACTAGGTAGGTTTTTTCTGGGAGATGTAAGGTTGGCTGAACACATGCTAATCAACATATGTAATCTACTGTATTAACAAACTTAAGGACAGAAACCATACAATTATTGTGATAGGTACCTCAAAGGTACTTAACACAGAATAGAATGATTTTCATACTGAATAACAAAAAAAAATGGCTAATAATAGTAATGAAATATATTTCTGGCTCATGATTGAATGTTACCTACCAACATTCCATCTTGAAGTATGTATCCAATGCAACCATAAACTCACTCAACTTGATGGGAGGTGAGCACTATCTGGGAGATCTCTGGAACTCAGAGAATCCTACAGTTTACCACATTCTAGCAGGGCTTTGAAGAAGTGATTATATAGATCCTTCCTCTTAAATAGGTGTCCTAAATAAAAGCTTCTAGGGTTCTCATTCCTTTTTTCTATCTATCTTCTCTTCTAGGGACACAGCCATCCTACCCTCCATGCCATATTCAAGTAAGCATTCTAGAAGCAGCACTCAGACCTAAGTCAGGCCTTGAAACTAGCAGTACATTGCTTCTGAATTTCCCAGTCTCCAAAAATTGAGAAAATACAAATTCTATTTTTTATAGATTACCTATCCTGTGATATTTTGGTATAACAGACTATATAACATGGACTGCAAAACATATTGAGAAAATAGAGCTGAGTGGTTTGGGACATATCACTTAACACTACTGCAGCTGTCCTGGCAAGAATATGTTCAGAAAGTACATTGGAACTCTCTTGTTTATTTATAAGGATTTTGAAACAATGGTCTCCAAGGCTTGGAACTTCCATAAGAATCCCATTTTGGCTGGGGAAGAATAAGGCTGAAGTCTGTGCTAGCCAGAGGAGAAACTTATTTCTGCAAAGAGATTTCAAAAGTTCTGTTGTTTTTCCAGACATCCATAAACTAGAGATTAGAACTGAGTCAAGGAGGATTGGTGGGGCCACAGCTCAATGGAGACTCCTTATGTTTGCATATCACTTGCTCTCTGTTTAAACCTAAACCTCATGTAGGTACCCTCAAGATGGACATGTGGTCTCACTGGGCCACTTCCCTATATAGCCATATCGAATAAATCTCCTTTCTCTTCTATTCACTATTGTCTGTCTCTTTAGCAGTCTGCTGAGGATGACTCATTGAACCTGGCTTTTTAGGGATGTCAAGGCCCAAACTCTGACTCTAACAAGCTCTAGTAACATTACTGAACTTTGCCAAATCATTTGTAGATAAACATTTACAAAACATGTTGAGGACTATTATTTGAAGTTTTATGATTAAGGTTCAACTTATGTATCTTATCTTTTCTATCTCTCAAACTAATGGAACAACCAAAGAAGCGTGGATAAGAAGATTTCTGAAGTACCACGAAAATCAAGAAGAGCATGGTCTGTTCACTAGCCTTTTTGAGGAAATTTTGTAATGCATAGGGAGACAGAATTGCATCCCAAGAATATTTGTTCTTAGATTCAACATAAACAAAGTATAGAGATAGAGTTTAAATTTAATGATATATGAGATTTTTACACACAACCAATGAGACCTCTGGAAAGAAAACATAAACCATTCTGAAAATTTCCAGCTTTTATTCTCATAATTTCATGAAAACGATTTCCAAGAACAGACTACAGTTCTTATAAGATTTTAGAGGGCTTTGGATTCATGGAAAAGGGAGCCAAACTGTGTATTCAAGATCAAACATATGGTCTCAAGTTAAGAAAAGGTTTTATTGAAAATAATGAACCAGAACCTCCCAAACTGAGCCATGAATGACATCAGTGCTCAAGTTCCCCAGAACTCAAATAAAATGCTTAGCAAAACTAAACATGGTGAAAAGAAGTCCAAGTTATGAAAGGCCAATCAGGAATCTTAGGTACATCTAATGAGATTTCTAGAGAAGAAGATAATATAATCCAATATATGAGTATGCACTTAAAATAATAACAAAGAGAAGCTGAAGAAATGCTCAGTGGTTAAGAGCACTGGCTGCCCCTGGAGAGGGCCAGGTCTGATTCCTAGTACCCACAGGGGTGCTCACACTATCTGTAACAACAGTGCCAGGGAATCTAAGTCCTCTGTGGCTCTGCCAGCACCTGCTCCTATATAGCACCCAGAAATACATGCAAATAAAATACACATAAGCATAAAATAAGAAACACAATTTAATAAGAAAATAATAACACATTTTTCAGAGTATATTTTCAAGAGAACCATGAAAAATAAGTGAGGTAAGCATACACTGGTAATTAATTTTAATTTGTGAGAAATCACCACAGAAGAAAGCATGCACATATTAAAAAAATTACACTGTACAAATATAAAAGGTGTGGTTGTATCAAATTTACTTTGCACACTAAGTATACCAAGAGAAGAAGGGAAAATGAGCCAATTCCAGCCCTCAGGAGACTGGGGCTAAACTATTGCAAGCTTATGGTCACCTTAGGTTGCACAGTGAACCCCAGTTTCAAGAACCAAATATGCTCAATTTAGGGGAAAACACGTTTATCAAGAAATTCTCCACTGGACCAGTGATCATTTATTTAAAATGAAAATAGTAACACATTCTAAGAGATCTGAAGTCTTAGGGTAATTTACTCCACATTCTTTACATTCAACAAAAATTCTGAGAAAATGTTCAGTTGTCTGAATTCCCATACAGTAAAAATGTACCTTAAATAAGAGCCTCTGAGAAATTTATACTCAGGTTTGAATAACTGTGAAATCAAATGTAACTGATATTAAGAGATTTAAAAGCGGATAATGTTTTACATGACAAAAAACATTGGCAAGATGTACAATTAGTGTAAAATGGAACGAAGTTATTTAAAACTTTCCAGCTCAACTTTTAAAGCTTTTGTCTGCATGTGTGTTCACACATATGCCACACCCACATACCACTGTTTTATTTTTAATGTTGATACAAGGGCATCTGTTCATGTACACATGACTGGAAACTGACACTGATGATGGATGTATGTTTGAAACTTCTTAGTGGCTTTCAGACATTTTAATCATTATGTGCATATTTCTTCTCTTTGGGGGCCCACCTACATATGTGATAACAACTTTAATCTGTATTATTCTGTATCTTAACTGAGTAATAAAAATCATGGAAACTGTGTTTGAGAATGTCACTTATTAGACCCATATATAGCTAATTCATGCACCTGTCAACTCTTCTTTCAAGACAATGTGTGGACTAGAAGGATTTGAGAAGCAAAGAATGCTGGGAATATATTCTCATGTCCTCCTGGAGTTGCCAGGACAGTAGCATACTACCTGGTAATGGTCCTTGCCTTCCCCTTACTCTGCTCTGCTCCCACATCCTCAGCAGGCACCTTGTGGGTAGAAGGAGGGTTTTTATTTTCACTTCCTTCATGTAGAGTGGTGAGAAATTTTCTCCCTCTGACCTTTCCAACTTTCCTCATCTGCTTGAGCAATTGTCATAGTAGCTTTAATAATGTTTGAAGTATGATTTAAAGAAGGTAGAAAAAATGCAATGATTTTTTTATAAGGTTCTTTTTCCTGGGTGTGTATGTATAAATATGTTTATTGTGCATGTTTAGCGCTCTCTCTCTCTCTCTCTCTCTCTCTCTCTGTGTGTGTGTGTGTGTGTGTGTGTGTGTGTGTGTGTGTGTGCATTTGTGTAGAGCCCAGAGGTCCATTCCACTATAGATGCCATTCTTCAAACATTTTTTTTCTGCCTTAGTTTTCGATACAAGGTCTCACATTGAGATCTACTACTCATCAATTAGGCTAGACTGGCTGGACTTTCAGCCCCAGAGATCTGCCTGTCTCTACCTTCCCAGCAGAGATCGGAAGTGCATGTCACCATGCTCTTCTTTTTACCTGGGTGCTGAGGATCAAACTCAGGTCTCTATTCTTACAAGGCAAGCACTTTGCCAACTTAGCCATCTACCCAAGGGACATTTTTATTACATTATTTTGATGATTCTAAAGAAAATAAAATCATTCTTATAAATTCATTTCAGTGTGTGATTGCATTCTTGTGTGATTTTGATATATTAATACAGAGGTGCATATGTGCAGGTCAGAGGTCAACCATGGTTGGTAGCCTTTTCCATCCACCTTGTTGAAACAATTTCTCTTTCCTGTTTTGTTTTAGTTTTCTGTGGTATATATCAGGCTGCAGGCCCACAAGCCTCTGCAGGTCCTGGAGTCTACACCTGCTGTCTTTGTGTAGGAACACTGATATTATATAAACACATTACTCTGCCCATCTTTCAGTGATCCAGTTCTTATACTTGTATGGAAAGTGTTTTAACCAATAAGCAATCTCTGCCAAATCCCAGTAGTCTTTATTAATGAGTTCAAATGGAAAACATTATATTGTTATATCAGCAATATAATATTAATATGTATCATATTTAAAATTAACAATAATTCTCCAATGGAAAATCATGGAAATATTTACATCATTGCCAAATGAGAACAAATACCACAATTTTTTAACACTGCTTCATCAATGAAATCTAATGAAAAAATTGAGAAGTTAAAATATTGGAACAAAAATGGTAGTATATTTATTTGCTGTTAGTTCATAATTTGGCCATTTTTCAGCAAAAAAAAACCCCCAGAAATCATTGAAAACATATTGAATTGGAGAAATATTCAGTAAGTTATCTAATTAATGTTCAGGTATGTAAAATCAACAGTTATTGCATTCAGAGGCAACTATTACTAGAACTTATAATAGCAAGCTAGCACAGTTTCCATAGAACACTAAACACAAAAAGTCTAGAATTAACTGTAGTCAGAAAGACAAAAACAATACAAAAATTTCCTACTGCTCTACTGGTGCAGTAGAGAGAAGAGTTAGGCAATGGAACATACCTATGTGGCTTTGTTTTAAAGTGTACAATGTAGTTTAACTGAGATAAAAATGGAAAAGTAGATGAGGAGCTAACTTGTGCTGGGTCAAATCAGTGAGAGAAAATGTCTTAAAATATAATACTTCAACTGAGACTTGAAATCCAAGAGTTTCCCTTGACTGGAAGCTAAAAGTGGGAGTTTCAGAAATAGAAAGCACTACATTAAATCACACAGGGTGCTCTAGGACTGGAGACTGAATGGCTATGGAGGAGACAGTCACAGAAGGAAACTATGGGGACCAAGAATTTTGTATATACTGTATTCCCTCAGTAGGGAAACAGTGCCAGTTATTCTTGCCTTGAAAACACAAGGTTGTTCAGTTTTCTATGACTTTGGATAATTCTTACATGGGAGCAAATAATAGAGCAAGTATAGAGACTGCTCTGAATCATGTGAAGAAGTACAAATCATGGTGTGCACATTGTCATACATTTATTTTTGATAACTGTTCCATGTAATTAGAAATGATGTATATAGCCAAAGTGACATCAATATTTAAATATATAATTAACATTGTCCCTCTCACAACTGTTTTCTTGTGCAGCATGATCATTAATTTCTATAAATAATATTCTTCATTTTTTAAGTAACAAATCTTAAATTTGCTGCTATAGTTATAGCTTTCTAGAGTTATACCTGAAAAGTTCTACAGACTTGAAAATAATCTATTAGGCACTAAGCCTCTTAGTGGATTTAAATATTTACTATACATAGGAACAGAAATTCTTTAAATATAATTTTATAGTTAGTAACATGAGAGACAGTAAATTAAAATGTTAGGCAGATTGAAAATCTCTTCCACAAATAGATAATTCTTGACTTATTAACGTTAAATATTTCTATATAATAAATTATATATCAATTGCTTTGTGGAAGAGAGACATCCAGTGTTCTGAATCCAGTTGCCAAAACATAGACCACCACAAATCCCAACAGTATTAAATGTCTGACCACATAAGAGGGATGTTTCTGCATCCATTATGTATGTCCTCAAATTTGTTGAGGAAAATATTAAAATATTTTTAGATTTTTATTGAATTGATAAATAAGATGTTTGTAGTTCTCCTACTGAGTCAGAAAAGTAAATGTCACATGAAAAGGTAAACACCAAGGGAGCTTTGTAATCAAATACAGTGTATAAGAGATTTACAAAGATGTAATGTATTCCTTTTAAAAACCTACATGCAGTACTTCCAAGGAAAACTTTGCCTGCCCCGTTCCCCTCCTGCACTCCTTTGTCCCTTCCCTTCATTTCCTCCCTTCTTCTCAGGAACATGCCCTACCTTGAAATTGTTAGTTCCCTGTGTTGTAACCATACTTTAACATTTTCATCATTAGTCTGAACACATAGAAACTCCATCTCCTTTTCTTTTACTCCACAAATTACAGAAATACCATTTATTTTTGGAAAAAAATGGCTGAATCATATTTTCTAAAACTCTTTTTGTGATGTTTAGGAGTCAGTGGTGATTGAGTTCTCTCTCCTCTTGACTTCTTGTCCTTCAGTGGCTGACAATTCTTCCTTTCAAGTCTGTTAATTTGACTTTGTCATCGGTAAATGAATCAAGACAAAATTGATGTGTAAGTGTAAAACCTAAGGTAAAGCTTCAGAATGGCTGTCATAACTGTATACAAGTTCATGAAGATGTGTAGAGGTAGAGGCTATCCAACTGTTTGTGTGGCTACCTTAATCTAGCTGTGCAATGATTTTATTTGTGAATTCATTACAATAAAGTGAATTTTATTTAAAAATTAAAACAAATGAAAAATTAAAATCGAACTGTGACATTCTTTATATTCTTTGTTTAATGAAAATTTGTTTTAAAAAATAAGATATTATGAAAAAAATCTTGATAAACTTACAAAGTCAATTTATTTTTACTTTGTTATATCCATTGTTTCTGTCTACAAATGATACATTATCTACTAGGGAGTTAATCAAAGTCATCATTCTTTTTATTTTTCTGTAAGGGTGGGGAAGGCATGTGGAAACCTAAACACTATGAGCACAGTTCCAAGTGACTTCTTACTGGCCATAGAGCTACAGGCAAGACTGGGGTGGGTAGTACCTCTCCTGGATCAAAGAAAGTGTGGAGGAAGGGTTAGGATGCCACTGGAGTGAACAACAAATGCACCTGCCATATTTAAGTAAATAGTTGTTTGTGTGAGCAAATCTGTGAGATGTTTTGAAAACAGTGCATGAAGGAATTTACTGAAAAGGGATTAAGGTCTGCCCCTTGAAGCTGACATGTCATCATTTTTCTTCACCCCTGTCTCCTATCACTGTCCTTTGCATTTATAAGAAACATTCAATAAATCTGTGATGAGTTTACTAACATTAATCCTTCCATCCTTTTAAATGTTGATTACATATTTTGTAGACTCATGTTACTGCTAATTTTCATATTATAGTTTATAGGGGATTATATATGCCCCAAAGAAAAAGCTAAGCAACATGTTTAAGAAAGTCAGTATTTCAGAACTTATTTTTCTTTTAAATAATGAAATAAATTTCAAAGGGTAGTAATCTGTGCTGTGAATGGAAAATTTCACCTAAGTGTTCTGGTAGTGGAGTGACAGTTCACCAAATGAGTCAGAGCACCATCTAATTACCCTTAAATAATGCAAACTAAGATCCCATATTACAAGAGATGGCAGCACATAAGGGTAGTATCGTCTCTCCACCTAGGGTACAGTGTGCCATCAGAGAAGAAGAGATGAATCTTAAATAAATGGCTAATGCTCCATATTACAAACTTAACAGATTATGACATCAGGCTGATACCCAATCCATCTGTTAGCTGTGCAGGACAGAGCACATATTGTCATGGTGATTAGGCCAGGTGGCACCTCATTTGATATCACAGCTGTCCTGAGCTTTCACTCTGAAACCCAACACCATGTGAAACATTCCTTGTTTGGGGTCACACTGAAAAGAAAGAATAGCAGCTGGGATGGATTCTTAACACATCTCATGTGAAATTCCTTAGTTAACATTAAAATCTAAAACCTTTCTGGAGTTTGTAATGAGGAACGGAGATTTAAAACCTGGAGCTAGCTGTTTGCTTTAATATAGTATAATTTTGGAATTTGTGATCAGATCACCTAGTTATTTAAAGTGAGAGTCACTATGGCATGTGTGTAATCTGTTACCCAGTCCAATTTTAAGATACTTCATGTATCTCCTACTTTTAACAATGGTTAGCTGTTAATTATTCTTGAAGGTTATGGAATTGTATTTTTAAGTCCTGTATTTCTACAGTGTCTCATACCTCGTATTTAATTGTCTTTCTAAAGATAGCTGGGCAGTGGTGGCATATGCCTTTAAACCCAGCACTTGGGAGGCAGAAGCAGGCAGGTCTTTGTGAGTTCAAGGCCAGCCTGGTCTACAGAGTGAGATCCAGGAAAGGCCCAAAGCTACACAGAGAAACCCTGTCTTGAAAAAAACTACAACAAAAAAATGATAGCTATGTATGTATTGGTGAAACTATTAAGGCCACTCCATGCAGTTAAAAGGGAGATTTATTTAGTGGCGTAACTTACAAATGAATGGATAGTTAGGTTGGTCTGGGAAAGGTGTGTTGCAGTCCAGCGGTGTTCTCTGGAGAACTCTGCTCAGTCTACCTCCAGCGTCTAGGGTCCTGGAACCAAGAGAGCCCCGGCATCTGGAACTCAGGTCTTCAATGTCCTCCCTCAGCCCCGCCTTGTAGGTGTGACCATTACCAAAGCCTCAATGGAGTTTGGAACTTCCAGGTCAAAGCTAGAATGGCTACTCACTACATGTATGGGCATAAATGAACAAAGGAATTCATGAAACATTCCTTCAGGTTATACCTTCAGGTTGCGAGGTAGACTGAGTCCTTCATGCTTGTGATGGGGAGTATCACAGAACAGTGGTGGTTAAGTTCACTTGAAAGTTTGCATTTTTGTAAATTTTATCATGGTCCCCTCCACAGGACCATGGAGTAAAGCTCAATTCGCCTCTCAGATATAGTATTTCAGCTTGGATATCATTATTCTCTCTTCTTCTAGAAGATAGGCCTAAACTCCATGATCTGTACTATATGACCACCTGGCATTGGAACAAGCTTGCTCTGTAAAGGAAAATATATTTTAGAAAATTTAAAGCCTAAGATAAACTACTGATGATAAAATTTTAATTTTGACTGACAAGAGCCTGGGATCAGAAGTGTCACATTAGTAGAAAATTGGTTTCTTTAAAGACATACTAACCTTGAAGGCATGCATATAGGCTGCTGAGCTCCTCTATTCAGTTCTCCCTTCTAGGTCCCTTTTTATTTTTCTGGTTTCTAGGTTTACTCCAGGTTTTATACTCTAAAAATTTGAAGCTGTGCTCTTCTGTGTTAAGTCCATATTCTGAAGGAAAACACCAGCACATTTAATAATGAGTATATTTAATAAATGAAAAATTATTGATAAAATATGAAAAAAGTCAGATGCCACAGAGCAGTGTGGTAGTTCTATAATCTAGGCAACATGTATTTTGTTGTACAATTTACAGCAAATCTCAATGATGTAAAATCTCTAATCAGTTTGCTTAGACACATTCAAGTTGGTAGTATACTCAGATGTCTTCATGTGCACCTGTTTCTTATGGATAATAGTCTTTCTCACACTGGGTATATCTTCTAAAAAGATTTTTTTAAAATCAGAAGGAAACTAAGAACTTTAAGTGAGAGAGAAAAAGAGAGAGAGACAGAGAGATGGACACACACACACACACACACACAGAGAGAGAGAGAGAGAGAGAGAGAGAGAGAGAGAGAGAGAGAGAGAGAGAGAGAGAGAGAGAGAGACAGAGAGAGAGACAGAGAGAGAGAGAGATTGAGAGGGAATAAAAAACCTGGTAATATAAGTATATAAGAAGTGACAAACTAATTCATGAAAGTAGAATTTCTTTGTGGCAATATTCAGTTCTGTAAAGAAGGCAAAAGCAAGAAGTTGGCCCCTGATGTCATAGTGCAGTGCGTCCTGAAGGGCCTGGAGGATTATTTAGTCCTTAAGGTATCATGCTTTCATTGATGCACTGTTGATGAAGTGCTACACTTTGTGATATTTGATGTTATTGTGTATTTTCCCAAGTAGAAACAGAATAATGTCTATGCTATGTAGGAACTCTGAATTTTGTTACCCTCTTCCTTATCACTTTATCTCTAACTCAACAAACTTCCCTCATATCAGGTTTTCCTTAACCAGATCTGTCTATTTAAAATGCTATGTTAGTTGCCTTTTTCACTTTTCTGTTCCCTCACAGACAACTTCAGTAAGTAATTGTAATCTTAAATATTAATAAATCGAGCATTGCTTATTTACCAAGGATTAATTGGGCTACCCAGGGTCTTTTGTACTTCCATAGGAAGGAGATGGAGATTTTGGCTGGGATTACATTGAATCTTCAATTGGTTTTTGGTAAAATGTAGCCAGAAATTTTTTTCTGGTCCTGCCAGGCCCCTGTGGTCCCATAGCCACTTTTAAAATAATCACTTAGAAACTTTTATTAATTATAATTGCTTGGCCATTAGCTCAGGCTTATTACTTACTACCTCTTACACTTAAATTAACCTATACTTTCTAATCTCTGTTTTGCCATGTGTTCTGTGGCTTACTGATCTGCTGGCATGTTGTTGATCCTTTGGTGGCAGCTGGCATCTCCTCAACCTCTGCCTTTCTTCGTCCTCTCTCTGCAGTTGGGATGTACAGCCTAACATTATTCTGCCTCACCATTGGCCAAGCAGCTTCATTTATCAACCAATTAGTTCAACATATATTCATATAATACAGAAAGATATCCCACAGCAATGTGTGCATATTCTCAGTATTAATTTTACCATTCCATGAGCATGTGCTGTCTTTCCATTTTCTAGTGTCTTTATCTTTCTTCAAAAGTCTAATGTGTTCATTGTAAATGTCCTTTAACTCCTTGTTTAGCTTTAGTCATAGATATTTCATTTCCTTTTGATGCTATTGTGAATGAGACTGAATCCATGATCTATTTCTCTGTATGTTTGTTGTGCATTTAATAATATATTAAAAAAGTATTGATTTGTGCAAGTTAATTCTCTATCCTGCCACATTGCTGAAGTTGTTTAGTGTTTCTAAAAGTTTTCTGGTAGGATATATGGGATTTCTTATTCAAAATATCATGCCTTCTGTAAATAAAGATAGCTTGACTTCCCATTTTCCTCTTTGTATTAGAGAACATCCCTCTCTTGTTCCTGACCAGTGAGATTGTTCACTTTCTCCATTTATGATAATGCTGGCTGTGGGTTTCATATATATATATCATGAATTATGTGGAAATATTTTCCCTCTAGTCCTACATTCTCTAGAACTTTTATTAGGAAAGAATGATGGATTTTGTCAAAGACTTTTTTGCATCTGTTGAGATACTCATGAGATTTTTGTCTTTAAGTCTATTTAATGATTTATTATGTTTATTGACTTGAATATGTTGTCCTAGTTAGTTTTATACCAACCTCATACAAGCCAGAGTCATCAGAGAAGAGGGTATCTCAATTGAGAAAATGCCCCTACAAGATTGGGCTGTAGGCTAGCCTGTAGGCATCTTCTTAATTAGTGATTGATGGGGTAGACCCAGGCCATTGTGGGTGGTTCCAACCATGGGCTGGTGGTCCTGGGTTCAATAAGAAAGCAGTCTGAGAAAGTTATCGTGAGTAAGTCATAAGCTGCACCTTTCCATGGCCTCTACACCAAGTTCCTGCCCTTCTTGAGTTGGTATTTTGACATCCTTCAATAATGAACAGCAATATGAAAGTTTAAGACAAATAAATCCTTTGCTCCCCAAATTGGTTTGGTCATGGTGCTTCATGGCAGCAATAGTAACCCAAAATAAGATTATGTAGAACAATATCTATATTTGAGGGATAAGTAGAACTTGGTCATAGTGGATATATGTGGGACATGCAAATGGTATATAAATAGACACAAATACTTTAAATGAAAATTTTCCATCTGGAACAACAATATTCCCTCCTAGATCCATTGACCATCTAATAAAATTCCCAACACCAGGCAAGAGAAGGCTTATTTTGAGTTGTTCACCAGGGCTGTGCAAGTGACTCCCAAAGTGTTATTAGCTAATGCCTTTTCCCTTAGTTGCCTGCCAGCCCAGAGGGGTATGTGTTTGTGTCTGTTTATACAAAAAAGTGCTAAACAGAATCCTTCCCTCTGCTGCATGCATGGCCCTCTATGCTACTATCAAACCATAATATATAATGCAATACATTGGAGTATCAACACTTAATTATAATAAAACAAATATCAAGAACTATATTAAAGAACACTTAAATATGTTAATGTTTTCAAAATACATGAATTATGTACATTTCAACATCTAAATTTCTCCTCATGAATTTTGATAATCTTCTCTAAATAGTTCACTTCAGTTTTCTATTGGCCTATGATCTCACCATGATATGCAGAATAGTGGGTTTTGATAGACAATTGGTTCAGACTAAACAAATCATCACCAATAGAAGCTACATTTTTTCTCTGGTGTTCCAGACTTGGATAGTTAAAAGGGTGTTGCTCACTGGCAAGCAGCTGAAGTAATTTTGTTACAAAATTTATGAAGTCACATTTTATAATTCAATTTGAATGTTAAATCCTATTGGAGAAAGATTGCATGTATTTTGCTCTGTGGAAAAATGATATGTTTTAAAATGAAGTTCTGAAATGTCATCTTCACTTTGTGATTCTGATGAATAGTTATTGAATCCCTGTTCTAGTATACTCTTCCTTTAGAAAAGCACTTATTCTAAGCTACAAAAGAAAAATCCACTTCAGCAATGCCTTTATCTCTACAAAATAATCCTTAACAACCAGGTCTCTGGTATATCGTGTATATACCATGTGAGAATGGTTTCATATATTAGAGACCCAAATGTGTAATGGTATTAATTCCATACATGAGCTTCAGAAGACAAGCAGGGCACTTGAGGAGGCTTGATAGAGGAGGAGGAAATAGAGCTGTAATGAAGACAATGTCACGTATACTACAGGGAGTTATTTATATGAAACTATCAACTTTATTTGTTAAATTCTGAGGCCTTGGTTATGAGATCGGCATTATTATGTTCTAAGAAAACCCTTCCTGAGATAATTTTATGTTATTTTCCTAGTAATTGAATGACATGATCTGGTACATGTCACAACCAATACCTACTCCTCTCTAAAGAGGAGTATAAATGAATGTATTTCTTGAAATAATGTCACCATTGATTTTGTTGATATTGTTTATCAATTATCAAAAGAAAACACTATGATTTTATTTAAATGAATTCCAATTATTCTAAAGAATTGAAAAATAAAACATTACCTTCAGCTTTTGTCATTGTAAAAAAAGACCACATAGAAGGGTCAGGTTTATCAACAACAAAAGCCTCAGAATATAATTTAAAGCTTTAAAAGCTTTTGAATAATAAATTTATGCTGCACATGGAAAACATGGTGCTTGTTCAAAACTTGGCTCTGAAATTTCTCCTAGAAACAATATATAATAATGCTTTGGACTTTAAAAATAATGTGCCATTTTTAATATTAAGAAATGTTGTAAATAAAGTTAACTTGTTGAGGATGCCCAAATAAATACAAAATTCTCTCTATTTGATATCATAGAGCAATGATATACATAACCTCCTGAAAACTTATAATGCATACATGTCCCCATGTTTGAATCATGAAGAAATGGGTCCAAATCTGCAACTTGATATTTACAGTGAGCAAAGAATATAGTAGACATGTTTCCAGGTTAGTACTTATAGACTGATCTCGTTAATTTTAATGACCGCATGCTATTTAAATAATGATGTAATTTTATTTATTTAACTAGTCCTCAAATGATAGGCATTTATCTTGTCTTACAATCTTTCTAAAGGCAAGCAAAGGTACTATGAGCATTTTATGTGTCTCTTTAGAAAAATAGGTCATTTTTCTATGACAGAAACTAGAAAAATAATTCATTAATTTAGCAATTGAAACATATTTGGTGATTTTAACCAAAACTGGACAACTGTGGCTATCTCTCTACTTCTTTGCTCAGAATGAATATTACCATATTTAAAAATCCTTCAAGTCTGATTAAAATTATTTGAATTTGTCTTTCCCTGATACTTGACAGGCAGAAATATTTAGAAACTGTTTATTTACATTACCTTGTTTTATAACTTACAAAACTGCATTTTGGTGATATGATTTCATTAAATATTAGTTACTTATTATTGAAAATTCTCCTTTAAACATTAATACTTCTTCTTTTAACTCCTTTAGAGCCTCCAATAAAGGGAAAACATATATAAACACATTTAGTTTACAACTAATAGTTAAGAGTGTAATCTTTCATCTTCAGCTCAAATCTATCAGCAAAAATTTTCTGGGTATTCAGCATAAATTTCATAAATGGATAGTTGCCATAACAAAATCAACCACATGTATTGAAAAAGGCTTTCAGACGTGTTGGCACTTTGTACATTCCAAGGAACTTTCTCTTCCAAGGAACTTTCTCTTCATCCGTGTTCTCTGCTAAGCAACTGCAAACGTTTTTCAGGAAAGATGAGACTTCTTACCATTGCTTTAAATTGGTCTCCATTACTTCTCCTCTAATACCTCTTGGGATTGTTTCCATTTTACATCCCAGATATTCTTGCCATTAGCTGCCAGTCATGCAAAACATTCTATTAGAATTTGTTTGCAATTGCATTAAATTTGTGCCTAACCTAGATAACCTGAGCGATTTTTATCCTTCTCTCCCCAAAATGTAATTCTTTTGAAGTCCAGTTTCATGATTTTCCACTAAGTCTTGTACTATTTATCTAGGCTAAGTCCTGGGTATCACCCACTGTTCCTTCAGTGTGAAATGAATCCATGCCTTACAAAGCTGTGAGCGGCAGCAGTAACAGGAAGCAAAATCACATTCTTCAGTTCATCAGAATGCCTTTAAATTTTAGTTACTAATGAATTTTATTTAGTATTGTACCTAATTTTATCAAATGCAAATTTTCTTCTATTATCTGTTAGTGCATGTGTTTGTACACACACCTGTGCATACTTCTGTGTATAGGTGAAGGGCTAGTGTGAGAATTTTAATTAAAATTTATTCTGTTTTTTTTTTTTTTTTTTTTGGTTTTTTGAGACAGAGTTTCGCTGTGTAGCTTTCCTGGATCTTGCTCTGTAGACCAGGCTGGCCTCAAACTCACAGAGATCCACCTGCCTCTGCGTCCCAAGTGCTGGGATTAAAGGCGTGTGCCACCACTGCCCGGTCTAAAATTTATTCTTAATATTAATCTTTTTAACATTATTGCCCTTTGTTAGGGTCTGTCATTCTATGCTTATATCCCATTATACTTAATTTCCTAAGATTTTTAATTTTTATCTGCAATTATATTTTCTGATAGCCTATAATTTCAAAGCATTCATTCTCAATGTTGATTTCATACTATCTAGAAAGTCTGAGTTTAGAACTCTGTTTTTTCTTTATGTTCTTATTGAGTTTTAGTACATTCTATTACATTCAAGTTAATTTACCCTTTTCTGTCACATTTTTAATCAACTTAACAATTTAAAATTCATATGTATTAGGCAGCGTATAATACAGCTTTAGGTTAGCAATCTCGTCTGTCTTTACTTCCTCATTTCACCGAGATCTGCCTTGTGTCTTTATTAATTCCTTCCTTCCATTGTGTTCAAGTTAAGACAGCTATTTCTGTAATAGACTATGTACTTAAGAGCACATTTCAGTTTCTATTCCTTCTTACCTTCTAGTCGTTTGTAACTGCCCTTTTGCCTCTATGATTTCTCAGCCTCTAGAGACTTTGGCTGTGCCTTGTTGTTGTGGGCCTTTTCACAGCCCAGTATAATTTCCATGTCCATTTTCTCTTATTTAGGTCATTAGCTTCAGTTCGAAAATGTAGTCTGTCCACTTGCTTCTCCTTTGTATCAATATCTTTCATAATTATATTCAAATAATACATCTTCAAAGATATAAGGGTTTTAGAAAGATTTTTCTCTATGAAAGATGATGAATTTTTATAACTTATATCTAAAAATCATTATTATCAATTTCATTATACTTAAGTTTCTTAGTATTCTTCAATATTTTAAATTAATATTTTCCTGTATGAATGTTATCCAAAAGGACCGAACAAATTCATAACACAGAGTAAAGAGCTAACAGAAATCTTTTTGGTAACATTAATATTTACTCTAATTCTCCATTATTTTCTTACAAAGCTTCATACATGCATAGTCATCACCTTTGGGTTTTGGGCTTAGTTCCAGACAAGGACAAGAAATTCACATCCTGGCCACATATCCTGCTTTTGTGGTGGACAACTGGAAAGTTGGTACAGATAGAGAGAGGCGCATAAAGGTGTGGTTTGGCTAGAGGACTCATGCATCTTCTGTGTCCCTTAAATTGCTCTGCTCGTGACTCCCATATATGTCATCAAAAAGATAACATAATGGGAAGGTCATGGTATTTGGAGCTTTTTTTATGTGGCAGGATGCTGTAGAAATGTGCCTAGTTCCCAAACTGGGTTGCTAATGTCATGACAACTAAATATAGATAGTTTTGGCTTTCAGTAAGTGACAGACCGTAATGAGAATATGATGGCAGGGAAGAGAACGGGGAGCTCCGCTACGAAAGCGGAGAAGGATCTGGAAAACCATCACCTCTGACAACCGGGAAGGCACAAGATGAGTCTTAGGAGTTGTTAGTGTGGGACAACGAGGTTTCACGGCAGTCTATGAGCTGCCTGTGGTGGCTGTTAGGAGACACGTTTGAAATAATGTCTCAAAAAGAACACTGGGTATGATTTTGACATGTGAAGTTGACTGGAGTCAATTTTTTTTTCCAGAACTAAAATAAAAATTTGACAGAACTCTATTACCATTCTGGATTAAAAAGAGACTGTGAATACTGAACATTGGAAAAGGCAACTGGCCCCCAATTTTGGCCAGGCAGTAAGCGGGCTAAAAAAAAACTTCTGTTGTCAGGCAGAAAATGTTCTTCCCAGTCCTTCTCAATGCAGCGGAGGAAGGCTGGTGGTATGGCAGGGATAACAGAGTGGTGGCCCACACTACCAAAGCATGAGTAAGTCCAAACCTTAGAGGGGAGGCTAGTGACCCTGTTCCATAAAGCATAAGTCTTTCTACAAGCTGTTTTCCTTCCATTCTATGTTCCTGATTAAGGTTTGAAAAGCTTTGTGGAGTCTAAGGGCTCTGTGGTTAACAGCATAAACTTCCAGGTTTGCCTCACAGCACCTACTTGGAATCACATAGCTGTCCAAGGAATTTGATGTCTACTTATGGCCTCTGAGGGGAACCAGGTAAGAAATATTTCCACAGGCATGTAAACAAGCAAAACATCCATACACACAGAACACTTTTTAAAAATATTTTTAAGCTGCTCCCTTTTGGCTGCTCATGTTGTGGAGAGAGAGAGAGAGAGAGAGAGAGAGAGAGAGAGAGAGAGAGAGAGAGAGAGAGAGAGAGAGGATTCATCTATTTTAGTAAATGTTTTTCTACATCAAGAGTGCTAAATATAGGTCTGAAGTTATAGACAGAGGAAAAGGCGATGTCTTTGGTGAGAGCTGACTGAATAACTGAGAAAGGAGACTGGCTGGGGTTCTAACAATTTTGAGCAATCATTCCCACCTGTTATTCTTGGAGACTGATTCTTTGCAACATGACACAGATATGACCATAGAGCTCTTGTTCTGAGCTATAGAATATCAGCTAACATGTGGGAAAAGTATTTATGTGTTTTACTTTTGGTACTAAAGCCACTTTTACCATAACAGAGGGTTTCAGAATGAGAGACACAGACTTCCCTTGAATTATACCTGTCCTACCAAACCTGTAGCCTTAGCAGTAAAAGGACATGCTTATTGTTGGAAGCCGTTGATTTGCTATATTAGCAAATCAAACCTTCTGATCTTTTTGTGTGTGTGTGTGTGTGTGTGTGTGTGTGTGTGTGTGTGATTGAGTCTGTTAGTAGTATAAAATATACATTCTTTGAATACTTGATGTCCCTTCCATTGAATTGAATCTCACTGTGTCTTTCATACTTTACTTTTCCTTCTGTTAGGTGTACCTCTGACCTGGTCTATGTTCCTGTTCTTTGTACCAAAGTTTCTTTGTTGTTTGTTGGAGGACCTGCTCTAAAAGTAACCGATGAATGAACAAATTTGTGTCTCCCAGTTAGAAAGACATTTTGTGGTTCTTGGAACAGTCCTTGAAAATCAAAATCCTGTTGTTATTCAGTTCATTTTTGTCTTATACATAGAATTAAAACATATTTTATAAAAATGTTTTTCACCTATGTCACTGTTGCTCCTACTTTTTTGTCTGTGTTTTAGACTGTGATCCTACATTGTTCTTATTTTCTGAATGCCAATAATTGAGTAATATTTTCTTCAGCAATATATTAAATTAGAAATTATATACTGTTCTCCCTAAAATTTACAAATAATTAAATTATAAATTATTAAGTTTAATAATGACATTAGTTTGGATTACATATTGATATGTTTTTGTGCTTATTTGTTTTATGTTGTTTCCTTTTCAAAATGTCCCCTCTGTAGGTGCTAAAATTCAGTGATTTAAATTTGAAAAATGTTTACTTCTGTTATTTAAATTTTAATTGAGTGAGTTGAGGTATCTAGAAACAAGTCATTTTTAGTTAAACTTTGGTGATGTAATTAACATTTTGAGTCTAACTTTACCTGAAGTCATGTGGTAAGAATTTGATCTCTCTCCCTGCTGAATGCTCTCTTTCAGACATGAGGTTTCCTCTGCTGAGTACCCACGAATTGTCCTATCATATGTGTGAAGAATCTTTTAAAGGTTTCTTCTGATTTTTCTCAATCATAATTGATCATTTCCATCTTAAATGTCATGTCTTGCTGTTAAAAATACACACTCTCTATAAACCTAAGGTTAATCAGTTTCTTCCATTTACTTCACTGTTCATTTCCTCTGTGGCCCCATTAAAAACTATAGTTTGTATTAATTTCTCTTTCATGATTTCCACTTTCTCTTCTTCTCCATTCTGAGAGATTGCCTTTGTTTTATATGCCAGATCGGTCTATGATATAGAGATAAGCCTATTCTGTTACTTAACCTGATTTATACATGAGTGCAGCAGCAGCAGCAGCAGCAACAGCAGAATCTTGAGTGGAAGTGATATATTTCCATCGTTTCCTGTGAGTGAGCTCCTTCTGCAATCATCTGTCAATCACAGTATAGGATTACCTGTTTCTAATTTCATTTTCTATATACACCCTCTTTTCATATTGTGAATTTATCACATCTTATTCATTCTATAGGTTCTTATTTATTCTTTTCAGTTCCACACATTTTATTTTCATTTAATATCTTCTTTCTGTATGTGCAGTAATTGCAACAATTTCTGAGACACAATTTTTTTGCTTAGATCTATGTTGGTTTTGTTTTGTTGTTTTGTTTTATATAATCAAGGGCTAAACTTCTGATAGTATTAAATACTACCAGTTTTGTTATAGAAAAATGCACTGTAGAAACTGTGCTTTTAAAAAAATTAACTTTATTTATGCATTTGTGTTTGTGAGTATATGCACATGCATGCAAGTGCCTGGGGAGGCCAGAAGAAGCCACCAGGTGTCCTAGAGTTGGACTTAGAAGAGATTGTGAGCTGCTCAACATGGGTCTGCTGAAGCAAAATATGCTTTTATCTGCTGAGCCGTCTCTCCAGCTCCAGGTCATTGTACTTATATGTCATATTTTCATTATCTAAAATTTGAGAAAATTGTTACACACAGACACATGATTTCCTAACTTAAGCATACTTCAATAAATATAAGCCATGTTCTTTCATTTTTAACTTTCTTATATTTAAGAGAAAAAGAAAATAAAAAGCATATTACAATTTTGTGTGACTAAACTATGAGGAAATCTGAAAATACTTCAAATATTTTTACTTAAATATATACGTTTTGTCAAAAGGCTTTATTGAAAATAGATTTCAGTCTTGAAGTACTTCTCTGTCTGTGACATGGAAAATTCTGTTTGACAGTGAAATAAAGCAAAAATTTATTGAAATATCATATATAATTTTTTTCAGTTTTTTTTTATCCTAAGCCATATTTCTACAGTGTAAGGTATTTTGTAGTCATCTTAATTGTAGATGATTATTGAATAATTAGCAATAACAGGTTATAAAGAAGCAGCAAGTAATTGGCAAAAAAATAGCTTCATTTCTGTCACTATGAGAAATTACAAATATTAAAGCAACTTAGTGGTGGGAAGTGTTTCTCTGTCTCACAATTGCATGCTATAGATCATCACATAGTGGAAGCTAAGATAGGAACTCAAGCAAAACCAGTCAGAGCACACCAGCAGCCCAGAGCAGGGAAAGCAATGCCACATGCTGCATCCTTGCTTGCTTCTAGCTAGCCATCTTTATCCTTCCGCAGTTTAAGAATCAGATTAGAGAGTGACGCTATACACAGACTAGATCTTTCAGTCTCGAAAATAATCAAGACAGTTCCTTGTAGATACCTCTACAGGCCAACCTGAGTTAGATAATTCTTCATCTGGAACTTTCTTCTCCAATAATTCTAGAATGTGTCTAGTTAACAGTTAAACAACACAGCACTGAAAACATGGTTATTACAGGGCCAATAACATGAGTAGAAAATAAAACTTGGATGTATAAATTTTTCTGGTGAGAATTCATGAATGTGCGGTCATTAAAGAAGATCACTAAAGAAGACCATCTCAAAATAAGAAGGTCCTTGTTTACCTTTTGTTTAACAAAGACACTGATGAGCAAAACCCTAAAAAGTAGAAAAAATTTTAAAAGTTCAAAGGAATCCTTAAATTTTAGAATAGCTGCCTTTTCATGCTGTGCACAATGGTTTTGGCTGCAGATAATTTACTGTTTTATACTAGAGAAACACTTCCCTTCATGATTGTTTCTTTGTCATAGTTTCCTTGCTGTTGAAGTATTTACTTGTGTAGTGACATTTATTTAAGAGTGAGTTCCCAATGACTTGTAGAATAATCACAATGAGAAAAGTGAGGAATGGTTTTATGAGGCAATAATCCAGTTCTCTTATTACAAAGCTCTAACCAGCCTTCAGCCTTATAGCTTATCCACACGGGAATCCAATTATGGCCTCATGAAACAGCTCGGTGCCCCTATTATGACTTAAACATAATTGTGTTTAAAGACCTTGTTGATTCCATTTAGTGGAATTCGTTTTTCATCTTATATCATCCTAGCAGTGCCTTCTAATAACCTTGATGATATTTTGATGTGTGCCCAATTATGTTTTCAAGATGAAAAGCAATGCTTTTTTAATGTCAAGTTTCCAGTGGGCAAAAATGTCTCTGGTCTTTCTTGATTTAATGTTATAACTCACACTCTCCCTTTTTTATCCCCAGAGATAATTTGCTTAAACTTAGTAAAACTTAATTATTTCTTCATTCTGCATATCATAGTCTGAAAATAAAAGAAATTTTTATCTTGCATATTCATTATCCTTAAAATCTTTGGTAGTGCCCTTCTGCATTTCAGTGATATTCATTAAATATCATATATTCAAACATATGATGAATATATAGATGAATCCAAATTCAACCTTTTTAAGATTTTAATATATATATGCTCAATTAATCCAATATACCAATCATTAGTATCCTATTTTATTTTTGAAGGAAATACTGTGACAAAAATAAGGTTACAGGGATTTATGTGAGAATTAGATGACCTCTCTGTTGAATTAGTTAATTGCCCTGTATACCTCATTTAGTTTTCGTTATTTTATCTAATATACATTATATATATATATAAAACAACTCGTAAAAGAAAGATGGTTGATAAAATAAACCAGAGAGGAAATCTGGCCAAAGATATTTTTGTAGCAATTAAGGATTATGAGCTACACAACAGGGACAAAAATTATCATCTTCATAGAATGAATTTTGACATTCAGAGAAGAAAATGGATATTTTGAGACTAAGTCAAAATTCATAGCTTAGTATGGAGATAATTGCATGGTCTCTAGTTTTATTTGGCTGATTTGTTTAAAATGAAGTGAGTAATAGCCAGGGAATTTGGTTTTCTGTCAAATATTTAATTACTTTATTACATTATAGCAAGAACCATGGATATTATGAATGGCTGTCACACTTCCCACCTGTTAGGTGTGAAGCACTTTCTGGGTATGAGCTAAATAATTGCATATCCTTAACTGGACAGTCATAGCTCTAACTTGTGGGACTCAGATTTTGTTTTCTCTCAAGATGGTACATTTTGCTAAAGTTTATAAAATAAAACACCATACAATCTCTGATTTTCTTCACATAATAATCTGTGTATCACTTAGGAATAAGTTGGTTTCATTTAAAGACTATAACTGAAAAATCATCCTAACATTCCAAATGATATGCCTGTTTGAACTCTGCCAAGAAATGTTGTTCATCAAGATAGGTTAAGTTCTGAAGGCACATTGTAGTCTAGAGTGTTTTTTACAGCCTACTAGATTTAGTGTTATTCACAAATTATTTTAAAATTTTATTATTGGTTAGAGGACAGTGTGGAAAAGAGACTGATGTGGACTTGACTTTCAGAAGACTTCCATAAAAGAGAGTTGCAAGCTCATGGTCAATATGTAACTAATTCAGAAAGTATCAAACCTCTTCCTATTTTTGCCCTTTCCACAAAGGAGGATTTCAGTTGTACTCAATTACCTTATTAATCTAACTCAGTGTAAATTTTCCCTGTAAACTAATGAGGAAGAATGCCCTTCTAGGACAGGATTTTAAAGGAAGCTTTAATCAGCAGCCTCCTAATTGAGGGAAGCCTTATAGAAGAAAGAGTCCTAGACTAAAGATTATTAAAGGAAGAAAAAAATTGAAAACCCATTCTCTTACTTCATGATAAACATGTGGAAATTTTGCTAACCAACTTCCCAGGATTTTTAGAAAATATTTTTTATAAACAAAGGGAATGAGAGTTAAACTTGCTCAGTTCTTTATATTAGTCATTCCTCTTTTGACTCAGTGCTACTAAGACTCTGAACATTTATGTGCTAATATTTTCTGGTTCCTAGAAAAATGACATCAGAGAACTTCACAGGAATCATTTCCATCTACCTCATAGGGGTGTTGTGAAAATATCCATTAACATTTATGGAGTCCCTTGAATTTCTCAAATGAAAGACATTACATAAGAACAAAATAAATACTTTTAAAAGCAACATTTGAATAATTTAGCTATAGATGAATCAAACACATATGCATTGGATTTATGCAAATATGGCCTGGAACCAAACATTGAAGTTCTTGGATAATACTGCTTTAGGTTTTATGAATTGGAAATACTTTAAACAAGGTTGATAGATTTCATCTTTACCAGTCTTTGATAGTACTCAAAAGAATTATTGGAGAATTATTCATATTTCTAATAATGATCTCACAAATTCTGAGGAGAAACTCATGTTGTTAACAAGATTTACTTCAACTCAAAATAAATTATTGGTTTCATTAAAGACTAATTGCATATAATATTTTTATTTTCTATTCATTCAAATAATATTTAATTACATATAATTTTAGACTTTTATTACACCTATTAGAATGCAACAAATATTTATTGAAAATTTTCTTTGGAGTATAAAATACTGAAATAAGAAATTAGAAATTGGCTCCAATATCAGTCAAGTTAACTTCTAGTCTTTGAACCTCAAACATGACATTTTATGGGCCACAGAAGGCTGAGGACATAGACAAAATAGTCATTAAAGTGTTGTGACAGAAGCATCCATTAATGAACCTTATATGGAGACCAAATTGGTGTTACTAAGTCATTAGATATTTTCAGTTAAAATGACTTTCTCTATAAAGAGAACATTTTTTGTCAGTCTAAAGAGAAAAGACCAATGCTCTATATTCTCTATTATTTCTTTTAACACCACTGAAAAATATCTGCTTACAATTAAGAAATGCAACTAAAGGAAAATTAAGATTCCTTTTCTGAATTCAAAGCCAAGCTGGATTCCAGTTAATGTTTGCTAGTTACACTTCATCTTTGTTGGGGAGTATTATTGCTCAGGTGGTTAGATTGTCAAATGTGGTAGTATGTCTTTGAAAGTATTTCTCATATGTAGTCCTATATAACATACCATTCTTAGAGCTAGAGATGAAGGTGGCAAAAGAAAATCATCAAGAACTTGCCATGCCCTAAGTCCTAAGCTTCACCCCTTTAAATTGCAGAGACTGCATAAGGCAACATCAGTGCCTGAGGATTTGAGGGCCTTGCTGATGATGAAGCAGTCATCAGGAGACAAGTGTTCCAACTATACTGCTCCAAGTCCTCTCCTAGCCACCATGACTACTCTTCCCATCAGAATGATCCCTCTGATGGCTTTTTATGGTAATGAGCTCAGATACAAAGAGCCTCTGGAAGCTATTACTTCCATAGTAGCTGAAGAACTCTGGGTGTTAGATGTCATGCATTCGCTTTGTAGCATGAAGAACCCACTTCCACATGTTCACTGATTGAACTGTTGAAAACTAGGAGCAATTTAACTTCAACCTCAACAGGGAGAGAGACATTTGTGTGTGGTTTTCACAGATTTTGGATTTTTGGATTTTATCATCTTTGCAACAGGTTTGCTTATTTTTTTCATTCAGTGCTAGAAACAATAGATAGTGATGAGAAAGGTAGTTAATAAAAATACAAATTATGTATAATGAATTGACACAGAAAAGCAGTAAGAATGTGTGTGTACTTAGGACAGAAAAAAAAAAAAAACTCAGCTAAAAATCTGGTGTTTCTATCAGAATCTAAATGGACACTTACTGTAGTCTGCCTTCAAGATGGACAGGAAAATGAAGAAGAAAATTTCAATGGCACAGCCAGTCTGTTCTGGCTAGATGGAGGTTTTAGGTAAATGGTGAATAAATGCATGTAACATTGGACTAGCTAGTGTTCTATAATCAATTCTTTTGCTTTGTTTCTGTGGACACTTTCATAATGAAGCTGAATTAATATTATACTCCAAATACATCAACAAAGAACCTCACTTAAAACTAAGTCAGTATTAGAAGGCAAATTTCAAGGTATTTCTGCGTTTCTGATAATCACTACAAGGCCATGTAGTCTGCGGTAGCATTGCCTATATCTCTGCCTTTTTCTTTTTCAAATGTCCACAAACTTCAGGCCTTTATACAGTCTAATATAATCAGACCACATTCCTAATAACTGGTTTGAACTCTGTAGTTCAGAACAAATGGCTGTTCTAGAAGAAAAATAAAATCATTCAAGAGTTACCTTATAAATAACAATTATTCATAAGCCATAAACTTTTGTACTTTTCTCAGACTGAAGACAATGTTTCCTCATAGAAGCACAGGAAAGGTTTTCTGAAGACTCTCAGTTTTGCTATTTTAAGGTTCTGCTTCTTTATGAAATGTGAGGTTTTGTGAACTTGCTTTGGATGTATCTTCTTACAAAGGCCAAGGAGAAATTCTAAATGCTTTTGTGTGTGTGTGTGTGTGTGTGTGTGTGTGTGTGTGTGTGTGTGTGTGTGTGTGTGATATATTCTTGTTCCCATCAGTGACCTCTTCATTGAGAAGAGAGAGAGGAAGGAAGAAAGAAAGTGAGATTTTTCTCTGATGACAAGTCAGTTTAAGAGAAACCTCTGATCAATGAGCATGCTCTGCAAAGGCAAAAAGGTTTCTGGTTTCTTTTACAGAAAAAAATAATGCTAACATATTGTTGATGGCTTGTAGTCTTTTGAACGTGTGGGTACATGTTCTCAATAAGACTTCAGAAAGTTCAGCTTGATTTTGCATAAGGACTTCATTTGTGGAGTACAAAAATATCCTCAGTTAAGTTAATAGCTAGAAGACAGGAAGTGAAATTCAAATGTAATGTTTTATTTGAAAAAATTCATTTAAAAAGACATGTTAACAAACACTGTCTTACTAGGAAAGATTTGGTTTTCTTAAATGGCCAAGCATTTAAGAACATATATTACATTGTTAATATCTTTATTGGATCAACAGAGGTACTGATGTTGAAATTATGGTGAGTTAAGTTTTATAATACTAGAGACTCTCCTGACTTAAGAAGTCACACTATGAAAAATATGTCATTTTCAAGTATAAATTTTTGCAAGTTATAAAATGCTAATAGTAAGTATAATTCATTTTTCACTAAAAATTTCTAGTAACCCATCAGAGTCGATATAACACTAGGTATGCAAACATATCAACTAGTGTTCTGTCCCTTTTGATGACATGTTTGTGAAGCTGAAATTGTTGACTCTGATGAATTTGGCTACATTAATGATTTCCAGCATCTCTTGTGTAGCATGAAATGAGCTCATTCTGCCCTTTGGTCACAGTGTTTTACAAGCAGCTAACTGAATAACAGTAATAATTAGCTTTAATATAGTTCTCATCAAAGTATCTTAAAGTGCTTTTGCAAAGAATTAAACTGTACAGATTTCCGTAATGCTCTGCTGTTACATGGGTGAAGTGAAACTATAAGAGCATAAGTGACTCTCCCCAGATATATGCAAAAACGAGTCAAAGATTCATGAGTTAATTGTAGGAATCCTGGCTCCAACTTCATTGATCCAAAGCTGGACCTCATATTTATTAGAGAGACATATTTGTCTTTCAGAGCTAACCAGGGGCATGTATTTCTTACAGCTCTACCTCAGCTTTATAATGAATAATAAAAAAGAATTGCCAGAGAATGAGGAAGTTGAACTGATAGATGTGTAATGTAGTTGGCCATTTTTTTTTCTCAAATATGCTTGGCAGAAATGATCGCTTTTGCATCCATGTCTCTTTTTCTGGTCTTATTTTTAATCTTCTTTGTTTATAGAGACATTTGCCCACTAATGAAGGAAAGAGCAGGCATTCCTTTTTCCTATCCAAAAAATTTAAAATTAAATTTTATTTTTTTTTAGTAGATGGACAATGTTGAATAATACTGCAGCAAAAAAGGAAAACTCTGGACTTTTCTTCTGTTTGTTCTTGTCTCATTTAGAAATAGAATAGGTTCACCATTTAAGAAATAGGAAGTAAAGCCTTCACAGAAATACATGTCTCCTTAGTAGCAGACATAGACACAAATATGTACACTCACACAGAGAGAGAGAAAGACAGAGACAGAGAGACAGACTGATAGACAAAGAAAGAAAGACAAAGAGAAACAGAGACAAACAGAGACAGAGGGACACAGACAGAGAATATTGTTTTTTGATTGTTTTCATGGAAATTATTCTTTTCAATTTTGTTATTAATGCAAATATTTTATTTGCATAGTATTATTTATTTATGAGAACAATAATCATCTTTTGTAATAATCTGCTTTATTAAGTCTAGAAGATTTAAAGATCTCTAACATTTATTTTCTTGGAGAAGTCTGGATATCAAGTCTAAATAATACCTCATGCTGTGCTAAACATCTGTTGGGTAAGTGCTGAAAACTCAATGGGACTGATGGCCCTTTTGAATTTTTTGACATTTTTGTTTGGAGACAACAGCAAAGAACATACTACATTGACTAAGATGAATTTTCTCACTCCTTTCTTTGCTCCCTCACTCCTTTTCTTTCTTTCCTTCATTTAATGGTGAGCTCAAGGTTCAGTGGGTCCTTATTCCAGGGGAACAAGGCAGAAAGTGATAAAACAGGACACAGATGTGCCCTTCTGAGTTTCATGTGTGCAATGAGCAAATGCATCTAGACATGGTAAGTACAGCACACTTAGTTGACACCAAATGCTGTTTCAGAAGATGATTAGATGAGGTCACTGGATACCAGCCAAAACACAAGTAGTGAGTCCCAACTGTGGTTCAGTTGTGTTGGTTGCTTAGTATTTTTTAATGATTCAGGTAGCTTAAAGGTTTGTTTCATAAATTGAATCACAAGAAGTTAGATAAAATTCTTCCACCATAAGAGAGATGATGATATTCATAAGGGTCAGAAGGATTTGTTGTAAGAACATTCTTTCATGGTGCTTCCAATTAAATCATCCATTTATTTTGTATTTCTAATATTGGGATCAAAGCCTTGAATTTAACAGAGAATGCACACACATTGATATGCTTTTTAAAAGGGATGACATCTTATCTTACCTTAATCTTCATGCAGTGTGTGGCACAGGCATCTCTGTCTATTTTAGTTTTTTATTATGACAGTGCAATTTCTTTTAGAAAACAGGACAGCTTTCAGATAAAAATTCCATTTTTTAAAGAAAATTATTGAGTTTCAAACAAATTTGAGATTGCTTTAGTATCCCACTTTTAGAGTACCCAACAATATTCCGATTGATTGGGAAAGAGTTTAATCATGGCAACAACATGAATCAGTGTAATACTTCTCCTCCTCCTCATCCATCTGGGAATGAGATAATGAAGTAAGACTAGTATAGGAGAGATATCACTCTTTGTTGGAGAATTCATCTGGGCATAGCTGCAGATATCACAGTCTACAGCAACATTTAAGTATTATTCATGGTTAGAATGAGGTTAAACTTTTGGCACTATTGTACAGTGCACGGGGAAAAAACTACTTATAACATCTCTATACATTTTATAGAAATAGATCAAAAGTATTCATCTGGAAAGGTAATGGAACTCATTGAAATATTATTAACTAAGATATTCTAATTTACTTTTTAAACCCAGATGAATGTTTTCTTTTAGCGCAATGATTTCAATTTCTCAAGCTACCTCTCTCACCTTATATCTGCTGAGAGGGTATTCATATGCAGATGTTACACTACGTTCTCTTTTAAAATATAAAGGATTGCCAAGAAACGTAAAAATAAATGTTACAATTCAGTATGTATTCCCAGTTTCAAATGCATCCCTTGCTGTATCACATTTTCGTGTGAAGTTTTTAGTCTCCTTTGAAATAAATCATTACATGAAACATGGCAACAGCTATGGCGTTTGAGAGCACAAAGTTGAGCTAAACAGGAACTATATAGAATTTGGTGCCTGAAATACAGCTCATAGAAATTAGAAACAAATGCAGAGACTTTCACAAAGTTTCATTAAATTGCAGCACGCACAGAAAAACTCCATAAATGCCCCCTTTCATTCTTCCACCTCCCTAGAGTCCTGTTCCTCACAGTATGGTAGCTGCCTTGGGTAAATCTGTCTTTTCCTTTCCCTGATTGAAAGAGAAAACTAAAGCCAACCAAAAATATGTTCAAGGCCTATTGTACTGGTGTATTATTTACTGAAGAAAGGAAACAGACCAAAGCATCAGCAAGCAGGAAATAGATGTTCTTTGGCTGCTTAGAATTAGAGTCTTCACATTTTGGATATCATTTGTTTGTGTGAAAAATAAGCTAACTGAATTAGATTGAGAAGAAAAGTCTCTTTTTTTAAAGAACAAACAATATTTATCTATATATACTAATAACATTAGCTGTCAACACTCGAAGTGTGGACTGCATACTGGTGACTAAAATAGCCAATAAGTATGATGGACATGAGAACGGTGGAATGGTTTTGGAGTGGCAGCTGATTTAAAATGACTGTAAGTTTGTTTTATAAGTATAAAAACAATGAATGTCTGTGACAAATAAATGCAATGCACTTTCCACTAAATCAGAAATTCGTAAAAACATGTAAAATAGAAGCAGCCCCATGCGTAATCTTTTTCCATATTGCTCTGAGACCTCCTGGTGGGTTCCTGGGAGAGTGGGAAACAGCAACTAATGCCCAGCTCTCTGGAGTAGGAGTGTCCCTGGAGATACTATGATGATCTGCTTTGATAACATCCTTGCTCTTTGCTCTGTCTGTTGCTCAGATCCCAACTTCCATGAGGTGAAAAAGGGGGATGTGGGCCATGCTCACTCTCTTATATGTGTGGTAGTCTGTTGATTTTGGGTACTGTTATTGTCAGTTTGAAAAAATAAGATCAGCTAGAGGAATCTGAATTACCAGTTTTGGCTGTTTTGATGGTCAGCCCTGGTCAAGTACCTGAAATCCAACTGAGGGTTCTGGTAAATTTGAGCACTGTGCTCTGGGTCCTGGCAGTCATGCTGAACTCTCAGAGAAATAGATTCAAGATGTGCATAGATATGCAATGTTATTGTAAGAAGCTGGCAGACATGATGAGGGAGGCTAGCAAGCCCCAAAGACAGGAGAAGAGGAAATGAAAATCTCAGGAAAGAGAAGGTGAGGTTCCAAGGAAGTTCTGAGAAACCCTGAGACTGGGATGAGGGAAGGGTGCAGCTCCAGCCTCAGGCCTGGCTGGCTGAGCCACAAAAGTCCTGGGGTGTTGGCTTCAATCAAAGACATGAAGTTGGGAGGAAGCATCATGTGATGATACTGAGGGTGTTTGTGGGGAATTTTGGAGTAGATACAAACATGTTTTATTGTATACCTGTATGAAGTTCTCACAGATAAGAAAAAATATTCTTAAAATAAAAGATTTAAACAGAATATCACCACTAAACCCCATAAAAGAAATATTGAGGGTAATGGTTAACAGATATTTGGACGTCCTGTAGTCCAGTCTTGTTGGCACAGTATGGTGACCTCTGTACAATTTGTCAAGGTTGAATATGGACCACTCTCCTAGTCACTCTCCTTGCTTGGTCAGTCTCAATCCTTTTTTCTGTAACTTTTCAGAAACGTTTAGTCTCTCTGTTCTTGGAAGAATGATTTTCTCAGTTTGTCTGAAGAAAGGAGCATCCTGGCTTTGTCTTTCCTGACTGCCATTCCTTTCTTGCTGGGATTTCCCACTTTGTTTTCTTCATCAGACTGCTGGATCTTAGAAGTGAGCCACTGGTCTGTCTCAAGCCTGTTCCTTGCTCTGCCCTTGATATTTCTCATGCCTTAAATAATAATTGCAACACTGGCTTTGTATATGTCATCATAGCCATAGTATGTAGTCTTTCTCTGCATAATGAAAGGTTTTTTGAAGGATTAAATAAATTAATGTATATAAACAATTTAAACTACAACACTGAGTAAATATTTTATACTGCCTGTTTATCAATTCATTTCTAGGAATGAATTCCTGTGGGCTTTCTGTTGGTGGCATTAGTTTGGGTTTCCCTTCTATTCTTGTTCTTCTTTGGGTTTTTGTTGTCTTTGGTGTGTGTGTGTGTGTGTGTGTGTGTGTGTGTGTGTGTACCTATGTATGCACATACTTTATAATTAGTCATAGAAAAAATCATCCTAATGTGTAGTCTGACACTAATATTCTATACAAACTTCTTTCATTTCAGTAAACCAATTCTGTATTGTCTATTTCTTTGAGAATAGTACCTTATAGACTAAAGTTTACAATAGAAAAACAAATAAGTTCTGGATCCAGGAGCAGTGTTAAAGCTCTTGAGCTATGATTTATTTGTATTTAGAATGTATTTAAGATTTAGCATATAAGTATGTGAACATTGCTCTATTTTTTAAGCAATTAGAACAAATGAAGATGAATGTTTTTCATAGAGGAAAAACCCAAAATTGGAGAGTCAATATGCACCAATAATTTTAGCTTCACTTTTTGCCTATTTTCAAAAAATACAAATACAAAGTTCTAATTACTATGAACATGCAAACCAAATTCATTCTCATGTCATTTATAGTATTTCTTTGCAGCCATAGAGATTAACTCCAGCTCATTTTAAAGCTTAGCCTAAGTTCAACTGTAATTAACGTCCAAAGGGGTATTAGAAATTCTGCAATTAGGAGAGTGTTTCTCTTTCCTATTCCCAAGTAAAAATATATTTAGTTTTAATGAAGGGACATTAAAGCCTCTTAACCAAAAATAAATTTTGTTTCAAACTACTCTGACTCTATAGTTATGTAAATATTAAAAGGGTTATAATCTGTTAGGAGCTTCTTAAATTTAAAATAATTATCCCCTGCAGCTTGAGAACAGTTTAACTGTACACATTCAATGTTCAACTTATCACAAGTTATAGTAGCTTTCAAAAGTAAAAATACAGAATAGACAAGTTACACATAGGCAAGTAAAAACTCTTAATCTTTTATATACATTTAGGAAGATGAATGGTTGTATAGTTCTAGAAACGTCATAACTATCATGTCCAGAATCTTAAGGTAGGTACCCAACAACAGAAAATAACTTAACTATATCAGCAAACGTTTACTAATCAGCTATTGTAAGGCATTCATTTTCATTTCTGTGGCTGGCTTATGACATTGTTTTGAAGATAGCCAGAGAATACCACTCTGCCCAGACCATTGACAAGCAATTATTTAAGGCAGGAAGCCTTTATTCTGGCTTAGGTTCAAGGCACTATCTATTATGTTGGGGATGGTCTGGTACAGAAATGGCTGTTCATGGCAGTGGAATTGTAAAGCTGCTCATTCGTATCTACAATGGATAAGGAACTGAGCTCTGAACCACAAGCCTGAACCTTCAGAGAGCTATTTTCTTCAGTTAGGTCTCACCCTTCAAAATTCCTTCAGTCTCCTGAAATAATGTCATGGGTTGACAACCATGCAGAGGACATTTTACATAGATACTGTAACTCTAATTGTCTTCAATCATTGTTCTAGATTCCAAGGTTGCTGCCCTGAGATTGTTTGCGACTTAAGTGAAGAGTAGGGGATAATATACCATGCATTAAAAAAGTGAAGTGACATAAGTGAGGTGAGATACTAGTAAAGTGTGAATGAGTGGTAATGAGGTTTCCATGCTTCAGAAGGCCATGTTGTAGGGTTCTTGTCTTAGGCTGTGGAATGCCCCTGATACTGTTACTTTTGGGATAGCTCTGTTTAAAGAAAAAGTTCTAAGGCCACCATGCATGCAAAGGAGACAAGGCGAGCAGCATAGGTATGGTTGGGAGAACTGAGAGCAGAGTCTCAGGGCAGGTAAGCAAGCAGTGAGCGGGGAAGAAGATGGTGAGGAAACCAGATTCTATGGGCATGGGGCCACAGCAAAAAGTTGGATTATATTTCTTTATTTATTGTTAGAACTTATTCCCTACAGAAAAAATGGAAGTACAGTCCATTAAAGTCTGGTGTTTGGAAGATGGCAAGGGCTGAGTAATAAGAGGCAGAAAAATAGAAGGATACTTGAGGTGCCGTAAAGGGGATCAGGCAGAGTGGTGCATGCGACTATGTTTGTTATTATAAAAGATCATGCTTAGGATTGCTTTTCAGGGGGACTTTGCTGATATGTGAGATCAGAATGACTAGCAGAGAAAAGTCAATCACAAAAATGCTTGGCTGTGTTTATCCAGGGAGACACTAAACTGAAGGTGCTACTCTTTGCTCAGAGAATGTTTGGAAATAAAAGTACACTCTATATACATATCTATATACAATGCTTGTATATGAAGTGACATCTGTCTGAGCTATGTGTTGATACATCAGTTTACCCACTGAGTTGAGAGGTAAAGGACAAAGACAGTTTAGTCAACATATAAAACGCCTATAAAGCCATGGGAATGTATAGTATCACTCACTAGAAATGTGGTACTAGACAGGAGAAAAGGGTGGAAAATGAAACACAGGAATTCAAGTGGTCTTGGAAAGGAAGAAAATTTAAAGAAATCCATGAAAAGGAGGTCAGAAAACAAAAGTCAAATCAGAGAGTAAGAATTAAATCTAGAGAACTTTTCAAAATGGAACTGAGCAGTACATTTTGTCAAGAGATGAGTGACAGTGACTTGGATTTATTTACTGGTAATTGGCTTAAGAGCCACTCTGTGGACTGACTTAATGGTAAATTCATTTTCTGCAGGCACCCTTCTTTCCTATACTCTTTGAAACTATAACACTTGGCAGAAGACAGTAATCTCCCAGATGCATTTATACTTCAGTCCATGGCATTTGAAAAATTGCTTTTTCTTAACTAGTTAAGCATTGAATGCCCACTGTACACTAAACACCCCTCCCCCACGTGCCTATGATTTGCTGAATCCAAAGTCCAATGATACATCCTGGGCCATTAAGTAGCTAACAGCCTAATTACTCCTCATTAAGTTGTGGGTTTGACTTACTTTGGGTTTGTGAATTTGTGCATGACCATCCCTGTTACCTATTTTAGGGAAAAAAAAAATACCTTCAGTTCTAGACAGATAAAAATGAGTTCCTTGACTTAGAATTAAAACTTTAAAGAGCCCGTCGGAAAATAAGCCTCACACTCAGCTCTACTGATAAGAGTACGAAGAACAAAAGCACGTGCGGTCTGTGGAAGTTGGCAGCAATCCTCGTCTGGCACTTTCCAAATTGTTTTAGCATCGTTTGGCAAGAATCTATCACAAATTATGGATGATGATAATTTCACAGTGTGTAGAAGCAGACGGAGAAGCTGAATTGACAGAAAGAATGTTTCTCCCTAGAAAACTGATTGGGAATAATAATTATTTTTAGAAAAGGCAAAAACAATGTCAAGGATGACCTACTGACTATTTTATAGGTATACATATATTAATGGAAAATCTTATTATAACAGAATAAACTTTTCATCTATATAAAACTGAAGAAAATACTACTAATAAACTAATCTCCAGTTATTGATGTTGTATAATTAAGGAAGATTCTAAGTTTTGTACAGGAATAATTTTTTTATCAAAAAGTCCCTTTTCCAAGGAAAATAATTAATTCAATTGACAGTTTACTGAAGAAAGAGTACATAATGATTGTAGCTTATTTCTTTTCCTTAGAGGTAAAATTTCCAGCACTGCTGTAACAAATGAGAAATGAGGTCAATTTTCAGCCTTCTTCTTCTTCTTCTTCTTCTTCTTCTTCTTCTTCTTCTTCTTCTTCTTCTTCTTCTTCTTCTTCTTCTTCTCCTTCTTCTCCTTCTTCTCCTTCTTCTCCTTCTTTTCCTTCTCCTGCTTCTCCTCCTCCTCCTCCTCCTCCTCCTCCTCCTCCTCCTCCTCCTTCTCCTTCTTGCTTCTTTTTTGAATCTCAGTGAATAATCATTTGGAGAAATCATGATAACTATGTAAAGTGGTAATATGTCAGAGGAAATAAGTTTTAAAAATAACCAAGATTTATTTTATATTATTTGATAATGTTACCTGATGGTTTACTACAATGTGATTCTAGGTTTGTAAAGATGGCTGAGGATTTTAGTGTTTCCTTAGCAACCAGGAAGATGTCAATCCCTAGAACACATATAAAGCTGGGTGGGAGTCATGGCCTTCCTATAACTCCAGCTTTAGGAGGTGAAGAAGGGATCCTTGGAGCTGGTTAGCAAGAGTTGGTCTCTTTTGGTTGGGAGATCCTGCCTAAAAGAATACGAGGCAAGAGTGGTAGAGGAAGAGGAAGATTCTCGATATCACCAGGGGCCTCCACATGCAGCCACACACATGTGAGCATATATGTATGCTTGTAGCTATGCTTGACAGCATGCATAATGTATACATTCAATACACATAGACACAGGAAAAGAATAAAAATATGATTCTAAGTCATGAGCTCTACATTCAGAATATCTGGGTTTAAATTCTGAAACACTTAATCTATGCTAACAAGAAGACTTTGTGTATATACCTTTTCTCTATGACTTTCCCAGTAGGACAACCAGGGACCCAAGCTTCTCTCTACCTCCACATCTAGCATTGTGTTCCATTTGGTTGTGTCTGATACCTCTGATGTAGATTAGAGAAATTAGGCAATTCTTAAAAGTAGCATCTCTGTAAATATTAAGTCTGATGACTATGATCTTCTAGGCAATTTTTACAAGCTTCTCCTGGCCCCAGGGGCTAGGATGCCATATTTTCTCTATCCTTTTCTCATCTCACTCTGGTCTCAATGTACTTTTCCTGGGCATTGTTATCTACAAATGCTGATCTCTTCATTGTCCTTGAACATGCAGCTCTCACCCTGGTCTCCAGAATCTGAATTTGCTGTTCATCCTGCTGAAGCTCTCCTCCCTCCGGTCCTCCTTCAGGTAAAGTTCCTTGCCTAGACTCTATATTGAAACCCCTCTATCATCCTTCCTTCATTTACACTTTTCTACCTACAGGACTGACTGTCATCTGCATGTTGTATTTATTTACGTTGTTTCCTTTGCTATGACTCATCAGAATGTGAAGTCTATGAGGATGGCTTCACCTAACAACAACTTTTGTTCTATGAACCAGAAAACTATAACTTTATTATGTATTAGCATTGGGATTGGGATTATGGTCTGGTTGTTGATGCAGAGACTCAACTAAGTTATTAATGTTGTCTTAGAGAAAAAGTGTAACTGGAAGTCTCAAAGTCACTAATGTCTCCACTGCACAGGGCACTTTGAAGATTGAATAGAACATCAATGTGTAGCTGTGTTGCAGATAAAAATAACTGAGGTCCATATAATTTACAACTGAATGAAGAAACAATGATTATATACATATATAAACATAGATAGATAGATAGATAGATAGATAGATAGATGAATAGATAGATAAATGGATGGTAGATATAGATAGATGGTAGGTAGATAGATGATAAAGAGATAGATAGATTATAGATAGAGAGATAGATAATAGACAAATAGAAATAGAGACAGACAGAGAGACAGAGACAATAGCATGAGACAGGGGAAGATTGTTTCATTTTTCTTGCCTTGTTCTTAGGAAAAGGAAGCTCTGAGAATTAATTTCCTAGGGTTTTTTTTTTTTTTCTGAGAATCAGAATATTACCCAAGAACTTATTTGTTCCTAGACTCATTTGTGTCAGTTAGTTTTTGTTTTCAGTCTTGAAACAAATCCTTCAGAGAACAAATGGATATTTTATCAGTATTATCTCCTAAGAAAAGATTACCAGGGCAACATGTAGAGTCACAGTTAATTTGGTGGCCACTGCAATGAGGTAGACAGACATATTCCCTGGGAGCTGTGGGTGTTTGAGGAAGGAGGCATTAGCAGGATAATTTGGGATTAATGTTAGTGAGGCACTAGAAGGTTAATTTGGAGGTTAATTTTAGGGGAGCATTGAGAGAGTGGTCTGAATTAAATGTTGTCAGAGAGCATGATCAGTTCTAATGTCTCTGGACCCTTTTCCTAGGGATAGGTATGGATTTCAACTGTTGTCTAGAAAGATAGCAACAGCTGCTAATATCAGATGAACTTAGGGCTGCTTGGTAATATTGGGGAGCGTGCTTTACAAGATGGTCTGGATGTTGCTTATGCTAAATCATGAATGCTGAGTGTCCATGTTACTATTTAATATTATAATGATTTTAGAATAACTTCTGAGGCCCTTAATCTGTGAGCTCATTTATGACAGCAGGAGAATACCATACTGTTGCTCTGAATACTGAGTAGGCCCACAACAGCATCCTCATGGACTAACTTTCAGAGTAAGGCTCACTGGAAAATATCATGGGCAGCATGTTCCTTTCTCAGGCTCTGTACTCTGATATGTGCAGACTTATTGGAACTTAGATTTTATGGTATCAATACTGTCATTTTCTTTAGCAAGCAATAAGCCATTTAATAAATTTAGTCAAATTTTGATGAATCATTCTTAACATATATAATTCTTTGGGTAATAAATGCCTCCACAATTTTATAAATAAACCCATTCTAGTCAATTTATGATGTAATTTGGTACAGTTTGGTATTTAACAAGTAGATGTTCTTGTAAATTCCACTTCTTTCCCTTATTGTTATTTGTGAAATTAAACCACAGTATGGTATATATCTGTGGTTTAGGTTCCTAGAGTTGTTTGGTATTCCATTTTACGGATTTTTGTACTACTGGTTGTTGGGAAATTTTTTATTAAAGGCTATTCCAGATGGCAGTGGTGGCACAAGCCTTTAATCTCAGCACTCAGAAGGCAGAGGCAGGTGGATCTCTGTGAGTTCAAGGCCAGCCTGGGCTACAAAGTGAGTTCCAGGAAAGGTGCAAATCTACACAGAGAAACCCTGTCAAAAAAAAGAATATAGGTATTATTCTGAAAAAAAAAAAAAAACGCTTTTAATATTGTTCATTTAAATCTTATTAGATCAGTTTGTTGTCAGAATAAATGGTTCTCATATCTGTCTATAATCTATGAATAACTTCCATACCATTTTCTATTATGTATATGTGTATCTGTTTTCTATATCTCTATCATCTGTCTAACCATTCATCTATTTATGTCATTGATCATCTAACAATCATCAATATATCTATCTTTCACCTATCTATCTATCTACCTATCTATCTATCTATCTATCTATCTGTCTATCTTCATCATCATTATCATCATCATCATCACCTATCTACTGTCTATCTGTCTATCTCTCATCCATGCAGTTTAGTCTTGATTGTCACCTTTCTAGGACTTAGGGTCATCTGACAGTACTTCTGTGGGTGTGTCTGTAATGACATTTCTAGAAAAGATTAGTTAAGGAGTGTTGTCTAACTCTGAATATGGACAGAACTGTTCTGTGTGCTTGGTTTCTGAAAGGAATACAAAGAGAAAGGAAAGCTATATGCTTCCTGCCTGCAGACACAGGGACCAGTTGCACCCTCTTCTGCCACAGTGAGAGCCCCTCCACTGCCCTACCTGGCATCCTATGATGGACTGGACCCTCAGAACATGATTGCAAATATAAGCTTGCTTGAGATATCTGGTGTCAGCTCTTCTGCTATACAGATGAGAAAAGTGAGTGACTGTGACTTCTTTTAGTACATCTAAAACATATAATATATAACACACACATATTACATCCCATACCATCTTGTAACTCTGAATATTCACCTAGCTAATCCCTTGTCTTATAAGGCAGACATTAGATTATCCTCTAAGACATACAGAAATTGTATCAGGAGCTCAAGCTTTTTGGTTTTGTTTGGTTTTTTTCCAAAGTCAAGCTTTTTTCTCTATGACACTTGTCTCCTCTTTGGGTTAAGTTGAAAATCTCCTGTGGATTTGTCTTTTTTCCTATAGCAATTTATATAAATTCACCATTTATTATTTGGGAAACTCATGAAGAACAGTGAATAAAATTGTCAAGTTCCTTTTATTCTACCACATTTTTGCTAGCTTAAAAAGGACTTCCTTGATCATAAAATGATCCAACGAAGGTTAGACACAGGTGACTTTCTATTTTATACCACAGGGTGGAGTTTCAAAAATGATGAACTCTTTTGTTGATAACCCCTAGGCACTCTATACTTTTTTCTGTTATTTTACAAATTATTGAATTCTTGCTCAAATTGCCACCTAAATCAAGAATTTTAAAACCTCTCCACACTTTGATTAAAATCCTGGGAGTTTGAAAAACTGAGTGTCTCCATGTATCTCTTCTCCTGTGTGGAACACACCTGTGCTTTAATAAAGAATCAGGTGGAACTCCTGGATTTGAAAAATGTCACTCCCTGCCTGCTTCAGTGTTTATTAGTCAGATAATAAACTGAGGAGATGATTGAAAATGGATTCAGAGAGTAAGACACATAATCTTTAAAATTCAAAGTTATATTACAAAGTGATTGGCTAATGGAAATTCTAAAATTAACCAGTCAGAAACCCAAAATAAGGAAAATTCTGATTCATTCACCACAGTAACTTAAAATATTTTGCATCACTTTTGCTTTGAATAAATGAAGTTTTAAAGAGCTTTTAAGCTCATGAATTTAATTAGAGATTTCATGTGTTCTCCACAAGTCTTGTTTCCTTTCATCACACAAACAGCCCATCTACATGTGTGACACAATTTGCAAAATGAAACACTCAATTATAGAACTATTTGCTGGGTGCCAGTTTAGTCAATGTTTTACATTGGTGAAGCCATCCTTACTTAACACCTCATAAAAAGAAAATCTAGCCTCTTAGAAAGACCATGTTTATTATACCCTTGGGTCTGTGCTTAAGGTCTACTGTATGAAGTGGGTTCCACACTACAGATTGGAAGGATGCTGTATAGCTCCTTAAGAATGCACACTATGTCCACCTTGAAAATACAGATGCAAATTGCATGATAACATCTCCCATATTTGCAGCAAATTCCCAGAAGAAAAAAATCAACACATCATAATTGTCAATGAAATGAATGGCCAAAGATTTTGTCATACAACAAATCTGCTATTGGGTATTCTATTCTCAGTCTCTCTCTCTCTCTCTGTGTGTCTCTCTCTGTGTCTCTCTGTGTCTCTCTCTCTGTGTCTCTCTCTCTCTCTCTCTCTCTCTCTCTCTCTCTCTCTCCTTTCTCCTCTCTGTTTCCCTTCTCTCTTCAACACTACAAACACACACACACACACAAACACACACATACACACCCTAGGTTGCTAGGTTGCAGCAACATCATCAACCTTAATGATAAAAACCTTCCATAAACATAATTTTCAGTCCTCAGGAACAAATACCTCTTTGGCACTGAGAGAATATTCCACATACATCATCAATCTCTTTCAAATAACAATTTACAAGCTTTCATTTTGGTGGACTCCAGCCATTTGTGAGCATACCCGAGGAGCCCACACTGGGATGATCTTCCACATTGTACTCTAAATATCCAACAGTGTAGCTGAGTGTGCTCCTACCAGTTTGGAAGCATGTGCTTGACAAAGACATCACTTACAAGCTGCAGATGCTACATTGTCATGGCACCTTCCCAAACAGCTGCCCAGCTCAGAAAGCAGTAGACAGGAATGGATATTTCTGTGTGGACCCTGAAGCCAATTCATTCTGTTTCTTCTGCAAATTACTGATGGAACACAGAAGAACCAGGTCATGATGACCTCAGAGCAAACAATAAAGGAGGGGTCGACGGGAGAAAAAGAAAAATCAAAGAATGTGAAGTAATTTGTATGGGAATGGATTTCTGTTAACAGGATTGTATTTTGCAAATCTCAGACAGTCATACAGGAAATGCCATCGTTTTTGGATGTTTCCCTCACAGCCCAGAAAGGAGTGAGTGCTGCAGCTGAATTCATTTAGTATATGCCTAAACTAACTCTGGCTCCCTGCTCTGAAAACAGATGTACATCCATTATTAATTGTTGACTATTCCAGTCGTCATTGGGGTAGAAAAGCTAAACCCCTACCAGGAAAACACTGTGATTACTGCAAAACACAGGCACACAGTTAATATGTCCATATCTAGTAAGAGTGTGGTTACTGATCTGTTCATCAGTGTTTACGAAGGGAGCTTTGCAATGCAAATGCTTACTACAGCCAAGTGGTGCAAACCAGAAGAATCATAAAGTTGAGTCTTTGATAGAGGAGTCAAAATTGTTATTCTCCGTCCTGAACTTAGAAATTATGTGCATATATAGGGAGAAGGGAGGAGAGACAGTAATACTGACATATAACT